>NC_091392.1:43920227-44223257 GCF_032191515.1 Phaenicophaeus curvirostris | reverse complement strand
AAGCAGAAGCCTCTCTCACTTCTGTAGCAGCAGGGGTTCCTGCGAGTGTACATCTTGTGCTAAAGGGCTGAGGTGATTCCACAAACAGCTGTGTGAAAGCAGCCTGAAGTTGCTGCTGGTTGTCATGATGAGTTAGTTGTGCTAGATGTCCTCCAGAAGCACAGTTCTGCCTAGGGATAGACAATGACTACTCTTTACAGAGGATGAACACATCCTGCCTGAAAGAGTTTGCTACAACAGCCAGCATGGGGTCAATGTTCTCCTTGCACTTCTGGACAGACTGACAGAAACAGAGGTGTCTCAAGAAAGATGATAGTGGGATAGAAGAACTTCCACCCAGGATGCAGGAAGGACAAAAAAGGGTTTTTTCAGTGCCATTTACAAAGCCGTTTCTGGAGTGGCACCCTTGGCTGAGATACATAGGCTCATCAGTGCTGATGCAACCTAGGCAGAAGTGTACCTCAAGCTCGCAGTGTGCCCATCTCAAGATGCAATACATTTGCTGAGCAAGTACATCCTCAGCAGCACCAGGTCAGACACCTTGGTGTAATAAGCAGTCACAGCGACAGTTTTACTCCCTCCCCGACTGCAGATTAGGCCCGCACCTCCAGGTGTAGCTCCAGCTCCTGCCCAAACATCACTGCTGATCTCTCACCGTGTGTTGCCTTGCACCCAATCACCATATTAAGATTTTTTGCTTCCAAATCCTTTAAAAAATCCCCTCTTCTCTCCATGATGCATCTCCCAGCTGATCAACGGGAGCCCAGAGAAAACAGCTGCCTGCCACAATGCCCGCTTTCTCCCTATCACTTTGCTGGGTACCAGCCTTCCAAAAGACCATCCCCTCTCCTGCCTTCCCTCCTTGACTCTTCCACCACCTTCTGTCAGCACAAGAGGACCCCCTGGGGAGGCACTGAGACCGCTCACCTTCCTTCCTAGCTGTTTCCTTTCTCTCATCTCCTCCTACCCCTTTCTGGACTACCTAATGACATCTACTCACTCACTGGAAGGGATATCAAACATTGTGTCTGCCCTGCCCCTGGTATTTAATACCCAACACCTAGTTCTGAGGGCACCATCAATCACTCCAGCAGCCTTTCTCTCCCACTGCAGACCCAACAGGCAGATATCATGCTGTGTGTGATGAAAAGGGATGGTACAAATCTCAGCTCTCTGCTGCATGTTGTGGACAGAGCATTTTCTTCAAAGCAAGGGTAACTGCCCTTGGCTTGCTTGTGAACACATAGTTGATGAAGTCAGGTTATTGCCTCCCTGCCCTGGCAAGACATCTTGCTCCCTCTCCTACTCATCTACCCTGGGAAGGGAGCTCCCTGCTTTAGCAAAGCCTGATCTCCCAGCCAGCTCTCCTAGACCGAAGAGGAGATAAAGATCTTTGAAGCGGATTTGAATTGAGTCCTCAGCTTGATAGTGTCCCACTTAAGGAGAAAGCCAGGGTGAATTAACCCTGATCTCTGCTCTCAACAAGACACACCAACAAGTGATGAGGATTTTGGAGAGAAATAAAATAAAACAAGGGACACCAGACAAATCAGCTCTCAGAGCCCTCCTGAGAGGTGCGTAATCAGCTCATGTACTTAAGGCCAAAACCCTTCTCACTCTCCCTGTAGGTCTCTTGGTGTCTTTTCTTCTATTGCCTCTATCATGTCTCAGCAAAGAGCACAGACTTGCAACTGAGCCCTGGAAGGGAAGTTCAAGAAAGGGCAGGCCCTCCAGGATCATGCTTTTCTTATTTAACAGCACAGGCAAGGGCCATCTGGCCCCAGCATGCTTTATCCATCAGTGACACACACTGAGACCTGGGAAAAAGAAGCAGAACTTGGTCAACATACAGTGGTGGCTCCCCACGTTATTCTCCCAGACAAGTTGAACCTGCTAGATTTTGTGAATTGGATCTGGTTCTGACAAATTTGCTAAACCTCACAAAATTCTTCCATAAGCATCTTGCCTAGTCTCCCCTTTAACTGCACTTTATAGTTACACTTCATAGCTACCTTCCAGGTGCATTACTTGTGGGAAGAAAAAGGGCAGTAAAAGGCCCATCCATATAGGTAGAGTCTGTTCTTCAGCCCTTTCAGAGCAGTGTGAAAGGAGTCATACAGGTCTTTTAGTAAGAGCATGCCAGCTGAACTGGGGAGACCATCATTGTGTTCACTCATGTTCAATGTGTCTATAAAACTGGCTAGTGCAAACATCCCATTGTAAGAGTTCATGTGTGACACATCTTGCAGTGGGCCCTGGGACGTGTTCCCAGCTCGTGAGCATGTGAGCCGACCCCAGAGGGTGTGCACATGTGTGCTGCCTGGCTGTCAGAATGCATGTCCACTGGAAAACTCTCTATCTAAACTAGCTGACAGCTGCTCTCCTGAGCTTCCTGGACACCAATAATGTTTTGCCTTTTCTAATCTCCCTGATGTAAATCCATTCACAACGAGTGCCTAGAGACTTTTAATTCCATCGGCATTAAACTCACTAAAACCTCTATTACCAAAAGCTTTTAGGATTTTCCCCAGAATCTACAAGTCAGGTTCATAACATGACAGAACTCCACCTCTCTAGGGTGCCTAAGAAATTAATTTATGCTCTCTAAATGCCAGGATCGCTGACCAGGCATTCAAAGTATCCCCCTTCCTGTCTCAAAGCTCCAGTTACTGATATGACATGGCTATTCCCAAGTGCTGAACTGTCTTCAGAAACATCCATAATAGTGTGAGAAGAGCCCTCACCCTGTAACAGACAAGAGCAGATCATCTGCCGCAGCAGAGCTATACCAGAGGTTCACAGATGTTGTATTAAGTGTGGAAATTGTCTGCTGCAGTGGTTTCTTGCTGCACGCATAGAGCAGAGTGGCAGACTGATGTTCCCTACTACCATAAGAAGTGACAAGGTAGTGTGGTCACATCGCAGCACTACAAACAGCTAGATACTGTAAAAGCACAGGGAATATCCAGCTACACCTCAGTAGAGAAGGTGGCTGGATGCTGAGACAAGTTGAAGATGGTGGTGGTGGAGGGGGGAAGATGCTGTGAGTCGGTGAACAAGGTTTCTAAATGCTATAATACTCCAGAGATGATGCATTTATCCTTTGGCCCTGGAGGTTCATTGGTTGCTGTAATAGAGCAGAGAGATGCAATCATCTTCCAGTCCCAGAGGTCTTTTTAGGTGCTATAATAGAGTAGTGGTGATCAAGCCGTCTCCAAAGCCTTGGGGTTGCTGGCATGCAGCAGAGGTGACGTCAGCATCTCTCAACCCCCGCAGTCCAGAGTTCCTGGATTCCAGGAGAGCTGCTGGAGATGTCACTTCCACCCCAGAGGTTCACAGGGGCTGTGATGATGTCAGCTTTGAGACACTGTCAAAGTTCCCTTTGGCCATACAGGAGCTTTTAACCCCATGGAAAGGTGTGATATTGATCCCAGGTGTCTCAGCACTGGGATGTGAGCCCGGCTGCTCCCACTCCAGCTGCAGTGGATGTAGCTCCAAGCTACCTACCAAAACAAAACACAGCTCTAAGAACGTAAGAGAGCTTAGAGATCTAGCAAAAAGCAGTATGCAGAGATGATCCTCAGTGTTTGTTTTCCCGGCTTAAAATCATTCCCCTGCACAAGGAGTCACTCTACTCGCACCTTGTGCGCTGCCCAGGAAGAAGACATGCTTACGAGGAGTCTGAAATTTGTGTGTGCCACACACAGATAGCTAGAAATCACACAATGTGAATAGGCTTAGTTAGCCAAGCTGTTCATGACTTCAGCACCCTATATTATGTATTCAGTTAAAAACTCCCAAGAACTGGGACCATGCTCCTGGATAGGGAACACCGTCAAACAGGGAGGAGGTGTTTATAGACTCGTCTTCTTACACGGAAGAGAGGAAGAAATAATCAGACAAAGATTCAGAATTTCTATAGGCTCAGGGATTTCTCTTCTCCCTTCAGCCCCAGTAGACTTTTAATTCTGGGCGCTAGCTTGGCCTGGCAAATAGAAAGGCTGCAATACCCTCTTATCCTGGTGCTGATTCCTGTATCCATAGCTCAGGCAGGAGGTGGAAGCATGGGCAATCTCCCAGGAATGTCTGGGAACTTTCTAGGTTTGGTTTCTGATCTCAGTCAATTTCAAGAGTTTAGGTGGTTTTGTACTTTTTGTGTGTGTGTGTGTGTGTTGTTTGGTTTTCACTGGAACCAAGTTCAAACATAGAGGCTGAAAACTCTGCTTCTTACTACTGACTTTGACATGATTATGCCAGTTTATGTTAGCAGAGAATCTGACCCCATTTTTCCCTGAGCTTGAGGATGTTCCTTAACACATGTGATGCTAGGAGGAGTTGGGACATGAACAAAATTTCACTGCTTATGTCCCAGCAGGTGTTATTATGGTAAGAGGAATGCTGGGGAACAACCATTCCAGATCTGGGATATCACAGAATCACTAGTTAGGAAAAGACCCACAGGATAATCAAGTTCAACCATTCCTATCAGTCACTAAACCATGCCCCTCAGCACCTCATCCACCCGTCTCTTAAATGACTCCAGGAAAGGTGACTCAACCACCTCCCTGGGCAGCCTGTTCCAGTGCCCAATGACCCTTTCTGTGAAATTTTTTTTTCTGATGTCAAGCCTGAACCTCCCCTGGCAGAGCTTGAGGCCATTCCCTCTTGTCCTGTCACTTGGGAGAAGAGGCCAGCACCCTCCCCTCCACAACCTCCTTTCAGGTAGTTGTAGAGAGGAATGAGGTCTCCCCTCAGCCTCCTCTTCTCCAGGCTAAACAACCCCAGCTCTCTCAGCTGCTCCTTGTAAGACTTGTTCTCCAGCCTCTTCGCAAGTTTTGCTGCTCTTCTCTGGACTCACTCCAGAGCCTCAACATCCTTCTTGTGGTGAGGGGCCCAGAACTGAACACAGGATTCGAGGAGCGGTCTCACCGGTACCGAGTACAGAGGGAGAATAACCTCCCTGGACCTGCTGGCCACACTGCTTCTGATACAAGCCACACTGACCCTCACAAAAGACATAAACACCTTTTTTGGAGCAAAAATGTGGGGAAAACTCAAAGCAGATAGGTGAGAGACAATGTGGTCCTATCTTCATTTTCTTATTGGCCTGACCTAAAGGTTCAGGCTTCCAGATTGGGCTCATCCTTATTTAAAGCTCATTTGTGTGTTCTTGCTTTCCACAAAAATACACAAGCCCACTATGAACCTTTTTAAATTCTTGGACCTGACAAAATCTGACAACTTAAGAGCTCTGCGGTCCAACCGAGTGAAGCTGAATCTCATGCGTTTAATTTTACTGTGCATTCTCTCACGCCTGTGTGGATGAGGAAAGGAAGGACAGATGTATTCATAAGTCTCATAGTTTTATTTCCTTCCAACATCCACTTCAAGTCCAGTGACACTGGCAATCCCTGTCTCCTCCATCTCTTCACTTGGAGTGTTCTCAGGGTTTTTCTCTTAACCTTAGAGCCCCTTCAGTTTTCCAGCATTCCTCAGAAACAGCTTGACCCTAGTTTGGTGTGCAATTCCAAATGAGGCAGCAACACAGGTGTACAGAGAGCCTTGCATCTCTTCCAGAGTACTCTACCTTGGCAGCCAGTCTGCTACTTTTCCTGTTCAAGGGCAGCACAACACAGGGCAGAGCTCTGCAAAGAGGTAACAGCCACCCAGACTCTCATTTGGCTGATACCCTTCACTGGGGACCTTTGAGGGTATCTAAAAAGTTGAAAGCTTACCCTGCAACACAAATTATTTTTGAAAGTACCAACACTAAGTTTTGTTTGCCAGAGCACAGTGCATTCATTTAACTTAGCACCATTTCCCCCAGCCTGTTCTGGCTATAACCAACTTAATAACTTTGTCTCATCTGCAAATGTTCATGCAGAGTATCTTTCCTTCCACCTTTCCAAGTCATTAAACAATACAGTAAATCACATAGGATTTAGGCGAGAACCTGAAGGCCACATTAACCTTTTGCCATGATGAAACTTGACTGTTTAATCCCCTCATTCTTTCAGTCTTCTACTCAGTTTTTGATCTATGTCAATATTTTGTCTCTCACTGACTACTTAGCTTCTTTAGTAGCTCTTGTGCAGGATCTTTCAGAAGCCTTTTGGAAGTCTAAATACATTATATCAATTGCTTCTCCTTTATCCACTGCTTTATTGACACATTCAAAGAGTTGTAGGAGATTAGCAAGATGCAGTTTGCCTCTGCTGAACCCATGCTCGTTAGGCCCTATCAGACCACAATCTTCCAGATGTCTTCAAGCATTGCTTTTTAATTATCACTCCCACCAGTTTACCAGCTACAGATGGAAAGCTTACTGATCTTTAATTCCCCGGATCATCACTGGAGCCTTTTTTTAAATATAGGTGCAACATTTGGTCTTCTCCAATTCCCCGAATCAGTAGCTTTTTTTTTTTTTACCACTAGAGATTGCATATTTTTCTTAGCAGCTCAATCACTTAAGCTCCTTCTAAAGTCTCAGATTTAACCATCTGGACTTGATAACTTATTGTTTGGGAAAAGGCAGGGAGATTTTTTTGGTTTTTTCAGCAAGTTTTTGATTTTTTATGATTGGCTTTGTCCCAACACCCATTACTCGGCAAGCATGGTTTCCAACAGTTCCACATGTAAGTAGATATGGGATAAGAATCACACAAACACCGTTGGTAGGGACAACTGATATAAAAGAAATCATAAGAGAATTCAGCTCCCCAGCAACATCCTAAAAATGGAGATACTGAGTCACTTTAAACACAGGAGGTAACTGGAATTGATCAATGTGAGATTTCTTGGATAAATTCCACCCTGTTCTGACTGACCAGGCTAGTTTTGCTCATTTGTTTCATTCTCCTGATAAAGAGTGTTTTCCATCTTGTCCCCAGAAGATTCGGGGCACAAACACAGCTAGCTTGATTACATACAGCCTAAGGTGCACTAAAAAGAAAGTGACCTCCGTGGTAGGAGGTGCATGAACCTGGGAGGAGAATAAACCTGGCAAGGATGAAATGAAGTAAATCAGAAAGTGAGCAGAACAATTCTGGGCTGTTAGCTCCATTGATTGCCTTTCAACTGAATCAGCCTCAAGACATGAAATGCTATGGGAAATACTGGGGAACTCAAATAAGTAGTCCCATTATGTGAGTGTTTCTCTCTTTGTGCCAGGCTAGTTCTTGATAGCTCTCACCATGCTGGCTGGCTTTAAAAGGCACGGGAGTTCAGATCAGGGCACAGCCTGATGGCCCTGATATGCCACTGACTTCAAGCCGCATGGCCCATTGGTCTTAGGACAGCGAGGAAATTCAGGATGGGCAGGAAGCACCCACAGGTTTCTGCCACAGGTAAACCATAGTGAACACAGGACTGGCTTTGGGGTACACATTCAGCTGCAAGCCTGTCTGCAAGCCAACACCGGCATTCCAGCTGCTGGAAACCTTCTGCAAACTGCCACACTCCCATCAAAAAATGACATTCAGAATAACTGTTCTTCGGGTTTTTTGATAATGGCTACATGGCACCAGGATTACAGGTGTCAGATGGGAGCCACCTTTCTCAGAGGGGGAGGAGGGTCTTTGCCCAGGAGCTTGAGCAGCTTGTAGACAGGGCTTTAAACTAGATGTGAAGGGGGATAACATCAGGCTAGCCTTTAACAAGCGGTGGGAGGACAGGTGGCAGGGGTCAGGTGGCAGGGAGGATACTTCTCTAAAACAACTCATAGGTAATAAAGGGACCACTAGGAAGGTGATGCAACCAGCAGCCCAGCTGAAGTGCCTTTACAACAAACACATGAAGCTTGAGTAATAAGCAGGAGGAGCTGGAAGCTACTGTGCTACTAGAAAGCTATGATCTAGTTGCCATCACAGAAACTTGGTGGGATGAATCCCATGACCGGAGTGTGGCTATTGACAACTACAGGCTGTTCAGAAGGGACAGACTGGGTAGGAGGGGTGGAGGCATTGCCCTCTATGTCAGGAAAGGGATAGAATGTGAAGAGCTGTCGAAGAGTAGCCACAAACACATTGAAAGCTTGTGGTTCAAAATTAAAGACAGAAGAACCAATGGGAGCTTTGTGGTTGGTGTATACTACAGGCTACCCGATCAAGGAGAGCCAACTGATGAAGTCTTCTTCCTCCAGCTACAGGAAGCTTCATGCTCGCAAGCTCTCATCCTACTCAGGGACTTCAACCACCCTGACATATAGTGGAAAAGTAGAACGGCAAGCTGTAGGCAATCCAGGAGAATCCTGGAGTGCATTGAAGATAATTTCTTAGTCCAGCTGACAGATACCCCCACCTGAGGAGATGCAATACTGGACCTGATGGTCACTAATACAAGCGAACTCATCAGTGACATTAGGCTGCAGTGATCATGCAATGGTGGAGTTCAAGGTCCAGAGGGATTTGGGACAGGTGAGGAGTACAGTCAGGACCCTAAATTTCAGGAAGGCGGACATCCAGCTTTTCAAGGAGTTACTCAGTAGGATCCCCTGGGACATGGTCCTCGGGGACAAGGGAGCAGAACAGAGCTGGTAAATATTTAAGGATGCTTTCCATAAAGTACAAGAGCGCTCAGTCCCCGTATGTAGTAAAACAGGCAGGAAAGGGAAGAGACCAGCGTGGCTGAGTCAAAACCTGCTGGTCAAACTCAAGAACAAGAGGGAACTGCACAGACAGTGCAAACAGGGACAGGGAACCTGGGACATGTATAGGGATGCTGCCCGGTTGTGTAGGGATGAAGTCAGGAAGGCCAAGGTGCAGCTGGAGCTGAACTTGGCAAAGGAAGCAAAGACTAACAAGAAGGGCTTCTACAGATGTGGCAGTCAGAAGAGGAAAGTTAAATAGAATGTAGTCCCACTGATGGTTGGGAATGGTGACCTCATTTCAACAGACGAGGAGAAGGCTGAGGTACTTAACATTTTTTGGCCGCAGTCTTCACTGATAAACGCTCTCCTCATCCCTGCTGGGTCATGGGACAGAAAGATGGTGACCAGGAGGGTAAACCCCCTCCCACAGTAGAGGAGGATCAGGTTTGTGACCACCTGAGGAACCTGAACATTTATAAGTCTATGGGACCTGATGAGATGCATCCCAGAGCCCTGAGGGAATTGGCAGATGTGGTTGCCAAGCCACTCTCCATGATATTTGAAAAGTCATGGCAATCAGGAGAAGTCCCTGGTAACTGGAAGAAGGGTCATGTTGTGCCTAATTTTAAAAAGGGTAGAAAAGATGACCCTGGGAACTATCAACCTGTCAGCCTCACCTCTGTGCCTGGGAAGATCGTGGAACAGATCCTCCTAGTAGACATGCTAAAGCACACGGAGGACAGGGCGGTGATTAATGGCAGCCAGCACGGCTTCACTAGGGGCAAGTCCTGCCTGACCAACCTAGTGGCTTTCTATGGTGGGGCAACCACAGCAGTGGACATGGGTGAATCGACGGATGTGATCTATCTAGAATTCTGTAAAGCCTTTGACGTGGTCCCCCACAACATCCTTCTCTCTAAATTGGAGAGATATGGATTTGATGTGTGGATGGTACGGTGGATAAGAAACTGGCTGGATGGTTGTATTCAAAGAGCAGTGGGCAATGGCTCAAAGTCCCAACGGAGATCTGTGACAAGTGGTGTCCCTCAGGGGTCTGTACTGGGACTAGTGCTGTTTAATATCTTCATCAATAATATTGACAGCAAGACTGAGTGCACCCTCAGCAAGTTTGCAGATGACACCAAGGTGAGTGGTACAGTTGTCACACCAGAATGACGGGATGCCATCCAGAGGGACCTGGACAGGCTGGAGAAGCGAGCCCATGAGAATCTCACAAGGTTCAACAAGGCCAAGTGCACAGTCCTACACCTGGGTCGGCGCAATCCCTGATTTCAGTACACGATGGGGGATGACATGATTGAGAGCAGCCCTGCAGAGAAGGACTTGGGGGTGCTGGTGGGTGAGAAGCTCGACATGAGCCAGCAATATACACTCACAGACCAGAAGGCCAAACATATCCTGGAAGCAAAGGAACATGCACAGGAGATGACAAGTCAGAGCAGGAAAAGGGAATATCAGGCAGTTTTTTCCACGTGTTAAGTAGATGAGCAGTCCCCTGTATGGAGCTGGTCCTCCTGCCACAGCTTTTCAGGCAACATCTGTGCCCAGTAGATATACAGTTACTTCTCTCAAGTAACAAGTGATAGGGTGAAGGAAACAGCCTCAAGTTGCACCAGGGGAGGTTTAGATTGGATATTAGGAGAAACTTCTGTACTGGAAGAGTGGTGAAGCATTGGAACAGGCTGCTTAGGGAAGTCGCGGAGTCTCAATCACTGGAGGTGTTCATAAAAAAGTGTAGATGTGGCACTTCAGGGCATGGTTTAGTAGGTATATTGGTATCATATTGATGGTTGGACTTGATGAATTTAGAGGTCTTTTCCAACCTTCCTCTATTCTATGGACAGGTCAAACTCTAGCCTACAATATTTATACAGGACTTCCACATCACATGGTCACCACAGAGACATGCTGCTCTCTTCCTGCCTCACTCTCCAGCTGCCTCTTTCTTTCCTTCTTCTGCCTTTTTTCTCTCAGGTCTTCCTTCCTTCTTAGCGTCTCCATCTCCTTCGTAACCCCAAGTGCTTCACAACTCTCTTTCCCACTCCAACATTTCCCTCCACTGCCTGCAGGTCTCCACCTCTGAGAAACGAGGCAGGGCTCACATGTGATGGAACACAGCAAGAATGAGACAGCAGAGGAGTGCGGGAGAGGAAGAAGTCTTCTTCATCCCCCAAGTTAGCCCAACACGACTCCCTAGCCTGTGACCTGGTCCCACACACCAGAAACAACCCGGTTGCAGGCGCTGGCACTGGCTGGAATTAAGCAACACGGACACCCACACGCGTGCTGTGCTGCTGCATGCAGGCTAAGCCAGGCAGGAAGACAGCACAAATCACATCCAGCTGCTCTTCTAGCAAGGCTTTTACTCCTCTCCCTCTCCTCCCATGCACAGGTCTGTCATGCGTGTGGATCATGGGGCTATCCTTGGCTACTCAGCAGTGGCTGTGCAGAGGGTGCAGGGGAGAGGTGAAGTGGTTGGGGGCCAGGGCTGGCCAGCCGCCAGTCATACCCTGTACCAGGGTCTCCTGTGCTCCCCTGACACACACGCAGACACATGGTGTGGCTGTTTGGCGAGGCCCAGCCAAGAAGCCTGCTCTCCGCTGCTGAATCCCCACTCTGTTTCCTGAGTGTCAAGCCACAAACTCCCTTTCTCTCCCAAACAAACAGAGGCTTGAGTGAATCACTGCCTCAGCCCTGGCACACAGCCCCCCAGTCATTACAAATTCTCCTCCAGCATCCAACCCCCTGCGAAGGTCAGCAGGCAGCCATGCCAGGGGAGAATCTGCAGGCTGTACCTCCCTTTCCCCACAGCATCCCTCTGCACAGCCTGAAGCACTGTAAAAATGGTAAGCATGCTTTCAAATCCCCCTCACCCATCCTCTTCTTCACCACCAGTGTTTGTGGCTGCCGCTTGCTCCACATAAAGGTATGGGAAACTGAGGCACATCATGGTGATCAGCGAGAATCATAGAATCATAGAATCACCACGTTGGAAAAGACCCACCAGATCATCGAGTCCAACCATTCCCATCAATCACTAAATCATGCCCCTCAGCACCTCATCTACCTGTCTATTAAACACCTCCAGGGAAGGTGACTCAACCACCTCCCTGGGCAGCCTGTTCCAGCGCTCAATGACCCTTTCCGAGAAAAATTTTTTCCTAATGTCCAGCCTAAACCTCCCCTGGTGGAGCTTGAGGCCATTCCCTCTTGTCCTGTCCCCTGTCACTTGGGAGAAGAGCCCAGCACCCTCCTCTCCACAACCTCCTTTCAGGTAGTTGTAGAGAGGAATGAGGTCTCCCCTCAGCCTCCTCTTCTCCAGGCTAAACAACCCCAGCTCTCTCAGCCTTGTTGAACCTCACTGGAATTAAGATTCAGGCATCCTTAACATCAAGGTTTTGTAGGCAGCATCATTTCTTGTCTTCAACTCCCAAAAGCTCACCTTGCTGGGCTTTAAAGTAAATCTGGCTTCAGACTGCAAAACCTGGTCAGCACACGCTCCTTATCACCAAAGACTTGCACGTGTCCACACACAAGCATGAGGCAAACCACTCCTTGCCACCTTCCTGCCTTTCTCCCTTATCCCCCAGACAGAACATCCCTCAGCAAGACAAGCATCTGACTGACGGATCTGCAAAAAGTCCGCGCAATGTAACATGTTTGTGTTTACACTCATTCCCGAGTGAGCACCTGCCTCAGATGGACCTGTCTGAGCTCCTGCTCGAGCTCCTGCCCATGGTGCAAACCCATTTTCTGTCAACGTGGTCCTGTGAGGAATGATAACACCTCTCCTGGGCCCTGCACACTGACCATGGGGCACTGGAGTCGTCAAGGCTGGAGATCAGCATCCTCCTGCTAAGACATTTCCCTCTCCTTCCTCTTCGGTGAGATGCCTGCCCTTCTGCCAGTTGGTGTCATACTCTTATCCCCACAAACACTTTCCAGGGCAGCGGGTAAGACGCGCTTCTAAAGCCCTTGGGGAGAGGCAGGCAGAGATGTGACCACCTGCCAGAGGACATAATTGTCTCTCTAGGATCTCCCTGGACCTGGAGTGGTTGCAGGAGAAATGCAGCTACAGGGAGTTGGGTTTCTGCCTTGCTGTGCACCACTTCTCAAGACACCCAGTAGATAAGAGCTGTTGTAACTCCTGAGAGGGGAAGGTAGCTGCCTAGTGTGGGACATGGCTTGCTCCCAGCTAAGACTGTAATTCAACCCTCTTTCAAACCGGCTTGCCCGACAGGAGGGATTGAACCAGGGTGGCTGTGGCATGCAATTGCATCTGCCAAATTAGCCAGAATACACACAATCCGGAGAGCGTGCCAGATGTGGAAGGACAAACAACACTCGAGCCAACATCAAGCTAGAGTGGTACAGACAGATAATACCCAATGCAACATAAACCTTGCCAGTATAGAGTTAAGCCAACATTGTTTTCTAAACAAATCTGAAACAGCAGAGTGAATTCATACTGGATCAGCATTTTCAAACATGGAGCCACAACAATTTTGACCCAGTGCAAAGCTCCCTAGAGCTGGATTTATTGTCTTGTCCACCCTGAGCCAGTGCCAAAGCCATGTCCTGAAAGGGCTGAGGAATTTAACCAATGCCAAATGACTTCAGAGGCTCCATCCAGGAGGAGCTTGCTTTCTGCAGACTCCCTAATAACAAAACCAAGTGCAACTGCGTGGTCACGCTCCCTGCCGGGCCCCGGCCAAGAGGAATAGTGACACATCAACAACGCTACAGTCACTCCGTCACCCGCAACACACACACACTGAAGGGTGTGAACCACAGAGGAAAAGATCACTTCACAGTATTGTCAGCTGGCAGCAGTATCCAGAAATTATCCTGCCAGGGAACATCAACCCTTCCCGAGGCTACCCCAACACCGTTCCTGCCCAGCACAGCATATGCCATAGGGTCATGAGGGATGAGAAGTGCTAGAGAGGGAGTCAGGAAGAGATGCTGCTGAAGGAGGGAAAAGCAGGGCTCAGGTTTACCCGAAAAGAGAAAGAGAAACAGCTGGCACCACCAGGCAGAAGTTGAAAGCAACAGTTTGGGTGGGTGGAGGGGGAGGTGTTGGGGCAGCTGGAGAAAGGGGCTCTAGAGAAGGCTCTCAGAGCAAGGTCCCTCAGTGGCAGCAGGGATGTGCACTACAAGATGCACCCTCCTTGCCAGCAGCTCATTGATTTAGGTTCTTATTCTGGGGAAAGAAACTTCCAGGCATATTCGTGCTACTTAAGGGATGGCTGGGCCTGCCTAGGTAATGGGAGGAATAGCTGATCTCTGCTCTTCCATCCCCACACAGCAGCAAATCCAACAGCACAGGACATGGCATGGAAATAGTGCAGCTGATCTTCCTGCCTTCCTTGCAGAGGAGCTGGGCAAGGAGGCACCGAGGGCAGTCCCAGGCAGCGGGAGGCCCTTTCAGGTGCCCCCAAGAGCTTTCCACCCCAAAATGGGTCAGGCTTAGCACAGAGACCCTTCACTGCCTGTGCAGGGCACACAGCATTCCCAGCTTATGAAACTCATTGTCTCCAGCAGGAAAACATCCCTTCAAGCTGGGCAGAAACACCAGGGGACAGCAGATAAGCAGTGACAAAGAGCATGCCCATCACCCCGAAAAGCTGTGCCAGTCGGGCTGGGTATTCAGAGAAGGTACCTGGCTAGGAAATGGAGGGCAGCATGCTCCCCGGGGAATCGGGATGCCCAAAATATCCAAAAGGTGAGGAAAGAGAGGGAACCCCCCATGCATGCCCCACCCCCAGGAGAGTGATGCTCACTCCTGCTCTGCTGCATCCCTGAGGGTACCCAGGCCAGGGCCACGGAGCCCAGCCTGCTGCTCCACTACAGCGGCGTGAGCCCAGCTGCCCCTTCTCCAGAGAAAGAGGGGAGGGGAAGGAAAATCCCATAGGGGTAAGAGCAGACAGGTGTGTGCCAAGGGAGGGATAAGAAAGGAAGGAACACTCTCAGGACTGCATGCAGGGGACCCACAGCACTTCCCCCTGCTGCCCTGCAAACAATGCCTCTCTGCACACATATGCAGAGCTGCAAGGAAAATGGGTTGGAGGAGAGGGAGCAGTTCTCCATTAGCAGGGGAGAGGGCCTGATGAAAGCCTAGATTTTGTTCACAGCATAACAGAAACCCCTGTCTTTCCCCTCCCTCGCACCTCTGGGGAGCAAGCGAAGAGAGGGAGGGAGGGATGGAGAGAGGCGCACAGACATAGGTGCCGAGGTTGGCTTACCTCGCAGTGTCTGTGCTGCAGGCGCCCGAGAGTGCAGGAGGTAAATCCAGTGCTCCGCTCTGCTCAGTGAGTGCTTGGAAAGGCCTCTCTTCAGTCACATCAAGGAGTGGCCTGTGAGTAGGTGCTCCAGCTCACAGCTCGATCGAAGCTGCCATGGATTCATTGCGAACGACTTCGCCTTCTGTGAGGAGAGGAGGAAAGGGGAGGGAAAAAAATAAAAGGAAAAAAAAATCACCAGCTTAAGATTTGGAGGGTAGATTCACTTCTTTCTTAGGTTTCCAATGGCAACTGAATATACCACAGATGAAGATCCAGGGTGTGTGTGCGCGCGCGTGTGTGTGTGAATGTGTGTGTGTGTGGGAGGGACGGAGAGATGCACAGCTGCTGAGTCCACAGGCAGTGTGGGGTGTGAGCTAGTTGGTGTATCGGTGATTATGGAAACAGACAACTGGGCAAGGGCAGCCAAACAGACAGACAGATGGAAAGAGACTTAAAGGATGGAAAGGGGATGGCCTGTATCCTAAGAAGGATAGTGGCCCGCTGCACACAAAAAGGAGCCAGCACCTGGCCCCATGCAGCAAAAAGGGCTGATGGAGCCACACCAGAGAAGGTGAAGTGTGCCTACATACACAGCTGCATGCACACAGACATGCTGCCTCCCAGCCCTGCTCACATCACCCCAGCATGTGTCCCCCGGCATGCTGTTCACACTCACACTTCTACACACACACACACACACACACACATGTGCACTCATTGGCCTTTTCATACTACCATGCACCTCCTTGCATACATCCCCTCAAAATTCAGGATCCCTCCAAAGGTTTGAGGTGATTCTCTTCTTCACATACATCCTGCTCCTACAAGGTTGCACAGCTGTATGAATACACATACTTCATACTACCACCACACAACAACGTCAACTCCACCAAGCCTGTTCCACCACTCGTATGAGTACAGGGCAAAAACATCTAAATACAGGATGGCAAATCCTGACCCCTGCACAAATGAATGCTGAATATCTGTATGTATCCACCACAAACACCTCACCACTTACACGTAAGTGTCACTGTGCAAATGCACATCATTTAATATGTTCACCTCCATATCAGAGACCAGCAAAGTACCATGGACACACACACACACAGACATCTATATCAGGGCCAACAGCACACCAGCATATCATAATGCACATGTCTATAAGAAAACAAAAGCATATAAAACATCCTCACAGGCTTAGAAACACAAGTCAAGCAAGCACCACTGGCTGCACGTCACACACAAATGTACTATGCTTACAAATTGCCTGCAGCATTAAAACTGATCGCCTCAGACACTGTTCCTTACCTAACTCAGCCCACACAGCAGCATACCATCCTTCTGGATCTGAAACACTGCCCCCAGCATCATCAAACACCAGCCATACACGGTCACATGGAAAACACAAATACTCATCAACATCCAACACAGGCAGACAAACACAAACTACACATGAAATGCTGACAGCCACAGCCAACATCACTCACATACAAAAAAGCTACAGTTTTGAAAGTCGTGAAGCGGGAACTCGCTTTGGGGACAGGTGTATTATTCTGTGTTCCTGCACAGGTGCACACGCATACACACACATAACACTGCCACACCGATTCTGCTTAAACTACTTCCACCCCTGAGATCTTCCCCTTTTTTTCACTTTTCCTAATTCTGCCCATTCTACCACCTCCCAGTAAAGGTCATGTATCTGTCCCCTGACACATGTTGCAGATCCTGCGGGCAAAATCTCTGGAGCAGGAAGCCTGTAAAAGCATCCACACTCATTCCTTCCCCTTTCCATATTTCTTCTGGTGTTCAATGTGCATAATTTGCATGCAAAGAAGAGTGCAAGGTTCCACCAACCCCAAGTGGTTCCACCAGCCCCGTGAAATTGGCTGATAGTGGCAACAGAGGACATGAGCACAAAGCATAAGCATGGCGAAGAAGTGCATAATCCCTTATGGGAAGCAAAGACTTGGCTAGGAAGGTACCAGCTTCCCGCAGGAGATGCAAGGAGATGCAGGAGGTAGGTAAGAAGGGGTGAAGGAAGGAGGGAAGATTGGCCCTGCACCAGGGACAGCACGGCAAGTGTTCTGCCAGGCTTGTTTAACAAGCTCAGTTGTGTCACAGCATGATAGTGCAAGCTATGGTGTAAAGCAATCAGGGTTCAGCAGCAGGGCAAGTGCGTGTAGCTGTGTGCCCCTGAGAAACTGGAGAGGCATGAGACAGCATGGGGTTTGGGAGGAGGAAAAGCAGCTGGGAGTGGGTGCAATTGCAGGCATGTGGTGCAAGGGTCCATGGCTATACTGGGATCACTGGAGCAGCACATACTGGTGCAGGTGCAAAAGGAAGAGCCCACAGACACAAAGGGGCTGGCATAGGGTTGGCTTGGACATAGGCAACACAGGGGTTGCCAAGTGGTATAGCCCCAGCCACACTCACGGGCCTTCCCGGCCCCTCTCTGGACAATTCTTGAGCAAGCAGATAATCCCTCACTCCTAGAGAAGTTAGTTATAATGGAAGGAGTCTTGCGGGTTCTTGTCCTGGGATGTTGGATGGGCATGGGCTACAAGCACGTACAGGCACACCTCAGTGAAGTGTACACTGCAACAGCCTCTTCCAAGAACTCCCTGTCCTCCCACATATTGCACGCCCCAGGACACTGCTTCCACATCATCAAAAAAAGTACACCGTTACTCCTCACTCTCCAAAGCAACGTACTTCACACCTTCCCCCAGAATGCTCCCACCTTCACAGACACGCACCACACGCATGTCCATGCGACAGCACAAAAGGAGTGAGAACAAACATGTGGGGAAAACATCACCACCACTTCAACCCCTCCAAATCACCTCCTCTTCCCCTGCCCCTGAACTGCTGCCACCACTCAATTTTCAGAAGTGGTTCGAAGGAGTAAAAATTTCCTTACTCTCAGTTAAATTTGGCCTGTGCACCAAGGCAATTTCAGCTTGCTAGGAATGCCTGTTCCTCAGCACTATGCTCAATTGTACCTGCATGCCTCTTTCCACAAACATCCATTGTGCATTACAGGAGATGAATAATGCAGACTGAAAGGGGACAATTGTGAGAGTATTTTGGGTCTCAGCAAGACACGTGTACAGAGCAGAGCGAAGATGGAGCTGCCTCATTTTGTCACAGATAACAGATGCTGCTGAACCTGGAAAAGCCACCATGGCCTGAAGTGCTACTTGGGTTAAAGTGTGGTCATGAGGACAATTTAAAAAGCCTTTTGGACTCAGGATTTTTAATAGATGCTCAGAGGTAGCACAGAGGTGTCGTGTGTGGATAGGCAAGGACGTTCTTCATCTCTGAGACACTTAGCACTGAGCTAAGCAGCTGAAGAGAGCCACTAATGGAAAAGGGAACCATCACCCTAAACTGATCTCCAAACCATCTGCTTCTGTGCCTCAGGGGCGTGGAAGGAGAATCGTGACTGGCTAAACAAAGGAAAACGAAGACCAAAAGCAAGGAAAGCAAGAGCTAAGGGGGATGCATATGTGTGTTTGTATATGTACGTCAGTGTGGTGTTTGTCTTGTTCATCTCAAAGAGGG
This sequence comes from Phaenicophaeus curvirostris, assembly GCF_032191515.1. Classification (NCBI taxonomy): domain Eukaryota; kingdom Metazoa; phylum Chordata; class Aves; order Cuculiformes; family Cuculidae; genus Phaenicophaeus; species Phaenicophaeus curvirostris. The sequence continues at coordinate 44,204,798 of NC_091392.1, read as the reverse complement.
TTGTGTTTTGCCTCACCTTCACATGCCAGTTTTGTGCTGGCAAGCAAGGAGACCTGGAAGACTCAAAAACATATCTGTCAGTGTTATTGTGAATAAGTCTATCTGCATGGGATAATACTGAAAGGGGGTAAATGGACAACACGGTGTCATACGTGTACACAGGTGTTCAGGAATATGTGGCCTCTGATGAGCATCTGTGTGTTGATGTTGTGCATGTGCCTGCTGCAGGCAGTGGCCTCCGGGTATCAATGTATGGAATGTGTACGTGCATGTGCGTGCATTGAAGTGTTGTACTCTATGGTAGACAGTGAATGTGCGTGCAAGTCTGTTCTTTGCTGAAAACATCACTGCATTTGTGAGGTGTCATCGAGTGTGATGTGATCTCTGTGTTTGTGCATGTGTGTGTGTTTGGCAGCATTTATTCATCTGTGCAGCACTCATGGTGTTACTGTGCACCAGTAGAGTGAATATCCCTGTGAAAGCTATGCTTTGAGTACAGCACAAAGCTATGGTAAGTGTGCACATGCTGCATGCACCTCTGCTTGCATACAGGTATGCAGAGGCAGCATCCTTCTCTGGTTGGAACAGTCCATCTGGCTCCTGCACTGCCTTTCTTCTTGGTCTCTGCTTTTCTTTTCTCCCCTTCGCTCCCTCTTTCACTGGCAGCAGCATATTCTGCCCCAGGAACGAACTCCCATGCACAAGCACAAGACAAGGGAACTCCTTTCCTTGCAGGTTTCCTGGTATCTTCCCATATCAAGAGCCAGACAGTGAAGAAAATTCTCACTGGTCAGTCTGAACTGGACCTACTACCTGTCCATGTCCTTGTCACCCATTTCCAACCACCAGGAACTGCATCAAGAACCCACAAGCTTCCAACCTGCAGACTCTGAACACCACAAACCAGACTCATGGCTCACACCCAAGAAGTGGGCCATGTGAAGGTGAGACAGCTCAAGTAAGGCAGATCACGGTAACAGAGTTAGGACACAGTGCTTCTTACATAGTGAGGGTCCTGCAGCTATAGTGATACCTGTTTGACTTACAACTTCCCAACCAGAGCCACCCACAGCTGTGTTTGGTGTAAGAAACCTTTCATACACATTACAGTCAGTACAGCTGAAACTCACACCTCTGGAGCCAAAGCAACATGTCTTAGCTGTTCGGTCCTTGCTCCAACATCAGAAGGCTAAACCTTCCCAGACACCACATGTACTGAGTAACCTGCAGGCTAGAATCCAAAGCGCAGAGACTCTCCAATTACAGCACCTCCTGGAGCAGTGGAACTCACGCAAGAAGAAAACCCCAAAGCCATTTCTCTATTCCTTTAAACAGTTCTGCAGATCACTACCTTCCGCCCAAACATTCTACACTGAGCTCTACATGTTTGTTCAGGGGCTGATCTAAATTACTCAAATCCCCACACTGAAATGCATACTGGCTTCCATTTCAAATTTTGCTTTTGCCCTACATCCCAGCCTGTACCTATTCCCTCTGGAGGGCAAAACTAGCACACAGGAGCCAGATGTGAAAATATGCACAACTTCCCTGAAAGGGTTCATGGGATCTCAGTAATACCCAGTTTCATCCAGGCCCAGGATCTCAGAGTTTTGCCTTGAAAATGAAGCCTTAAGATTCATCTCTTTTGCTCTGACTGTAGTCCCAAATCTGTGATATTCCCTAACATCACCCAACCCTATACACTGAAAGTCTAGCCTCTAAGCTCAATTATGTCTCCTCTAATTTTTCCCCAGGGTTCTTCAGAACAGAGACACAGCTTTTCACTTTGTTGCTGATCAGAAAGGCAATGTAATTTGTACACAGAAGAGTGTCCAGTGCCAGAACCCTTCCCCAACATTTTTCCCCACACTGTACAACAAGACAGACCAGAAAAGTCCGTGTCTCTGATCCGCCAGGTAGCAGCAGCCATGAACCGTGACGCAGGTCTCCAAGAGCCAGGCCAGAATCTTCGCTATTTTTTTTTTCCCTAGAGACTAACCCTGCCTGCAGCTAACACAGTTTGGGTGACCTTTTCACTGCTGGCAATCACGACCAGGAAAAATAGCACTTTGTGTTAATATTTAAATGCCCACTACAAAATGCACAGGACCAGCCTCAGTGCCTATTTGGGACTCCTCCTGTGCAGCACTACTCCACTCACCCCAATTCTTCCCTCACCTCGAGGTCTTTCCTTCCAGCCCTGCTTCCTTCTTTCACCTCCTCGGCTTTACAAGCAGCTCCTGCTGATGTTTTTCTCATGTCCTGCCCTGCAGCCTCTCCAGATTTCCCAGCTCTGTCAGGCATGCAGAGAGTAAACCCCTGATTACCATTCAAGCTGGATTCTCATTAGGCAGAAATGCCCCTCCAGGAGATCCATTAACAGTCCGTAAGGTTAACTTAATCCAGCCAGTCTTGTGTGGTCTCTGCCCAAATTCCCTATTCCATTAACAATCTTGAGCCTTAATTAGCATGTGAGGCAGAGGTGGCATTATTAATGGAGATAATACGGAGCATTAAGAATAAACAGGCTAGGCTGTTTCTCCCCCACCATGCATGCAAATTCTCTTCTGTGTGGAAACGGTGTGAGCTTCCCCCATGGGCAGCACATGCTGAGGGGCTGGGTACACCAGACTGAAAACAAGTCCTGGAATGTGCGGTCAGGCTGGTGGTGCGGGAGGACAGTAGAGGTGAAATGGGATCCCAGAGACTCTTCAATTTGCTCGGGAAAAGAAAGGCTTCTAATGAGAGGACAATGGTGTAGCAAGCCCTGTGAGGGAAATCTTTGCACTGGAGAGCATCAGCCACATCCCTGGCTAACGCAGCCATCTCGTCTTTTAGGAGGCTCAGGAAAGCAAGGCCAAGATTGTGTGATTCGCCATTGCCTTGAATGCTCGATTCACACTGTCGTACGTGTGCACATGACGGGCCTATGTCCTTGAACACAATTTGCAAGGAGGGGTGTCTGCCTGGTGGGGAACAGCCTGTAGTACCTGGTTCAGCAAGGGAAGAACCCTCCTTTCTGACCACAGAGCTCTAGTACACTGAGAACACAGTACAGGACAGAGAGGGTTCAGGGTGAAGCTGTCACTGGCAGGATCAGAGGACAAACTTGACTGGATCTCCTGCTTCGGCACAGATTCACTGTGTGGTAGGGGAGGGATGAGCCCCTCTTGGGACAGCCTTGTGGCTGGGTGCACAGGTCAAATCAGCTTGGTCATCACAAGTGCAGACTCTCTTCCACTCTGGAAGAGCCAACTGCTCTCCAGGGAGGAGATGCCCCAGTTGAAAGGAGGGGAGAATTGGCACTGCCAGCAGCAGTGAGGTGCAGGGAGAGCAAGGTTCACAGTGTGCCAGCCAGGCTGGGTGAGGAGAGCTCACATACAGCCCGCTGCCCTTCTGTCATCCCACAAGCCTCACACTTCCTTCTAAAACACTTGCAAAAGGCAAAAGAGGGGAGGAGGGAAGCAGAAGCCAAGCTGAAGAAGCAGTCTAATGACCATGCTTCTGGACTGCTAATTCACACCTCCAGCAGCACCCAGCAGGCTGGGGAGGGAATGGAAAGTTTGCCACTGGAACCACAGGGAATGGCATTCTGGCTTATTCCTAAGGCCTGACTCGCTGCGTTCCAGCTGTACATAGCTCTGTTGTGATCAGCGGGTCCCTCTAGGCTTTGCAGGGAGCCTTGTGCTGGGGGGTAATGATCCCTGAAGCACAGAGCGATATCCCCTGTGCCTTGGCCCTGAAGCACCCAGCTGGCACTAAGCAGCCTTGCTTAGCAAAGAGCAGAGCTGCAGGCGGAGGCTGCTCCCTCCTAGGGCAGCAGCAGGACTGTGCTCAGCATCAGCCCAGCTGCCTTCACATGCCCAGAGGTGCAGTGGTCAGCAGGCAATGGTGGAGGCCCTTAGCAGATCCCAGCTCTCCCACTTCCCAGCACAACACTGTTCCACTCCCCCAGGCCCACCAGCCAGCCCCTGCCAAACCCATTTGTGCAATCTTGAGCTTTCTACTAATCCTGTTGAGCCATCCTTTAAGTTGCTCTAAGGCAGAGATAGAAAATACAACTGATGCCTTAAGATGCTTCCCCTGACCTTGCTCAATTCAAGATAAAGAGCTTTGATTTAAAAAATTACAGTGGGGGTCTGTCACTGATCTATCACATGGATTAAAGGAAAACAGAGACACAGGATGCAGGTGGTGTTAGGTTAGCAGACAGGGAAGGGAAGAAAGGTTGCCACCAGCATGGGAGAGGAGACAGAAGAAAACTACAGTAAATGAGAAGAGAGGCAGAAAATATGCCTACTCCCTCATCATCTCCTCTCTTAGCTGCTGGCAGAAGAGCTTTACACACACAAGGTGTGATACAACACTTCCCATCACCTTCCCTGGTCTGTAAGGAAAAGCAAGGCTGTGGCATTCTTTCACGGTGTGACTGGGCTGGGAATAGGCTGCTGGGACTGGAGAAGAGCTCCTTGCCCCAAGAGAGGGAACGGGGAGCAAAGGCTGAACTCTCAAGGCGTAAACAGCTGCTACAGAAATCTCACCACCACTGATCTCCCTTTATGATGCTGTTCAGGCCTTTCTGCCTTCACACCTTGTCATTTCCTTTGCACCAAACCTCTTCCCCCATCTCCTCCTCTTGCTGGCAGTACTGTGCCTCACTGCCCAAGCTGCCTGTCCTGGCCCAGGTCACATCTGACAGCATCTAAGTAGGCTTTCCACCACTCACCTCAGTCCCCTACTGCCCTTAGTTCAAAGAACAGTTATCCTCTGTAGGAAATGTCATAAGGACTACTGGGGGCATCTTCTTCTCTCCCTGTACCCTCCAATACCATAAGGTTGTTGCACCCTACCAGGGCCTTTTTCTTCCTCTGAACCTATTCTATTTGAAGACTACTCACAAGATGGCTGTTGTTTCATTCATCTTTTCTCCAGCACCGGCTGGAGCTTTTCTTTCTCTTTGGCTGAGGGTCTCAGCTAGCCAGGTAGTACAAAAAAAATCTTAATTTCAGTAAGAGTTTTGTTGCTAAATCTCTCTATCTGCTTTAGAGTAGTCTAGTCCTGACCTGTGAGCTCACTCTTATGTATCTCTTTCGAGTGAGTCAAGAAATCCTTGTGCTTTGCTTAGGCTTGAGAGCTTCCTAATAAGTAGTCCACCTCCTCTTACGTTCTCTTCCCAATCTCCTCCACTGCCCATTGCGCTAGCAGAATGTCTAAGCCATATTTTCTCAAGGCCCTCATGTCTACAGACTGTCCCACCATCAATCTGCTTATCTGAACATCCGTCAGTCAGGGCCCCAAGCAGAACTCTATCACCTCTGGCCGTTCAGTTCCCTCACCTGCTCTGTATTGCCCAGTCCCAACTCCTGCCTCTGCTGAACACCACCACTCGTGCACAGAGAAGCTGTCCCCACAACTCAAGGTCCACTTCAAATTCCCCTTCCTATTTTTCAAGCTTTCTAGGATCCTGCCCAGTCATCTCTTGGTGGCCAAGGGCAGCTTCAACTGGTTTCAGAGTTTTTGCCCAGCTTCTTCATCTCCTTCTACATCATGCCACTGTAGCTCACACAAAAGTCTTCGCCTATGTGGGACCTGGCATAGCTCATCTCTGCGATGTCACTTCTCATCTAGCAATGACCCATGTCCTTCTGTCACTACAAAGGTACACTGCTGCAGCCAAGAGAGAGGCAGCTGATTGATGCAGAAAGAAGAAAGGTGAAAGGCTACTGGAAAGGAGACAATGGAGACCATAAAATGAGGCAGGTCTATAAAACAAATGATGATACAAGAAGGGTAGAGGGATCAGGAAATTAAACCAGAAAGTAACAGGTTCAATACGAACAACAGGAGAGCTTGAATTGCACAATGCATGTTTCAGCTACAGAACTTCCTGCCTTGAGATTTTGTGGATGGTAAAACTTAACCTTACTTCAAAAATTGGCTGGACAAATTCAGGGAAGAAAAGAATCCATAGAGACCTATGAAGTGTACAATAGATCTTCTAGCACAAGGTCCCTCAGCAACACATCACTGGAGGCTAAAAGAATGTTCACAGGAAATACTCCTACACAGTTGTCCAGTCTTTATAGTCTTACCACTTTTAGACTCTGTTGCAGACAGTGGACTACAAGAATCTCACACCTGGCTCAGTAGAGTCCTTCTAATATTCCTGTCACTTTCCATAGCCAGGCTGATGCAGAAGTTATGGACAGACAGTAGCTATGAGTAACAATGAATAGAAATGAATGGACAAGGGAGGAAACAACAGAGAACATTCCAAGAATGACTTTTTTCCCCTCTGCCCTAAAGCTGGAAGGAGGTCTGAAGTCATTTCAACCAGTCATCCCAGTACAGTTCCTTGCTGGGAATGACATCTGTGCTTGAGTGCTAGCCCCCTTGATGTCTTGTTCCAGACTTTGTAAGACCCAAACCCCTTTCCCTATTAATAAACACAGAGCCCTTTCTGCAGACCATCTGTAACAGGGCCAACCCCGCTGAATTTCCTTCCATTTCCCTGACCTGTCTATCACACTATTCATGGCAGCCTCTCCACACTAATCCTTTTATTATGATCTGACACAATTTTACTGGCCTGTGACTGCAGTGGGGAAAAGAAGGAGGGGTGTTAATCCTTCTGACCTTGTTGTCCCAATTCTGGACCATCTGCGACTAGGAAGACAGAGGAGGGAAATCTGATCCTCCTGACCCCACTGTCCACATGCCAAGCCATCTTTGCCTGGCAAGAGGGAACCACTCGCTGTGGAACTTCCAGCCTGTAACCTCCTAGAAATTTGCTGTGGCAAAGCCCTTTTCACCTACAGGCACTTACCACAATATTGCTTTCTAGACCACCTCTCCAGCCAGAGGGGATGGAGACACAGGAAGAATAATGTGTTCCAACTCCATCAGAGTCTGTTTACTCATTTTTCCAGTACCACCTCTCCGCTCCTTCAACAACGCTGTCTGCAGGTTCTCCCCAGCAGCAAGATAGGAAATCAGTAAAAGGTGAAAGACCATCAAGCATCCGTGAAAATTTTCCTGGCGACTCTGCATGTGAAGAACAGGCCTTGCAGATCACTCCACCTCCACTGCTAGCCAAGTCTTGCTTGTTCCCTCCACCTCTTTTCACCACCATGTGTTTCCTTGCTGCAAGTAGTCATGTCTCTGTAAACCTGCAAGACTATTTCATAGCCAGTCTGAGCACTCACACCTGGCGGCTTGCATGTATCCTCAGAGCCAGCCAAATATTCTTCTCTTTGCTCAGCCTCATCCCATACATCTGACTTTGCCCATCTTTCGCCACCTTAAATAATCTCTCCCTTTCCTTGGCATTTACAGTCCTCAAATACTTGTAAACTGTTATCATCTCATCATTTAGCCGAGCTCTACATATTTAGATCTTCTAATCTCTCCTCATAAATAAGTCCTTCCAGCCTTTTCATCAATTTTGTTGCCCTTCTCTGAATTCCCTCCAATTTATCACACTAGTGCTGCTAGTGTAGCACTGGCGTTTGAATGCCAGGCTTTCCGGACTGGTCTCACTAAAGCCTTGGAAATAATATGAATTGGCCCTCACTTGTGCTTCAAGGCTTGATGTTTCTGGATGTGCTTGAGTACACAGATATCAGTAAAGTTAACTTACTTCATATATGTGACACTGGGTAATACAACTCGAGATTACTTCTTAAACTGCAGGACCTCTTTCCAGGGAGAAGAAGAAACAGCCTCATTAGAGGTAGGGAGAAGAATATACATGTACAGGAAGGGTTGATATCCTCCAGCTGGACATGCCACACAACTACAAAGACTTACATAGTCGTACCCCTTGAGATGAGATCCAAGGATGAAGCCCAAGAAATGGAAAAGGTCCATATACGCATACATGCGTGTGTAGTCACTCCACAAATAAAGCTACATACAATTACCTGCATCACACACAGGCACATCCAAAAATGAACACAGGAACATATATATATGGATAATAAAGACAAAGCTGAGGAGGAGGGAATGACATCATACATGCACACAGAGACTTTGTCCATGTACAGATTTAACTTGCGTATACAAGAAGACAGGACAGACAATGCCTAGCAGAAAATGGTTCTATCCCTATCCACAAACATACATGTTCCCGTGCCTAAACCAGTGTTCCCAGAGGAAGGATAGCTCATGGAGTCCTTATAGTAACCTAAAAACACACAGGCAGCTCTGACCCAGCTGCTCTTCAGACTGAGTGCATAAGCCATTGAAAGAATGAATACAAACATATGACACCTTACCTTAAAGACTCTGGTAGCCTGTACACCATCCTGAGACACAGTCTGCATATCTATAGCACCTTCTATGGTGATTATCTTGTCACCCAAGCCAATCAGAAGTGATGTAAGTCCTGAGGACTATAGAGGGCAAGAGATTTCCCCATGAGCTAGTCATGGCAGAGCAAGGGATACCTCCTACTTCTCTGTGACAACCCTTCCCCAAGTCATGTGTCTGATAACCTTTCCTCACAATAGTATTTGCTCCATCTCACTGCTATTAGACTAACTGACACACACAGGAGTCAAAATCACCCACAGTTTCTTGCAAACAGCCATTCCCCTATGGCTACCAAAACCAGACAGGTGTTAACTTTGTGTGTGGATATCTCTACGCAGGGAAGAACATGGATTCTTGGCCTCCAGACACCTTTTCTCACCTCTATGAAATTCCTGTTGTGCCATCAGCCCCTCAAAGCACTGTCTGGAACTAAGCTCTACGCTAAAGGGCTGAAAATCTGGAGATACACTCGCTGGGGTGACTGCAGATGGGAAGGAAGAGCCCCTGCATATCAGTTGAGTGAGAACAGGAGGATGGATAGGCCTCACCTTCAACAACAGGACAGATTCTCCTCTGGAGTTTTGACTCCCTGCCTGTCTCCGTGGCATCTGATCATCTGCTATAAGGCACCATGTAGCCATTGTGCCTACTCAAACCAGAGCTGCCTGAGAACCTTAAAGACTCCCTGCAAGGGGCAACATCTAGGGACCAAACCCATCAAGTAATTCACCTCAACTTGGATCCTACTAGCTTGTTTCCCATCCCTTATAATGCTGTGGAAAGAGTGACAACTGCCCTTCCCTCCTTCTGTAACTCAGCTGGTCAGCTGGAACTGGGTTTCCTCTTGGCTTAAGAGTATTGAGCAAATGAGGTCATTTCTCCTCAGTGACCGAAAATTATTTGGTCAGTCCTGCCTGTGAGGAAAGTGGTTCATCTCAGGCAATAACTAAGTACCCCTGAACTCCCAGGAGACCTGAAGAACTGCTATAATACCTTAAAGAGAATGCCAGGGAACGGCAAAGCAAGTAACAAAACTGATACCAGCTGGGGAACACAGGAAAGCCAGGACACAAATGCAGCTTTGCTAAAGTGAAGACATAACTGCTGCCAGAGCATCTCACCACTGAAGCAAACAATAGTCCTACAGTCATTTTCACCTTCAAAGTGCCAAGCTTGACTCATCTGGAGCTTTAAATATAGCCTTCATCTGGTTCACAGCTCGAGGAAGCCCATCTTGATGCAGCTGAGAGAAAGGGCTGAAGGTGGGTCACAGCCCTTGGATCTGGTCCCTGAGCTTTGCACTCTCCCCTTCCAGCCCAAGAGAAGGACTTCACTGCCTCCCAGCATGAGACAACTTCCATGCATTCAGCTTGCCTTCCCTCAGTGGCTCAACCCCACTTCATACTTCACTCCTCTTTACACAGAGAAAAGCATCACAGGACACTGAGCTCTGGCCCTGCAAAAAACCCCAAAGAGATCTCAAGCACCTGCTGCAATTCAGCATCAGGACCAGCTGGACTACCCCCATTAGCAGAACCAGCAGTGCTAAGGGAAGCTCCACCTTTCCCTTTACCTGCTTGCAGCCTGGCATCCCTCAATGTTCAGGACAGCTCTGCTCCTCTGTGGAAGAGAAAAGCAAAAGCTCCTCTGCTGCCAGAAAAGGGTATATTTTCCTGGAACACATTTGCTCTGCACCTAAGCTGCTCCTGCTCTACTCTAGTGCCAGGGCATGAGTGAGGGCTGCAAGCATATTTGGGGGACATAACATCCCTTTCCCAGAGCAGGGTGCCTCTCAATGAGCTCACCAGAATGTGGGGACAGAGGAGTTCCCTGTATGTCCTTTGCTCTCCTTCACACTAATAAAACAAACAGCTTAGCCCAGGCCCACACGTACAGGGGATCAAGGGAAAAAAACACAATATTTGGGATGAGGGAGAGAGCAGCCGTGTTTCTCTCAGCAAATGTGCTGATATTTTCTGACACAGCTTCTGACAGCACTAGGAGGTTTCAACAGGCCCTGATATGACCACTAGCTTTTTTTCCCAGGTGAGCAGTGCGCTACACTACTTTTCAACAGGGTCAGATGAGGCAGCTGCACTCTGCCTGGAGCTGCATCTGGCTTTCTGACATGACCCAGGTAGGCACAAACATCACGGACACCATCACAGCTATGTTTCCTCCACCTCTTGCTTTCCCCCTCTGCGTGTGATTTTTATCTTTCAGTTTTTAACTGCCAGCTGCCCCCCAGCAAAAGCTACACCTCCGTATGCCCCCCTTTCCCAAACGCCCTCTCTACCCTCCAAGCAGCTTCTGCTCCACAGCTTAGCTTTGCACCAGCAAGGCACATCAAGCAGCATATTCCCAAATACCCACTTTGCCTGGAGCTGAGTGAAGAAGGGAAAGGCCACGCATCTATGATTCGTCCCTCAGTGCAATAGTTTTTGGTAGAGAAAGAGCAACGAAGGCTTCATACCGACAAATCTGCATGCTTGTGAGTTAGATGCCCCATAAGACAGACACCTCCCAAAGGAAAATAATGAAGTGAGGAGGGTTGGGAATGGGCTTGGGAGTAGGGGAAGGTTTTTAAGCTGGGAAAATCAGTGGATTATAAGTGGCTGTTTCTCACCCCCAGCACTGCATTGACACCCCTCCATTCCCTGCAGCTTCCTCACTGCTGCTGGTACTGTCTGCACGGAGCGGGGAGGCGAGAGAGGGGCTGTATTTAAATATATTAATAATGCATGTTCCATGCAAATGAAGCTCTCTGAATATTACATTAGTGATGCTGTCAGGCTGCGTTTCCCAGGACCCAGGAGTGATGGTGGAGTGGGGAACAGGGGGGAGGGGGGATACAGGTCACCAGAAATCCCCACAACCCAGCACAGCTCCCCTTCTCCCTCTCCACACCAGCTCCACCACAACACACACACTCCTGCTCCCTCCCACCTCCTGGTGCATGACAAATTCTTTGGCTCACAGCATGCAATGCAGCCAGGCTCCCCAACCCTCTAGACCCCCTCCAGGGACATGAACATCCCCCCCACCCCATTCCTGAACACACACTCCCTACATAATATTTACCCCCTCTCCAATCTCAGCAATCATCTCCCTGCTCCATCTCTTGGTTTATAGCTCCCTACCTCCAGGATGGGGAGAAGTGTTGTGCTCTCCAGTCTTTAGGGGAAAGGAAGGGGAGCAGCTCTTAAATCTTTCCTGCACATGTGCACCCACTTTGTGTGCACACACTGGCCCCCAGCAGCAGACGCTTGCATGAGCCCAGAGTTGGTGCCGACGGACCGCAGGCTGTGTACGGTTGCAAGATTCACACGCCTGCAGCGCACGAGTGATGCTCTCCTCCCCATCACCAACACCTCCTCTCCTGGGTGCTTGCAAGGATGTTTGCAAGCGTATCGTTTGTGCACAGCCACCCCTGCCTCGCGCACATACACACATGCAATGAGCACACACGTGTGCTCACATGCGTGCATGCAGAGGTAGGGGGGAGCCACACCAGCAAGCACATGAGAGCATTACGCACAGCAGCTCCCGAATATGCTGCCTGCTGCAGCATGGGCAGATTTATGCTGCCTTTCCCCAGCCACATCCAAGCTCTGGAATGGGAATAGCAGCAGCTGTGCACTCCTGCCTGTCCTGGGATGAGAATAGGATGCTTCTGTTCATCTTTCTCCCCCACCCCCACGCCTCCTCCTTCCCCCTCCTCTTGCTCCCATTCATTCATTCAGCTTCTCCTCCCCCCATCCCATGCCCCAAAGCAGGAAGATCCTTATGCATAAAAATGTGGGCATTCTCTGGTGGAATAAATGGGCACGCAGACACCCTGCAAGCAATGCATATACACATACGTATGCATTCAAGTACTGTCCTGGACCCCTACGTAAATATCCAGCTCCTACCACCAGACACACACACTCACAAACCCGACAGACACCACGCAATGACTTTTCTGCAGCCAGTCAGCCTCCAAGAAGAGCAGTGTAGAAGCAGAGCGGTGATTTACTCACTCCCCTGCATCCAAACCAGGCAAATGTTCATACAGCGCGTGCACGCACACAGACACACAGACACACATATATCACTGTTTGCAAAGGCTCCCCAACAAAGTTTGCAAAGAGGCAGTGAGTAGGGCGTTGTTGAATAGAGAAGGCTGTCTCCTTCTCCCTCACATAACTACAGGCAATATACATTTATGTATATCTGTATACACACATGCATGTGTGGATTGTATATATATATACACATATATATGTATACTCAGGTGAAGACACACACACGTGTATATATACACCTATGCATGTATCCTCTCCTCTTGCAAGGTCTGAATAGAAGTAGAGCAGTCAAGCCCAGCTGTGTGCAGCAAGCCCTGGACCTATTCAGCATCCTAAGTGAGTGCACGCACACACAGAGACTGAAAGGGAGACCTATCTACAAGCCTCTCTCCCTCTCATCACTCCATGTGGACATTCTCTCCCCCTCACCCCAAACCTTCCCCCCCCTGCACTATCCACTTGTCCATCTCCCTTGCACTCACCCCCTCGCCTTCATCCTCAGATCAGAGATGTCCACCCCATAGGCAGTGCCTGCACAGGCTGGAGGAGAAGGGCAATCCCTATATCCTGCCCTTCTCCCCCACTCAGTCCTCCCTCTCCAATCTCAGCCGCTTCTCCGAGAGGCGACACAGACAACAACAGGGAGATGAGGACATGCAAGGCAGCTGCACAAGGACTGCACACAAAAACGTGTCACACGCACTCACACACCACACACACACACACATACCTGCTTCTGGAGGGACGATTGCTCCCAGCATCCATGCAGGGCATGACAGAGATGAAGTAGAAGCACAAAAGACCCCCGTCTTCAAGCAACTTGCAGCCCTGTGGGTGTGTAGGGGGGAGGCTGAATTCCCCACCTTGGGTCACCCCTTGGAGCTGTGCTGCCTCCTGCCCCACAGCTGTCTCATTCCCGGCTGCACCTAGGCAGCCCTCCCAGCCACGCACACAGGCGAGCACGACAGGCAAGGATGGAGCAGCAGTCCACGGAGGGCACGCACAGCCGGAGGATTTGCTGCCTTCGCCGCATCCGCATCACTGGGAGAAGAAGGCAGAAAGGGCTGTATTGGCATTTAAAACGCAAGTGATTAATTCGCCACAGGCTCCGCTGATAGGGCTCTAGGACCAGAGCTGGCACTGCTTCTCCCGGCTGGGAAGGCTGTGACAGGCGAATGTCCCTTTCCCATGGAGCCAGCTCCAAGCTCTCCTCGCCTGCACAGCCACCACTCTGGTGCAGGCAGAAAGGGGTGGGCCTCTACCGGAGACATGAGCACGCATGCAACAGCTGCTGGGGAACTGCACACACACACAATTTCCTTACAACAGCTGCTGAAGAGCTACACACAACAAGCAACAGCTTCCTAGGAACACGCACAAGCACCAGCTGCTGGGGAATCACACATGCACACACACACAGACTACAGGTTCTCCAAAACAAGTCACCCACATGAAAATACAACAGTTTCTAGGAACAACACAGGTGTAAACAACAGCTCTTGAGGAGCTACATGCACACACGTATGCATGCAACAGCTATATGCCTACTGACACAGGTATGTGCAACAGCCCTGGGAAACTACACCTCGAAACATGCGCTGTGGTATTTGCTAAGAAAATTGACATGTAAAAATGCAACAGGAGGTGGGGGAAACATTTCACACACACACACAAACACAGATATGCGACTGCTCCGGCGAGACCTTCAAACACCTCCTCAAATCACCACACAGTGTAATGCAACAGCTCCTCAGAAACCACCCATAACCACATACCCTCGTACACATGCAAGAAGCGTGTACTAGAATCATAGAATCATAGAATCACCAGGTTGGAAAAGACCCGCCAGATCATCGAGTCCAACCATTCCTATCAAACACTAAACCATGCACCTCAGCACCTCATCCACCCATCCCTTAAACACCTCCAGGGAAGGTGACTCAACCACCTCCCTGGGCAGCCTGTGCCAGTGCCCAATGACCCTTTCCATGAAAATTTTTTCCTAATGTCCAGCCTAAAGAAGAACTTCTGCCTGCCTATGCCAAAACCCACACATGCCATTGTTGATGAAGGTGTTGCCTACAGTCAGAAACAAACATCCCTGTACACCAGGTCCTGGGGAGCCAGCTACAGCTCATCCCCCAGATATGGCACACAGGCAATACCTGCTAGGAAACCAAACACAGGGGGACTCTTAAGAAATTACTTCTCAGCCCCTTCACAGAAAGCACAAATACATATCATCGCTAGACACAAATAATCCCTACACAGACATGCAGACACACAAACCACAACTGAAGGGACATGATATATCCCTGGCACTCACTGCTGCTGTGGAGGGACTGCCTATCTCACTCGAACACATGCAGACATGCAACAGATGCCAAGAAACTTAGGAACACAGGACATGGGATAGGAAGTGGCTTCCTGGGATGCGCAATCCACTCTCCTGCTATTCCAGGCAACCACATCATATAATCTTGCTCAGAAATGTCTCAAGCTCTATCGTAGTACCGTGACACTATTTACTCCCTGCTCAGAGGCTGTTCTGGCCCTTGGCCACTCTGATGTTAGAAACCTGCTCCAACACCTACGTTTACTCATGACCAATTCACACCCACATGTTCTTCTGCCACCTGATTGTGTCCTTCACATAGATACGCATAGAGGTTGCAAGAACAAATGGAAACACTCTGAAACCTCCACTTGCAGCTGAACAGACACTATCTGCACCTCTGCCTCACATAAACATACACACACACAACAGCTGGGTGGAGACATCCCCTTCAGCATAAATATCAACACACTTGCAACAGTTTTTAGGAAAGCAGACCACAAAACTCACATGCACGCAGGTACAAATGTACAAGTGCATGTAACCTCTGATGGGAAACTAATTATTTTCTTCATGCAGTCCAAGAACTGTAGAGGAATTACTCTGCTACATGCACACCCCACTCCAAGCAGTGCTGTTATTAAATACATTATATTGTGATATCCCATTGCGATATCCCAATGCACCACCTATGGCATCCTGCTTGTTATTGTATAAGTACAGAACAATGTAATTACCCCATCTATCTCATACCTGCACATCTGTAGGGGATTGGTGAGCTTCTTTGACCCCCTTCACGTTTTTCTCTCTGTTGGGAGAGAAATAACCCATGCAAATCCAAAGCCAGCAAGTACAGGACCACCTCTAGCCTGCTCACATGCATACAACTGCCTCAGGGACAGGAATCCAAACCCACAGACACTGTACAAAGAGGGGAAAACCATCAGTAGCCTTACTGGAATGAGTTGCCTCGCTCAGAACACAGGCAACAAGTACAATGGACCCATCTATAAAACTAGCCCCAGGCATCACATGCACCACATAGATGGCATGAAGAAACAAGTTGGTCTACCAGGTACAAACACAAGGTCATCAGCTGTGCTGAAAATGACACATAGGAAGCTTGTTGTATGCTCTTTTACACCAAACCTGCAAACTTAGGAGGGTAAAAAACACACAGTCACACACACACTCCTCAAAGAGGCAAGAAGCAAGCAACTCTGAGGACACTTCTGGATGTTCCTTGGATCATCTATAGATGTCTGTTTAAGCATATTAAATATCAAAGCTACTCACTCCACCTGCGACGACAGGAGAAGGAAGTTTGTCTTGGCAACTACAGATTTTAATTTCCTTGCCTCTATCACTTTGGGGGGTTATGACCATGGAGTTTTTCCTCCAAGCTCTTTTGAAGGTAAAAGATAAAGGAACAGGCTTGCTTCCATCTTTCTCTACCTCCTTGAAGGACAGACACTTCTAATCTTAAAGGGAGTTGAAGTAAGAGAAAAGGTTTCCAAGTCCAAATAAGTGCAGGATTTGCTCCTGCTGAAGTTCCTCCAGGATCATCTTGCAGTATGTTCGGGATGAGTCTCCCAGAGGCTTTCCTGCTGGCACAGGCCCATTCTGTACTCAGAAGTACTGGGAAAGGATTCTTGTACTGCCAGGGCCCATGAGGGTCAAAGAGTACTTGCTCATACTGCCACTGACCCAGGAACAATACTTAAATCCATCAGAGCAGAACTGCCCTGAGAGACAAGCAGAAGCAAGCATCACATCTCCAGCAGTTGTGGGATATTTGGGTCCTTGATCTGATTCGAAGCCAGGTCCCACATGCTTATTCATCCCGTTGCAGATGATCACCCAGAGGGTATAGATGTTCACCTCCATGTTTATTTTGCAGAGGCTCTGACCTTGTCAAAAGCCCTGGAAAGACTCTGTTGTTTGTTACTTCACAAGTTAAAAAAAAAAAAAACAAACCTTCACCAAGGAAAAAACCTCCTAAGGACGTCATAGATACTTTAAGTCAGCTGCAGAGGCACCTCATTCTCTACATCCTGCACTACAGGAGAAGAATTATTCTCTAACTCTTTTTGTGCCAATGTCTCTCAGACCACCACGCTCCACCCAAGCTTGATCTTTCTGCCTGCTTAACACAGATAGAAACAACCCTAAGAACCACCTTGGATTACATCTTTCTGCTCAGCTGCTGCTCTGTTGGGCTGCTGCATCCTCTAAGATTGGAGACATTGCTAGGGGTGAACAGGCCCTATTATTCAACCCTAATAAGGGTGACCTTATTAGAGCATTTCCCCAGTGTTATTCCAACATACACCAGGGAACTGTTAATTCCTGGAATAGCCCTGAATCTGGGTGTCACAAAGGTGGTGATAAAACTGAGTTTTTTAACCCTCTCTTCCCAGGCTGGGGGATATTGCAGGTAATGCTCAACATGGATGGTACCTCTAGGGATTAGGGGCTAGGAGTGCAGACAGACATTCCTCTCTCTTCCTCAATTCGTAGCCCTTGGGCCATTTACCCAGACACGGAAGGAAGAGTCAGGCAGGGAAGGCAGCCACACAGCCTGCTCGCGCTGCTTTAGGTGTGTGCTGCCAGGAAAGGGAGCCTCACTGGGAGCTTTTCCAGCTCACAGAGACAGAGATCAGCCTTTCTCCCTCTCTGCCTCTTCCTCTGCCCGTCTGCTCGTCTCTCCCTGGGGTACAAGTGGGCCCTATGGCTTGGGAAAACAGGCCCCAGAATAAGGCTGGGCTCTGCCCTCGCTGCAGTCAGAATCTCTCCACTGATCTATACTGCGGTGAGCAGTGACAGATTGATTTTACAGCTCTGCTTGGAGCCGGCCGCTGGCCCTGGGCTGTGGATGAATCAGCTTTCTCTGGGCCTTGGCTTTTATTTCATTATTTTACTGCAACCTCCCTCACAGGCAGCTAAAGAGAGAGCGAGAGGGAGAAAGACAAAGTTGGCAGATTTCCTTCCCTGCTCGTGTGCTCCCAGCCTCCCAGCTTGGCTTTGGGACTCCAGGAGGAGGGAGAGAAGGGATTGTTTTCCAGGGACTGGCAGCTGTCAGGAATGAAGACATAAGGCTCCTTCTGCACAAGTGGCTGCACATTGTAATGGTTGTGGGAAATGGCAAGTACTGTGTATGCATTACGTAGCATCAGCAGTTCCTGTACTGTTACATCGATGCCTTGTGAAGAGGAGCCCATTTTTCATTACAAGGGGCAGCATGTTTGGAAATAACATCCCATGAGTGTGTTGGACATTAATTTGCTCAGACCCTTCAGAGTGGAAGTGCTTCCAGGTTCTCCTCTAATAGCTGTGGACCTAGGAGGAGGGGCAAGGGCTGTACGATGCTGTCTCCATCAGGCTGAGAGGTCTCTGAGCATGCCACAGTTAGGAGATTCTCCTGGGACGAGGTAACACCTCCAGGCTTTGAATCGATTGTAGATATTGTCCAGGGGGAGCCAAGTTCAATCCTAACTCTGTTGGCTATTGTGCCATCAAGAAGAGCAACAGTGAACTCAAGCAAGGAGGGAACAGAAAAATCAAAGGGCAGAAAGGTATTGTGTTTTGCAGCCCTGGTCTGAAACTGCAGTGAGACAGTTCAAGCTCTCAAAGGCCCTATTAGCAGAAGGCAGTCTGGAGTAACTGGTGTCTAGAGGACAGCAGAGAACAAAGAGGCCAACCCAAAACGCAACAAATACGTTCCTCTCCACAGCCCCAACCCCTCGGGAGTTATTTGCTGCTAAAAAATCCCTTTATCAGAGCTGAAGATCTACTCACAGGGTCCCTTATGTGTCCCTGGCACCTGCCTTGCAAGAGGAGAAATAGCCAAAGGAACCCTCCACCAGTTTGATCTGCTCTAGCCTTCTTCCCATGTGCTCAACTCCCAAAAGGGGTTTCACATCACCATGGGTAGTACCTTCATTGCAATGGGTTCAGGAGGCCTTGGAACTCTTTCGTGCCTTGTCATAGCGCTCTCCAGCAATATATACTGCCTAGGGATGGAGAGTTCTTGAGAGGAGAAATGCTACAAGAAGATGGACAGCTGGGACATCATGTCAGTGGCTCCCCCAAGCTCACACATATCATTTCTCTCTCCACCTGCCCCTGAGCAAGGATCAGAGAGTGGCCAGAATGGCTCAAACCCTCAGAAGGCAAAGGCCTTTTGATCTGTAAAGATCAAGGAGTGGGAGGGGAAGGAATATGGAAAAAGCAGAAGAGACTTCCCTGAGGTCTGTCCCAGCAAGAGGAAGGAAGGCAGCGAAGTCCATCTCATCCACTTTGTGTAATCTTTTAATCTCTTGGTTTTTAATCTTTCACATCAGGAATGAGACATGTGATTAAGAGCAGAAGAAATCCCAGCTGGAAAGGAAATGGAGAGGGTGAAGGGGACAAAAAGGTCTCTTTTTTCTAGGCCTTCTGCCTTTTTCCTTTTCCCTGTTTCTCTCTCCCCCTTGCTTTTTCCTTTCTGCTTACAAGCAATCATACAGGTAGTGACCTGACAGACACAGAAACATACTGGGGACTTCAGCACCTGGAGAAAGGACAGTGCATGGCCTCTGTGTGATGCAGATCAAACTCTCCCATGGTGATAGTCTGCGATGGCACAGTGGCACAAGGCTCCACGCCCCAACTAGTCCTGAAAGGCTCTTTCAGAGACAGAAATGAACTGCAAATATTGCCAGCAATGTTTCTTATCAGATACAGATTGACCTGAAGAACCCAGCCCTCCCCTCACAGGGAGAGAAGAGACAAGTTTTTGGAGGACAAGGGAGGACCTGGTGGCATTGACTGTCTTGTCCCACAGCCTCAGGCTGGGTGCTCCACATCTCAGCTTCCCCCATCTCTCCAATACTGTGGATAATAATCCTCACCTCAGAGGGTGATTGTGAGAGGTTAATGAATTAACATTTGTAAAAGCTTTAGATAAAGGGCTAAGGATTATTAATGTTGTTATGCATGGAAAAAGCTCCTAGAGAACACTCCCCACCTCCTCCCTGTTTCAAGCCTGGGGGATCATCTGACACAGATCCTGCTGCACAGGAGCTCCCCCAGAGATGGAATTACAGGGAGAGTAACGGAGAGTGATGTATAGGTTGCCAGCAAGACTATTCAGCACAAGATAAAGTTGGGGCACTCCATCAGCCAACAACCCACACCAGGCTATGGGGCCAAGAGCCTCTCTGCTCACTCTCTTTGAGGTGACAGGTCTATCCCACTCCCATCAGTTCAGCAGAAAACGGCTGCTGATTTCTGACCACGGCAAGTCAGCCCCTCCTCTTGCCCTTTCAAGTCTGTTGACTGATTTGAGATAGTTGAGCAAGATACATTTGCTTTACA
Organism: Phaenicophaeus curvirostris; assembly: GCF_032191515.1. NCBI lineage: Eukaryota > Metazoa > Chordata > Aves > Cuculiformes > Cuculidae > Phaenicophaeus > Phaenicophaeus curvirostris. Next base: position 44,184,725 of record NC_091392.1, on the reverse strand, counting down.
GAAAGCTTAATCCCAAAAGAAAACTTTTGTACTGCTTAACTGGGCAAGATTTGGAAACAACCCAGACAGACACTCCCTCCATAGGCATAGGAAAAAGCTAGCTGGGACCAGATTTTGGTATCTTAAATCTTCTGCAAAAAGTTTTCCAGGCTGGGTATGGGAACTAAATCAAAGCAGAAGTCTTAACATTATACATCTCTCCCTTACACACAAGCATAACCCCAAGAGAGAAAAGCCCTCCCTAACTTGCTTACTATAAATACACCAAGCCACTTAAAATGGCTACGTTAAAAGAGAGCTGGTAATTTGATAGTGGTCTCCACTTAATTAGATTAGGCTCTTCTTGAACTCAAGGGCTGCAAGCAGATGAGCCTCCTTTCTTTTTCAGTATTATCCTGTCAGCTGCCATGCTGACGTGACCATAGAGCCTCTCTCCGCGCTTGGTTCTCATGGGATGCTGACAGGCAGACCCTGAGGGACCAAGAACTGTTGTCAGGCAGTGTCCCAGCAGGGCATTCAAATATGTGCCCCTAACCTTTCAGGACACTGAAGTGCCCACTTGATAGAGCAGGGGCAAAGTGTTCTCTCAGTCAGGGAGAAGCTTTGAAGCCTGCCCTGCAGCCAGGGACCCAGAGGATGCAGCTGGATCAAGCTTTCTGCTGAGAAAATAGCTCTTATTCACTGCTCAAGTAATGCTCTTCCTGGATTTCCTTGCCATGTCCATACGTGTTTTGCCTTCACTTTTTGAAACCTATGTATCCATGGCAAGGAAAAATGTGAACTGCAGCGTAGCACTGAGTATGAAGGTCATGACAAGACAGAGACCAACTAAATTTTGGCCAAGGTTAAGGAGCCAAATTTTGGCAGAGGACCTATATAGAACCTCACATAACAGCACATTTCCATGACATCCCATACTAATGAAGAGGGAATGGATAAGTTAAAGGCAAATCATGTTGTCAGTGGAAATGGGGGATGACATCATGGTGCACACTCTGAGTAGCTGGATTACCAACTGAGCCATGGAGTTGGTACCAGCACTGCCACACAATGCAGAGCTCTAGGTCCCAGGGCAGAGTGGCTGCACCCATACAACGCCCTGCCCGAGTCACTTAACACTGCTGAAAATAACCAGGGCTGTGCACAGCTTGGTGACAGAGTTTTTCAGTCACGTCTGGGGTAAAAATCAGCTTCTCTGCACAGCAGTGAGTGGGAATTTGCACTTGAGCTAGACAAGAAGCAGACAGCACAGTTAGTCTCCCCTGCGACGACAGAGCAGAGGACAGCAGTACCATGGTCTTCTCCTCAGCAAACTAGAGCAGATGTTCATAAACCATACACATAGCCAGAAGCTTTTTAAAAAATATCTTCTTTTCCAGATTTCTCACTTTCAGGGAAATGAGTGACCTGGTTTTAGGTTACTGGGGCTAGCTGGTAGAGTTCATAGCCTGAACATTGTTGATAATAAGACAGAAATTTGCCTGGAAGGGAGAGGTGAAGTTGTTCTGTTCTGAGGACAGAGGATGGACTTGGTCAACTCTTGCAGGCCTTGTCAAGCCTCTGTAGCAATGCAGTCAACCAGTCAGTACCTTTTGCATGAATCCAGGTGCTGGTCCCCCTGGAGTCTGATCCAGTTCTCACTCAGATCAAGGCTAATTGTGGCACTGCTCTTTTAAACTGCTGAGTTGGGCAGACACCCTTCCTATTCTCAAGCTCAGTGAACTTTATTCTGTCCATAGCAGGGCTGCACTCTACAAGAGTTGCCCCTTCCACAAAACACCCCCAGATTTGGAGAATTAAAATTCCCAGACCTTTTGCTCTCTAACAACAATGGAGGAAGTTGGCCTTAACTACAGACAATTTGCTATTCAGTATGTCCTTAATTAATATTAAAATCTATGTCAGGTTGGTTTGCTGCGTTGTTTTTTAAAAAATCCTCCATCTCTTTGTTATTTATTCATTTCAATTTTTTATTTTACCTTGTTAATGTAGTGGTGATTTAGATGCAGTTTCCTCTCTCTGCTGCACTTAATGAGTCGTCAGCTTTATTCACTCTCACCCGCGTCCTCATGGGAGCATGCTTTGATTTTCTAGTGGGTGCATGAAAACACAGATTAAAGCAATTAGACAGAAATAATCTTAGGGAAAGGGGAGAGAGATCCAGAGCGCCTAATTATACCATTTTAATCAAGACACAATTATGCAGAGACTTTTATAGATTATAAATTAACCAAACTCCAAAGGCAGAAAAAATATCATTTTAAATATGGTTCATTATGCTTGTTGTTTCTGCCTTGTGATCTCTCCCAAACTGGACTTTGGGGTTCATTTAGAAAAAGTTCTGGATGGTGCTTAGTAGAAATGGAGGAGAGAGAGACTCAGGAGACCCTGCTTGCTAGGACCAGGGTCTAGAAATGGCCTCTGTGAGAAGGTCAGGAATCACAGCTGCATTTCTCACTCACTGATCTCACCAGTCTTTTCCCAATGAACCGAGTAAGCACAGCTGCTGGTAGGACAGGCTTGACTGAAGACCTCCAGCTGCCTGCATGGGTCAGGTAAGAAAGACCCAGTTCAGAGGTCTGGGGTTTGTTTTGCCGGAGCAGGCTATGTCAAGCTGCCAGTGAAGGCCTGTGGGTACTGTAGTTTAAGAAGCAATTTTCCAAGCTACAAACATTCCAATTAGAAACACAGTGAGTGGGCAAACAAAACACATCAGGCTGGATGTGTTTTCTTCTGAACCCTGGAGGAACTTAAGCCAGCTGCTCCAGATTTATAGCTGCTCCAGATTTATTGCAGCAAAACCGCAAGGCGCTCAAGCTCTCAGAGCACGTAGGAAGGTGCTCTGCTCCTGCCGCCTCTGCAGAGGAGCCAGAAGACCTCCTGTCCCCAAGAGCTCCAGGAGATCCTGGTTTCCCATGTAGCTGTTATACTACTTTGTGAAGGGGAAGGTGTCCAGAGCTTGGGCAGAAACGGGCAAGCCAGTTCAAGCACCTCTGATTTTGTGGCTGCAGCCCAGCAATGCCTGTGAGGCATCATGCTGTGAGCGCAGCACTAGCAATCTCTGCTGCACCATCACGCAGCACTCCTTGAACTGCTGGCAAAGGGCTTCCAGGTGTCAGGGAGACAGGAGAGGGCTCACCACAGTGATCCTCAGTTTCGTGCGAGTTTTGCTGGTAAGTCTCCTGAAATGTTTTGCTGCACTGTGGTCTCTGCAAAACTCTTCTCCAGAAGAGTCTGCTGCCAGGCACCTCTCCAAAGGATGTCTCAAGCCCTTTCCATTGCCATGGCCACCTCATACCATGAGCAGCAGTGCTGCTGTCCTTTCCGTTAAGGGCAATGCTCTAATCTGCCAAGGGACTGGCCTCGACCATCTTCCACCTGCAAGTCAGTCCTGGTGACATTCATAGAGTCTGTCTGCAAGGTGGGGGTGGCTGGGAGATGCTTGTCTGTCCTAGTGACAGGGACACCACTAGCATAGGCAGCTGGGAAGGAGGAACAACATCAGCATTAGACACCAGGGACAGATGGGTCCTGCTATTGAGCCCAAGGCAGTTCCAAGGACTGAAAGGCAATGCCTTCCGTTAGCTGCCCTGTGCCAGAGCCACACTGCACCCATCACCTCAGAGAGTGTCTATGCATTGCATCCACTGTCCGTGTCTGAGTGGTGGGACTGCTGTGGGCTGGTGGAGGCAGGCATGGGTAGCAGGGAGATTCGAGGGACATCTCTCCCTTACAGCCTCCTCATCCATTTACTCCTTCCCGCAATAAAGGAAGCAGGACTGCAGGCTGCTGCCCTTGTTGTCCTTTGCTTCCTATACCCAGGGCAAAACCGAGAAGGGCTACAGGGCTCTGGGGGTGGCCCCGTTCCCCACCTGAGGTCTCTGGCTGGTGGGTGAGTGGTGGTATCGGAGTGCCCTCTGCTGGCCCCAGTACTGGGCTATTAGGACTGTCCAACGCTTGCACATCCCCAGTGCCCCTGGGAAGTTGGGTCTCGGCTTGCCCTTGCCATGGGCACCACTCCAGCAGCCATACAATCCAGCCCAAAAGCAGCATGGAGTTCTCTCAGTGCTGGATCGTGGCCCCAGAAGAGCCAGTGTGATGGGCAAGCTGAGACAGAAAAAGTCAGTGTTGGGCTCCGGGTATGTGAGGTTGTGTTTGAGGTGCAGGCATCACTCTCACGCTTGGAGACAGTTGATGCAGAGATGTGGTGGGGGCTCCCAGGGGCTTTTGGGGTGTGTTCCCACTTCCATGGGAGGAAAAGTCCATCCTCTGCTCCTTTGCTCCAAGAGGCAAGAAAATCAGAGTTGTGAAAAAACGGGCTAAGGAGGAGCACACTCTCTTCCTTGAGGCTTGGCAGTATTTGGATGTTTGATGGGAAAGGATGGTCTGAACATTTTGAATGAGTCTCCACAAAGCTGGGGTAAAACATCCTGGCCATTCACCTACTCCAGGTGGAAGCCTCCATCACACTGGAATGTGCATGCCTTCATTCTTCATCCTGAATTTTCCTCCAGAGCTCCCCTATACATCTCCCCATGTTTTGGCTATCCTAGTGTGCCATGGAGAAAAGAAAGGCTGAGATCATTCGGGCACCTGAGCTCAAAAATGCTGGTCGATTCCCAAGTTGTGCCAAGAAATCTCTGAAGACTGCACACAGAGTGGGGTCTGAAGTCCCAGTGGATCTATGCTGATTTGCACCAGCAGAAAACCCGACACTCTATCTCTGGGCTCAGAATTACAGTGACCTTCTATTGCTATCAGCAGAGAAGGGAAGAGTAAGATTAAAATCCAAGGAGTTCAGATCCCTCTGTGGAGCTGGTCACTTTGTGCCTTGGTATCTAAGTCATTCAAGCAGGGATAACAGTGACCTGACAGATAAGATGCGAGCTAATTAGCAGTGCTGTCTCTGAGCTCCCCCCAAGCTCAAGCACTGCAGAAATGCTGAATAGCAGGTCTGATTACTGTTCAGGGAAATTGCTAGTTGGAAAGAGGTAATGGAAAGTGGATTAACCCGGTAGCTGGCTTGGGTTTGAGACTGGGGTACTATGTTGAGGTATTTGGGGACCTATGAGGGAGAGATGAAGTGAGGTGCTGGACATGCCGGGGGGTGGGGGGGAGGAGGAGGGCACTGAAAGAGCAGAGAGGAGTCCCAGACAAGCCCTAGAGGAGAGTCCCTGAAGAGAAACTTCTTTCCACATGTCATGGGTAGGCAGCTGAGCCCTGTGAGCACTCGCATCAGAAACTGCTTTTTGTAATTATTACAAAACAGTGATAGCAAAAAAAAAAAAATATATGCAAGGGAAGAAGACTGTTTTTAAAGCAAGCAAAAGTGTCCTGCAGCTTCAGCAAGTGGAACAGTGCTGTGTCCTGCACTGGAAGAAGACATTGGTGTTGCTTAGATATAGAGTCCATCAAAAGTCTTCAGCACAGGACTCACACATAGTGTAGCCAACCTCACTCTGGGATTGCTTGGGTCTTGTAATGCCATGCGTGGCAGCTCTCTGCCAGGGAGGGAGCTATGAGTGGATATCATTCTTCCTTGGCCTTCGTTAGAGTAGTGTAAAAAGAAAACCGATAGTGTCCAAGGTGAAGCAAAAATTGGGCTTTCCTTTCCCTCAGCTTTTTGTTAAGCACTGCTGAACTACTGCCCTCTCTCTCCAACTCTGACAGACATCTAAATGTCAAGCCACAGACAATGTGGAGCCAGCCTCTGCTCCTATTAACCCAAAAGCTGGAAAACCGCAGTCCAGAAGAACTTTGTCTGGTAAAAATGTAAATGTCACACTACAGAGGGCAGCTCCAGCTTGACAGAAAATCCATTGACTCTTTCAAACAGTTTGTGATCTCTTCTGGATGCTATGCTGTGGTTTGTTGAGCAAGCAAGGTGAAACACAACTGCTGTTTTTCCAGACCCATCTACTCAATTCCTAACTCTTGCAGTTCATTTACTGGTGGATGGACCTGATGCTGCCACAAGGGCTCCCATTTCAAAAAGCACAAAAAAAAAAAAAAAAAAGTGAAAGGCAGCCAAGACCTCCTTCCTTTCTCCTCACTACTCAAATCCAAATGCCTAAGGTGCTGTCATGAGTCTCATTCTTCATGGTCCCCTGGCTAAATCCCAACAAAAGTGGTGTAGGCTGGGAGTTGCCTGGGCCCCTGTGAATGAAAATTATTTTCTGCAACTGAAACTGAGATCCCATCCTCCCAAATTAGATCACTTCCAAGTAACACCAAAGCCCTTAGCCTATCTTCTCTCCCGCTAGGTACCAGCTCCTACCAAATAAATCAATGCACATTCCAGGTGTCCCACAGCGTTGTTGGAGATCTGCTTTGGTGACATCTCAGCGTTTGTAAAGCTCCCAGAGGGAAGCCTGGAATGATTCCTGTGCCACCCAGCCTGAGGAGAAGAGCAGAGAGATAGAAATCAGCACTGGATTCCTGGAATGAGCCCCAGATACAACTCTCTGCAAGTTTCCTCTTTCTCTCCAGGTCTCTATGGCCTTCTACCTCATTCCTGGGCTGATTTCTCTGTGTAGGCACAGACCATGAGGGAAACAGAGGCAAGAGTTCTTCTGAGATATGGGAAAATCTGTGCTTTAAATCAGAGCCCTACCCAACCCACCCATCCATCAGCCGGTAAATCTGACTGTGTGTAGATTTAATTCCTTCTCTGTGATTGCTTTCTGCTTCCACTACCCTGGAAGTTCCTCCTCAGATCAGCTGGAAAGCAAGGAGCTATGTGTGAAACATTTAAGTGCCCCGTAGAGGATGCCAAGCCCTATCAGCTATAACAGAGTCCCAAAAAACCAAGCACATACTACATATTTTGCACCTGATCTCAACACGCAAAACTCTAGGGCAGAGAGGGCTCTCTGATTAATTGACAGCACTGTGGAATCAGCCACAGGAAAACAACCAGGAGAGGGAGTGAAAAAAAGAGATATAGAAAGGAAAGCAATAAGATACATACATTTGAAGGCAGCAGAGACACGAAGAGTAACGTGGAGATGCAGAGCAGCAGAAAGTGAGCAGATGAAATTATAGTCACGGAGAGCTGGCTATAGGGAAAGAAAAGAAAATGGGAGGGAGGTATGTAGAGGTAAGGGCACAGCTGCAAAGGAAGAGAACACAGAGCAGGGAGGAGAAGTGGGAATTCATACAGGGAGAAAGGGAGGGATCTGGAGGGATTGCCTGATGTCAAATCTGATAGAAAAGAGGATTTATCTGCAAAAAATAACTCAGATCTAAGCCACAGCTTCAGAGCAGCTGCGTACAGAGCCACAGCACTGTGTATTTGTTCTTAAGCAAGAGCGAAAAAGGGCTGGTGCAGGTTGCAAGCCAAAGCAGGGTCTTGCCATACCAGGAGGCTGCCTGCCAGCCTGGACGAAGACAAAACGAAGGCAAGGGAATTGAAGGAAATACAAGACAAAACACAGGAAGGAAAGGTGAGGCAAGGGAGTAAACGGCACGAGAACATAGGGGAAGGCAAAGGAAGACAAAGGAAGGCAAAGAAAGGCAGGGGAAGGCAAAGAAAGACAGGGGAAGGCGAAGAAAGGCAGGGGAAGGCGAAGAAAGGCAGGGGAAGGCGAAGAAAGGCAGGGGAAGGCTAAGAAAGGCAGGGGAAGGCGAAGAAAGGCAGGGGAAGGCAGGGCCACCCCTGTCCAGGGTGCTGACCGGAGCCAGCCCCTCCCGGCCCCGCAGCCCCTCCTCCTCCTGCCCTTCTCCTGGCACAGCGGGACTGGGGCCATTTCGGGGATTTCAGGCAGTTGCAAAAGCAACACGCTTCCTGGAGTAAGCAGAGCAACGGGAAAAGAAACACGTAGTCGACCAGATGTAAAAGATATTTTTCCCCTTCCTCTCTCCCGCCAATAATTTCCACAGCAGGGTTGTACTCCCTAAGGGCAGGACTGGATGAGTGTTGGTGAAGTGTCTGCCCATGTCTGGGAAGCTGAATGAACGTGAGGCATCTCCAGAACTGCATTTCTGACCTGTCTGGGTAGGTTATTGTAAGGATCAGCCATCCTCTTAGCCTCTCTGTGAAGGACAAACCTCACCCCTTCATTGGTTGGTACTCTTCTCAGTGTTGCCCTGGGTGTGTCTGGGTGCTTGCTGTCCTCATGGTTCTTGTATCTCAGGCTCTCAGCATCCACACTGGAAGTGCAGAGATTGAGATGGCAGGATGAACTCAGCTGTTCCACCTGCACTGGATCTGTCCAGATTATACGACCAGGAATTGGCAGTCACACAAGTGCTTTGTGTGTTGGGCCACATTCGCTACCAGTGAGCTTTTGATGAGGAGGTTTCTCTCCATGGCCCCAAGGTTTACAAAAGGCTTAGTCTGCAAAGTGGTCTGAAAACCATGATCCACCCACAGGCTGGACAGGTGCTTTGTCTCCACAGCAGCTCAAGCCCCTACTGTGCACTGCCAGGTCATTTTGCAAAGAAAAAAAGATTGGAAGGGAGCTGGCCCCCTCTGCCCTCAGTTCTAGTATGTGTCTCTGCCTCTTTCCAAACATGTCCTGGCCTCACCCGGCCATTTTTGTTCCAGAGAATTAAAAATTAGCTGCATCATAGAGGAGAAAGCAGTGCCCAAGAGCCTGACACAGTTGTTCCATGAGCACTACAAATCAATGTTAGCACATAGTTGCAGAAAAAAACTGTCTGAAATCAGCGTGGTACCAGTGCTTTGTTGCCAGCAACCTGGTTCTCCAATCTGACACCAACTGTCTGGCCCAGAACAACATGTTTTAAGAGTAGGCTGGAAAAACATCTGACAGAAAGAGTGTAAAGTGGCTGGTGCTACTGCAGGACCAGACAAAATCCCAATAGCTGGATAACATCACCTCCTTTACTCTCTGTGATTCTAATATATGACCAAGTCAGAGTGGAAACTCTCCAGCCTTACCCTTGTGTTACCAAACTAATAACAACAAAAACATGTATTTCCAACACTGAAATCTTGCTCACACTCAATATGAAGAAGAAAACCCTAGCAATTCCTGCCACAATCATATAACATCAAGCACACCATTGTTATCACCATTCTCCAAGTCACCATGAAAGGCAAAATGCCCTTCAGGAATGCAGATGTGGGGCATCAGCTGAGACCCAAGTCTCCTGTCAACGAAGCAAATCAGGGAGCCTTTAATCAGCTGGGCCCACATTTCATGGGAATGTGCTGCCCCGTCTTTTGGGATGACTGAAACAAGTAAAATGCACCAGGAAGAGTCAGAAAAGAACAGCACAATTCCAGGCCATTGGGGGTGAACTACCTGCCTAGTGGCATCTCCCTTGGTTCTGTTCTCCTTGGTTGCACTGTGCTCTGCAGCTGGCTGACTGAGTAGCTGTCCCTCTCCTGTGGGCCAGTGCCACGTTTCTAAGTTGGAACATTATTCTCCAGTTCTAGGAAACTGGATTAAGGATCAGAGAAAACCGACTGTTATTTACCTTTGATTAAAACAGCCCTCCTCCCTCCCGGGCTGGAGAGACCAATGTTGCTGTTATTTACTCTGCTGCCAAACCTGGAGTTCAATCCCTGCCCTGCGGCACTCAGTAAGCCAGCACGGAGTTGGGGGCTGGTGTATGGCAGGCAAACAGTCAGGGCTATGTGGGTGGAAGGGGAGTGATTATCCAGGCCACCAAGTCCAGTTTGTTTCTTTTGCAGTCAGGCTCTGGCTCAGCAAGGGCAGGGATGCTGGAAGTGCCTCCCCCTGTGGCTCACAGTGCCGACAGGGATCCAACCAGGGTGATCCAAAGCAAGCCCTCTTTGCCCCCATGACTGTATCTGGACCTTTCCCCTCACCACATCCCTGCTTTCACACAGCTCCCCTTTTTCCTTTACCTCCCGCTCCATCTCTCTCCACTCAGCCTCCACCATCACCCTCCTCTCTCCTCTCCCAACCTCCCTGCCCCCCGCCTTCTGCTTTTTCATCTCTTCTGTTCCCCCTCCTCCCCGCTCTCTCCCCCCAACTCTGTTTCTCATTCCCCTCATTCTCCTCCTTCCTTCTCTCCCACCCTCCAAGCCGCTATTCCAGGACAATAGAACAGATGGCAGGCTGTTTGTTTTATATGTCCCTTTGGAAAATCAGCTCAGCTGTTGATTCTGCAACTTCTTCTAAAAACAGACACCGTCCAACACTAGCTGAACGCTGGGGGAAAGGGAGGGGGGGTATAGAAGGGCCCTGCTCTCCCCACCAGCTGCGCTGAGACCTTTTCTGTCTGCATCACATACCATGCCTTTGGGAAATAGGCCTGTCTGAGACCCCTGAAACCTCTCCTGCACACTAGAAGAAACACCGTCACGAGTGGAAAGAACTTGCTCAGCTTCTGCAGTCAGCCTCGCTCCAGCCAGGGTTGATGGTACTATGTGGAAGGTGGGATAGGGAGGAAGGGACAGAGTCTTTTCAGCACATCCATCCTGCACACTGTCCCAGTCTTATGCTTCTCTGAGTGTTCCTGAAAGCCAAGTTAGATGCAGCCTGCCCAGGCAGAAGACACACAGCACAGAGCAGAGGTCGATGGTCTCTTCTAGTCCCACCCCACTGGGGTTGCTGCGATTCAGGAGCCATAGTCTCCTGAATAGGAGCTCCTGAATAGGCTCAGGAGCTCATAGCATTGATTGTGTGTAGGGGAAGACAGTCCTTGCCTTATTCTTTCCAGCTTTCCCATCCTTTTGCTGAACCCCTAAGCCCAAGGTGCCAGTCCTCAGGCTCTCATTCATCAGTTGCCAACACAACCATGAAGAGCATGTAGATTTTATTCTCCTTCTTTCTTTTATCCAAAACACTTTTTTCATCCCTCACCTCTCCCTTCCCATTCTTCAGCTCTGTTGCTTCATGGTATTTCTGTGTGGAGAGGGATCTTTTCTCCTGAACTCTTTCTTTCACTGTCCCAAACACCATCTTTTTCGCCCTGCTTAGATGTGACAATATTGTCCCGTGGATCCTGTAAACCCTCCCTTCCGTCCTCACCCTGCCTAAGGGCTTCAGGAAAAGCACTATTTTTGTCTCTGTTCATCACCAAGCACAAGATGGCCTCAGCTCACAACTGGGGTTGCTGGACTCCCTGCCAGTGCAAATGCTGGATATTTCATGGCATATCCTCCATCTGATACACCATGGCCAAAGGCACCAGCTGCGGATTCTCCCTGTGCCCCACATCAGGGGGTGTGATGGAGAAAGCAGAGCTTCAGAATAGCAGCATCTCTCCCCATCCAATTGTCCTGTTTAGTTGCACTTCTTTTCCCTGTGTTGTTAAAATCAACCCTGTCTTCTCAGGCTTTGGCAGAAGGGTCAGGCCCATCAAATCCACATACAAAGCACACAGTTTAATTTGTTCTCAAAGTTCGTTGTGAATGAGATGCAGCTTCCAGTGAAACCAAGGGAGGCTTGACCAAGGCAGAGTCAGATATAACAGCTGAAAAGGCTCCTTAGCCTTGCAAAATCCTGGAAGGCAATTTAAACATGAGAGATAGGCAACAAGCCCATTCTCAGGGTCTGTAATTAATCATATACAGTTCAAACAGGGAGAGAGAGGAGTTCCCAGCTTTCTTGGAGTCCAAGCTGGATCAAACAGAGAGCGAAAAAAACTCTCAGGCTGTCAAGGAACAGCCTTAAAGAGGCAATGCCAGCTGAGTGACAACAGCTCAGCCCTGCACTCCTTTAACCCCCCAGGTAATTGGGCAGAAAGTCTAAAGGGAGAATTCCTGCATCAGCTGGTAAGAACAGCCATAGTTATTTGTATATTTGTGATGCTGCTCTTCTTCCTGCCCTTGCTTCTGTCTATGGTAACACATCCTCTTCAGTGAAGCCATAAGCATAACGGGTTTGGGGACAGAATAAAGTCCCAATTAGTACGAGATCCCATCTCTGGCACCAGCTCGCAGGTGCTTCAAGGAAGAATATAAGGATAGTCCATGCCTCTCTGTGCTGAAGCAGTTACCAAATGGAGGAGTCTGTCACCCTCCTTCATCTTTGCCTCCACCCCAGAAGTGTGCTCAGGTGTGGAGAGCTCGGGTGGCCAGTGGTGCAAAAGGACAAGCCAGCTGTCTTGTAGGAGTTTTCAGAGACTGAAAACAAAAGAAATTAAACAAATGAAGGAAAAGAACTGCTGATGCCACCCCTGGACTCTGAAGAGTCTGTGTGGTAAACAAGTGCAGAGGAAGCCTCGAAATTAAAAGGCCCAGCCTGCTGTAAGGAATTTAATATAACTGCCAGATGAAAACACATCAACTTATCTGGAGTGATATTTAAAAAAAAAAAAGGAAGAAAAAGGAGGTTTGGGGCCAACCAACCTGATCTCAACTCTTCCAAAGTGAATTCTGCCTCACAGACTGGCATCCTATCTGGCACTGGTAGGCTACAATTGTCCCAAACACAAAAACATCCAGAGCTGGATGTCCAGGCAACATTTCCTTTCCCAATACTGCTGGGCAGCTCCCAAATAGCATTTTCAACACACAGCTTAAATTCCCATGCTCTCCTCCATGGCCCTGCTTGGTAGTTTCTTTCCTTCCAGTCTCCTTTCTTCTTGTTCCTATTTCTCACCTCCTGGCTTCTGTTTAATAAACTGCTCATCTTTTGAGGGCTCCATCTTTAGCAAGAGTGCTAGGGAGAGAACTGAAGCCTCTGATATGAGTACAAGTTGGGTAAATCACATAGTGGTTTAGAAATCTATTTTCTTCAGCAGCAGAGCTGTTAAGAGGAGTTGGCACCAGAGACAGAAGCATTGCCTAGCGTTGCTATTCTTCTCTCTCCCCTTCAAGCTTTTAGCAACAACTGCAATTTCCCACCTATTTCAACTAACTTCTCTTTTCCCCCTAAAGAAAGGAGAGTCATTAGCATTTTTTGCACTGTCAAATAGTGGTTTCCTTATAAAAATTCTTTACAGCTAAGAGGAAAGTGAAGAAATGATATTGTTAACATGAAAGCCTCACTTAATACTTTACATTTCAAATACTCTAACTGCTTTCTTTCCCCTCCCTCTCCTTTTTTTTCAATCTTCAGTATACAGCTTAAACATCATTAATAGTGCTGGTTGCTATGGTGTTGGGCAGGCGGAGGTCTCTCTCCATGAAACCTTGAACTACACTTCATGTTGTACAACAGCAGGATCATGCCAACACCTTTGACTTTGACCTCATTTTTCCCAGTAAAATAAAACTACCATGCCTTCATCCCCCTTTATTCTTGGGATAGGGTTTCTTTTCCTGAAATAAGAAAAGGGGATGTAAGAGAGAGAAGGAGAAATAAATATAAAAAAAAGGAAAAAGAGAAAGATAAAAAAAAATCATAGACCCAGTGGAACCTTTCCAAAAACTTTTAACAGTTACATTAGAAAATCATGAAGGAGAATAAAAAAAGCCACTCTTCTGAAAAGCTTCACGTGAGATTGTTTCTCATTTTCCCAAGCAGCTAAACATTTTAATAAACTAGGAAAATGAGACTGTAAAACCACAACATCTGACAGCAAGCCCCAGGGGCAGGAACCATTCCTGAAACTAATTTTAACTCAGGTTTTAACATTGATCAGATTTCATGTGGTGAATGTCCCCTTAAGCTGTCTCTCTGTTCTTAGTGAAAACCTGGTTTCTTTTGTCGACTCTGAGAAGCTATTTTCTTTCCAGCGCATTGTCGTCACAGGCGTAACAAGATTTTTCTGTCATTCATCTCTACAGCCCAAGAGATGCCCTGCCCCAGACATCTTCTCATCTGTTCTCAGTTTCCTTATGAGATAAGACATTTTCCACAGAAGTGGCAATTAACTGCTCCAGCAACAAAACCCAGTCTTAAACCAGTCCCCATGCAGCCACTCAAGGATTCAACCAGTTTAACATCTGATTTTCAGCCATGCAAAACGCACCAGGCCATTTCAGACCAGCTGAGGACAGGATCCAAAGCAGGCTTCCAGCTTCTCTGCCTTGCTTTTCCCCAGGGAAGGGAGACTCTATCAGTTTCTTCTCCTTCTCGGGGCACATGAATCACATTTTGGTTTGATTGTCACCAGAACATCTACAGATAAGATCAGCTCAAAGACTCAATTAACACCACAGCTAAGAGTTTGAACAGGAAAATAAGAAGATATCCAGGTAATGTACATTTCTCTTGAAGACTCTCACTTCTCAGGGAAGCGTTTTTCATCTTATGGTCAAGTTCAAACCAAATCATTTGCCCTATGGGGAAGGAGTTCTTTATGCCACACCTGCCTTCCAGTAGTTGGGACCCTCTGTTGTTAGCCACACAGTTCCTAGGTTGTGTAACTGTGCAAGACAAGTGCTTTGCTTGGCTCAAGCAATGACTATTGGCATCAGCTAGCCCCTGTCCCTGCTTAGGATGTATTTCTAGTTATAGGGCATGTCGTGCAAGAGAAGAAGGCAGAGCTCTCTGCTGCTTCTCAAGCTGGTTTAAATGCTGGTAAGACTGACCAGGCTGGAACACAGCTCTACAGGCTCCCACATTCTGCTTCTCCAGAAATTAAAGTGCTCGTTCATTTCTAGATCTCCCTTTGCAGAGGTGGAAGGTCTTTCTGATGCCTTTCCTTTAAATCTTTTGTCTGCTGTGTAGGAGATGCTGGGGCTTAGGTGGGTGGGAGGAGGCGACAGGGTGGCCAGCTTTCAAAATGGTAGAGGTATGCTGATAGTCACCCTTGGCCCTTCCAGCCCACCAACAGCAGGCTTAGTCACATCAGCAGCATCAAAGCTGAGCAGCTCTTCAGAGAAAGGGCATTTGTCCTTTCATCTGGAGATTACAGGAATCTTTCACAGATCTCAGCAGTTTGTTTCAAAAGGCTTTTTAATGAGAAATACCTGTTTGTGGCGGCACCTGTCATTTAAACCAGTTTCTTTGCCTTCCAGCCTTCCCTGCAACGCTTTTCCCCAGCTGTTTATCCATGTGCCAAAATTGTGCCAAGGTTCACTCCCCTGCAAGCAGAATTGCCCACCTTTAATGCCAGGCTCTGTACCCCACAAATCTGCCAGAAAGCCTGTAACTTATTTGGGCCTGCTCCTTCCCCCTGTTGCACTCAGTAGGGACAGCAGGAAGGCAGAAAGCTGCTCTCAGCATCTGGAGGAAAGAAACACAGAGATAAAAAGCTCTTTGCCTTGCTGTTTCCATTCCTTCATGACTTAATTTTTTTGGCCAGGGCACAGAGAAGATTATAAAGCCATAACCTCTAATCCCCTCCTGAGCACTCCTTCTCCATTTCTTTCTTTCTCCTCTCTTTCAGCCAGTCCTAATCCTTTATGTCTCCTCTCTCACAGGTAGGAGTTGGAGTCTAATCTCAGACGACAGGTTAGTAATTAGAGCGAGAGATTATCCTGACCCCATATGAAGAAGGTAAAAAGAAAGCAATAATGCAAAACCATACATGATCAAGCCTTCAATGTTCAGTGCAGGAACCATCCTCCTGTCAGTCTGTCTCCTTCTGACTCCCCTACCCCACACCCACTCTTTTGTCCGGGCAGAGAGGGGGACTCTTTGTACTTCTTGCCCATCTCTGCTCTGCCAGGCAAATTCCATCCTTTTCCCACACAGAAATGGTCCCTTTTTCCATTCCAATGGACCTTGACCAGGCAGAGACTCAGCCAAAGGGCTGTGGCTGGGAAGGGTGGGCAGTGGGGAAAGCACAGGCAAATATGAAGGAAGAGGGTCTGCTCAGAGAGGCTGGAGCCATGACACATTCTCAGCCATCCTCAGACGGGCACTGATTACCCATACCCAGGGCCTTTCTAGTCCAGTGAGATAAATCCACAGAAAGTAACAGCAGCTGGTTGCCATCTCTACCCAGATGCTCAGCAATCATCACCCAGTCCTTGATCTGCTCAGGAAGATATACTGCTCCAATCTTTTGCATGTACCCCAGTACAGATAGGAAGCCCATCCATGTGTCCAGTCCATGTTATCCATCTTTGGGACAGATCTGGCCTCTTGTCCTGTGTCACCAGTATTCAACAAGGATGAAAAGAGCCATCACACAAGCTCCAAGACCACCACAGAAAAGGGGAAATTGGGAGTACCAAGCTTCTTCGGTGTCCCACCCCCTATGTGCACAAGAGGAATGGATGTCACCAAGACACTCTGCAGCTGAGGCTGAGGCATCACCAGCTAACAGCCTGCACACACCAGGAGGTGTCAGGGTAGAGATGGCAGTGGAGCGATCGAAACCTGCTGGGAAGAAAGCAAAGGTCAGGTGGCAGTTTTTACACCAGCACGCAGCTGGAAAATGGAAGACCTCTCTCATTTCCCATCCCACATCAGGCAGCCACCCTGCATTACAGAGCTCCAGGACTGGTTGTTCAACTCAAGATGTCTTTTCTAAGCAAATCTAAGCGGCTGAACCTCCCTCCAACACCTGAATCCTGCTCTGTCCAGGTAGCACAAGACCATGGCTTATCCTGATCACAAGCAGAGAGATGGGCTCTGCACCAGCCCCTGCTACATAGTTCTGTTGATGCTCTTTTCATCGCCTAGCTGCTTCCCACATCTGCTACCTCCAGCCAGGAGCTTCCTACCCATGCTCTGCAAATAACAACTTGAGGTTTGTTCACTCAAAGCAGAGAAGGTAAATCAAAGAACACTTTTGTTTGCAGTCAGCCTGGAGTGAACCTTTTTCTTTTTTCCCTCCAGTTTTCTCAGCAAAACACAAAATGAAAAAGCAGAATTTCCTCTCCTGAGCTTAAGAGAACATTTAGTTCCTGTCCCAGAGGTAAGAGGTTAACTTGTTCAGTCTCAAAATGTGAAAAAAAATGGCAACACTGGCTCTCATTGTCCAAATAAAACGTTCTGATACACCTTTTTTTCCCACTCTTCCAAAAAAGGTTTGCAAAGTTCGTAAGCATCCACCAACAGCTTTATGCTGGTGTGCCCCTCACCCAATAAGCCCTGTGACTGCAAGGTTTCTGTCCCTCACTCTAGACCTCCTGCACCCCATTTGGCTGCCTTCCCCTTCCATCCTGTTTTCTGAGCGCTCATACCACAGCAACACCCAGAGCACTCATGCCTCATACCTTGAGGGATCCTCTTGGGGTGAAAAGGGGCCACTGAGTTCAATAACATTGAGCTTGTTCTCAAAGACACCATAGCTGAGGGTGACCTGCAACAAGGGATGTTTAAAAAGGAACAGGAAGGATGAGGTGAGTTCAGAAGCAAGGAACTTGCTTTAGGTGACAGAAGCTTCCATTCTGGTTCCTTCCCTACTAGCTTGGCCCCTGCCTTCCCTTCCACATCTTGTTTGTCTTCCATCACAAGATGGTCCACCATGCTAGTCCTTTGCCTCTCCAAGCTTCCTACACCCTTTGTTCTCTCCCCACATAAGGCAGACTTGGTTCCACGTCAAAGACCTTTCCCCAGTCAACCACCATTCCTGTTTGTCCTTGTGTCAAGTTCCCCCAGGGATGCCTTCAATCCTCCCATCACTCCTTGTACATGTGCTCGCCAACACTGACTCCAGGGGCACTGTGACTGGCATCTGTGCTGCAGGCAACATCTGTTCCTTATTTCAAAGAAGCATTTGTCAGGAAAGCCTTCCCAAAAGAGCAGATGATTGATCCAATCCACATCAGTCCCACCAATGCAGCAATGTGCCTGTAAGCTCCCCTCCACTTTTCCTTCCTCATGCCCCCTCTCTTGCTCCATTTCCCCTCCTTACCTGCTGAGAGAGCCGAGAGAGGGGGATGAGCTGCAGGTTCTCCAGGTGGGAGTGGAAGAGCGCACTGGGCAGCAGCTGCCCGCCGACTTTGCACTCAATGATGTAACCCACGGTGCAGTCATCCGGCAGGCGGATGAGTTCAGAAGTGCTCAGGAAGTTCCTACCACTGGAAGAGAGTAAGGCTGCGTGGGTTAGGAAGAGGGTTGTGGAGGATATAGGCATCCATTTGGGTGGAAGATAAATGAAGGTCTTAACTGAAAAACAGTTAATCTTGGAACTAGGCAAGAAATCCCTGAATTCCATATGTAAAAATCTGGGAATGTGTTTGCTCTTTGACCACCCCCATCCATGCTGTCCCACCAACTGTCAGGTGCTATCCCTGCTATGTATCCAGCTCCTCTCTGAGCTGATGCAGAGAGCTGGCAGACAGTGCCAAATCACTTTTCCTCCTGTTAGGTGACTGGCACCGGGTCCGTGCGAGTCAGACAAGCCAGCACAATAGAAACAGTGGGATCACAAGGCAAGGACCAGGAGGAAGAAGAAACAGGACAGTCTCTTGTGGCTTCAATAAGCTATCCATGGCTCCACTGTAATGTAACGCCACACACTTGGGTATCCTTTGATGACAGGCTAAACACTATTTTAAGGCTTCTGTAACTAGAAGCAGCCACACAGCATGAAGCACTATCTACTACAACACCCCTCAGCTAGTTCACATGTCTTTTAAGCATTTTAACACAGTAGTGGCAGACTTTATATCAGGTTAGGTGTTATCTATCCAGGCCACTTCCATTTTCCTCTAGATCACAGATCATTCCTCTGTCTGAGTCTACCATAAAACACATAATATGGTCTTAACCCAAACCAGCCACCTGGTGTCAATCAGCTCAGTTTTTCTGGGTATGCACAGATCTGGTTAAGGCTAGCACAGCCATTGTCTATCAGTGTATGTACATGTAGCCTGTGATACAATCCTAGAAAACATCATCTTCTTGAAGGATGAGTTAACACAAGACCCCAGGACCTATATCTGCTCTCCATGTACTAAACTGAAGAAATGACAGTGGCCACTGTAAGAAGCTGGAGAGAGTTGGAGTTAGGGAATGGAAAATAAGCTCAGGAGGGAGGTACAGGAGGTTGGAAAGAGGCAGATTGAGGGGAGAGCATAAGCAGAGAAGGAAAGCACTTAGGAAAAGAGTCAGAGGAAGCTGAAAAGGATGGTAAGGAGCGTGGGGGAAATAACCAAAAGCAGAAAGGAGTTGGGGAGGAGGCAGTATGTCATCCCACGACCACGTTTGCTGAAATGCTGCTCTTGCATCTTTTTAATCAGGTGGCAGACCCACCCACTACATCCTTCCTCCAGTCCCACATGCTTGCAGATGTATAGCACGTAGCACTGCATCCTTGCAAACGTCCTTGCAAACACCTCATACAAAAACCCAGACCTGACGCTGCCAGGAATAGATATGTGTTCATGTTCCTCATCCCCAAAGGTTCATATATCCATGGCTCACCTGGCCCATGGCACCATCTTGCTTGCCAGCTTGTGGCTGATGCAGAACCCAGCCCCTCCTGTGGCAAACCAGAAGCGCACAGATTTCTGGAGAGAAACATCAGAGAAAATCAATGGCAGAAGCTCAGACAATACCATACTCCCTGAGATGGGAATGCTGGAAATCCAGCTTTGATGCCAGGATAAGCACAGCCCTATTGTCACCCCAGAATCCTCACTGCTGCACAGAAGAAGGACTTGCCATCAGTGCAGCATGGATTTTGACCGCCTTGTATTTGGAGTGGCCAAGTTCCTGCTGGCAACAGCAGGTGGGCTGCCCAAGGCAGGCTTATCTCCTGGCAGGCAGGTAGCCAAAGGTGCAGCAGCAACATGGATGTGGGACCTTCACACATCAGATTGAATCAACACCTACAGCCATGTTCAGGCAAGACCAGCAAGTTTTCAGCTGTTGCCTGTTGCTCTTTGGACCTGTCTCTCATTGCGATACATCTACAGCCAGTAAGTCAGAGCAATAAATACAATCCATTGGCCCCACCACCACAGGCTGTACCGTCTGGTTGTTTGGCAGTGTTTCTGAGGCCCGGATGGGTCGGTTCAGGCTGGGTTTTCCCAGGTAAATGTCCCACGATGCAGAGTAGGAGGACAAGAGCTTCAGGAGGGCATGAGGGTTCAAGTAGTTGTCATCATCCAAATGGCAAAACCAGCTGGGGGGAGATGGGAACGAAGATACAAAAGATTTGCGGTAAGGAAGGTGTCTCTTGCTTTCAGGGGTCCCCTCATCACAACCCTGCCTCACCTCCTGCCACTGGCCAGGAAGGCATCAAATTCTGCAGCCATCTTGCAGGAGAGGGCTGGGTGGCTGTGCTCAGCAGAGCAGTTGGTGAAGATCGCATGATCACCTGCCAGGAGAGAGGAGGCTGTAGCCTGGGTCTTGTCTGCTTCACGCAGTCATGGGGAGGACTCTGGGCCAGAGGGAAGCGGTTGATTCACAGCCAGACTCCTCAAAGCACCCCTTAGACAGGCATTCAAGCCTTCAGTGATGGGGGCTCCGTCTTTCCCCCTACCAGGAGATGACACCTGGAGAAAGCCAAACATCTTTGCCAAAGCTAGGACACCTGTCAACTGCACTTCCATCCTGCCCGCTGCCAGCCAGGGTGCAGAGGCTGAAGGGGCCCTCTTGGGCTGCTTGCGCCACGTGGCTTCCTCCCATAGATACTTTAAAGCAGATGACACTCTGCTTGTAAGTAACAGTCTGCCTTGGGGTAAGTGAACTAGAAAATATCATCACTCGGGTGCTTTGTGGATGCCAGAACCCCTCCTGAAGCCATGACAGTTCAGAGGCTGAAGGCAGGGAGGGAAAGGTGGTTTTATAGGACAGATCGTTACCCATTCTCCTTCTCAGGGCTTCATCCTCTTCGTCGGTGAAGACATAAGTCTGGGGAAATGAGGAAAGGAGGTTACTCTCCGGGCTGAGGCTGGTGCTGCTCCTGGCCACCCACTCTGTCCTCCCTGCAACTGGACTCGCTTACTGTGGTCACTTCACTACCTCCCGTGCTGCCACGGCCCCCTCCCAGATGCCAGATGAGCAGAGGGCCGGCCGCACTCCCAGTCCCACATGCACCAGCTTCAGCGCTTGCGTGGCTTTATTTATCCTCCCCAACACCTTGGGAACAGGAGAGAGAGATCCATGACACAGACTGAGGGGTTGAAGGAGATCTGGCTTAAGTGTCAGTGGTAGAAAAATGAAAGCACCATGGTTGAAAGCTTGGGTTAAAAGGAGAACATCTGTTTGTGTGTTAAGTGTGCACAGCCCCCTGCAGCTTCCCGCCTCCTCCTTCTTCTCCTCCACCCCCAGGCCTCTTTAATCCCCCTCACTGCCATTATGTGGCATATCTCCCCCTTTCCAGGGCCAGACGGGGATCAGGGTTGGTGGAGAAAAGCTTTCCTCAGGCAGAAAATGAGCTTTCATGAAATAAAAAAGGAGTCACGAGCCATAAACAGTCTCTCCACCAGCTGCCTACAGGCTGGTTAAACGAAGCACCTGGGAAGGGACAAAGGGGATAAGGCAGGCAGACAACAGCTCCAGAAGCTGTCACTGCTCCCAAAGGGTCTGACAAGGAGATGAGAGTCTCTACTTCTCTCCACACCCACCCAGCATCCGAGAGACATGCCCCCATCAGGAGAACATGGCAAGAGAAATGTTCTGCACATGAAAGCCGGGCAATGAAGAACCCTCGGAGAACACCTGGCTCAAGCAGAGACAGCATGATGGTTTCATGATCTCAAAATGTATGTGGACTTGGCAAATTAGCCTCCAACAGCCGAGCTGCAGCAACGCACCTGTTCCTACCCCATCTCACCGGTAAGGTCTCTAGGTTAAGAACACTTTCAAGGTGATCACGGGACAAGAAGCAGTTAGCTAACTCTCAGGTAAAGGAGTCACTCTGGGTCAGGGGACTGTATCACAACCTTCAGGCAAGGCAGGAATTATCAGTGCCATGGGATTTCCCTGGGCAGCATGTCAGAGCCAGAAATTTCCACTATGACAAATATTTTGTCTTAAGAAAAAAAATTCTGAAAGCACTGAAACTTTCTCACATTTTCAAAAAAAAAACCAAAACCCAGAGACACTGGTGCTGGAAATGACTTGCTTACAGATATAAAACTGACTAGAAATCATGTGTCTAATAAATCATATCTAATGATGCTTATATCTAATTTAAAATAGGAATCTGCATCTTTTCACAGATTTTCTACTTGTGAAAATATTCTAAAGTTCTCACTTTCCTCTTGATGCAAGGTGGGAAATGTTTTTTTACAGACACCCAACATGTTTCTGTGGGAACCCAGGAATGAAGGAATATTGTCACCATGGGGAACACCAGATTGTCCAAAATAAATGGAAAAAGAGGGCTATGAGTTTGACGAATAAGCAAATCTGATTTTTCTGTCTCTTCCAAACTCTGATCTCCATGGCATACCTGGCTACAAGCACTCCAGGCATGTTAAAGTATGTACCCTGGTTCTGTCTTGAAGGAGAAGTGTGGTTTTTGAAAGGAGGGGAGGTGCTAGAATTAGTTTACGTTACCAAACTAAATGCCATTTCAGGCCAGAAACTTAGACTTATCTCCATCAATATTACTGTGGCCAAGAATATAAGCCACTCCAAGATGCTGTCAGCCTAAATAGTCATCAAAACCAACACTTCTGTTTAGATGAAACCTTTTCTGAGGAAAAGCCCTTTTGCTGAAATGACTTCCACACCAAGCTCCACTGGAAAGCTTGCTGTGGATCAATTACCAAGAGGTTCCCTATCTCCCGCCTGCTGCATAACTTCTCTCCAGCTGCATATCTTCTCTTCTGCTTCAACAGTGCAGTTCCAGGGAAAATGTCTCTCTCCCTTATTGCCTACCCTGACAAAGTCCAACATAAAGGACTGTTAATTTTGCTCCCGTACAGTCTGTTCTGGCCATGAAAAACACAGCTGTTCCTGCCTCCTGTTACAGTCACCTAAGCCTGACCTGCGAGGTCTGGGTTGCTCCCTCTAGGAGGACAACATGCAGGTAATCAGCTCTGAAACCAGGCTTGGCATCAGCAGCACAGCCAGCTGCTAAAATTTATGTGCTGGCCACCTGTAGAGAAGGACCCACTGAATCAAACTCCAGCCATGAGTGAGGGTGAGTGAGACAGCAAGACAGTGGGTCAGCCCTAGGAGGAGAAAGACTACACATCAGGGCTTCTGAGACCTGGATCTCTCTGAGACTAGCTCTTAAAGCCTACGCCTCTCCATAAAGACTCAATAATGGCCTAATAATGTTACAGTGCCTTATCCCTGGCCCAATAACAACTAAATATCCTAAAAAAAAAAGCTAAAAGCTCTCCTTTTTTTGCTAAGCAAGTTTTCTATACTGCAAATTTTTCAAACCTAACCCTTTCCCCCTCCTCCAAAAAACCCTCCAGCAGCAGTATATTTTACTTTTTAAAAAAGGGTTTTTGATTTTCATGTACTTCTCTCTACCTCCCTTCCCACCCCCACTCCCCTGCCCTCAAGGGGCAGTAAAAAAAAAGCAGAAGAAAAACATGGAAAATTGGGGAGCGGGAAGGAAAACACTGAGCTTGCAACAAAATTAGATAACAATGAAAAAACACTGTTTAAAAATGACTGACGCTCTTGCTCTACCCTTCCTTCCTATTCTTCTACTCAGTCTGTGAAGCTTTCTGTTGGCATCAGCATGGAAACCAGCACCTCTTGCCAGGTCTGGACGTTGTTTGCCTGCCAAACAGAGGGTTAGATGAATATGGGGCACTACCACCTAATTCCTGGAATGGCTACGTGCGTATTTGTCAAAGCATGAGGAGGAAAAAGTGAGCTGGTCTCCAAAAACCCACTGCAAAAGCCCCAGGCACAATATCTTAACGCCAGCGCGGTCAAGCATGTGGGTTTACTTTCTCCAAAAAGCTGCTGGGCTGAGGTTGAGCAGAGAGGAGAAGTGCATCAGGAGGAGGAAGCAGGGCATCTCAGATTCTGAGAGGGACACGCAAACAGGAGAGGAAGCGCGCTCAAAATAGGACACGGCTTCCTGTAACGACCGCAGAAGACCAGACAGTTGCAGCACCATGAAGTGGAAAACCAACCTTGCTTCAAGCACTCTCCTACCCAATACCTCTGTCCCCACCCCCCTTCCTCACTGAGGAATGAATTTGTCTTCTAGGTACCCATCATACATAGGCAGAGGTAAAAAAAAATACTCCTTAGGGGCAGCCGCAGGGTTTCTTCTTTCTTGAGAAGCAGCTCTGTGAGGGAGAGAAGTACCCAGGCTCTCAGGAGAGCTTCTGCCCACCAGTAAGCACAGCACCATCAACATCAGTTCCTCTAACTGGAAGGAAACTCTCCAAACTCCACTTTACCAAAGGAAAAAAATACCAGAACTGAGAACCCCAGTTAAAAAAAATATTTAAAAAAATCAAATATGCACTTACATCACTTCAGAATCATACATGTGAGGGGATCTGCGCAAGAGGGGCATGGTTTAGTTGAGGGGCATGGTTTAGTGGTTGATAGGAATGGTTGGACTCGATGATCCAGTGGGTCCTTTCCAACCTGGTGATTCTATGATTCTATGATTCTAAGAAAACAGGGCATGGATTGTGCTGGTGTGCTGGGGAGTGAACAGGGCTGCCAGCACTCCAGGAGGTCTTCAAGGTCCTCCTGCCTCATTCTCCTGCCTGCTGCACATCGTCCAGGACAAGCATTTCCAGGCACAGTGTGGGCATCCTGATGAGGGGCCAAGGGAAGCCACTCATCTCGAAACCCAGCAAACTCATGGCACTAGGAGGTAGAAAATCACCGTTTCATACAGAGCCACGATGGTCTGTGCTCTCAGACTGGCATGGCTTGGGCAGTTTGAGGCCCTGGTGTTAGTGGATAAGAACAAGGAAATTAAATGCCCTCCACCTCAAGCTGAAGAGTCAGGCTTAGGTCAGAGGCAGGTGATGCCTGCTAAGAGCACACGTCCTCCCAGCCTTCATGGGAAGAACCCACACAAACTCTTCCTCCTCTCTGTCTGACTTTCCCATGAACTGGTGAAACACTGTGCTGGGTAGTATCTCCCTTTCAACGTGAATATAAGTTGGAATTAAGGAAAATAAGTCTAAGTACTGTGTGGGACTGCAGTGCCCATCCTCCCCTTCCTTTGGCCTTTATCCCTCCCCACCAACACCTTGTACTTGCCCATTTACCAAGTAACCTCTTTCTAGTGCAAATCAACATGCTCACCTGCTCTCTGGCCTGGGATATCCACGTGTCCAGGAGCAGCTCCATCCTGCTCTGGTGAAATCTCTTGGTTGTCTTCACAGCTATGAAAATGTCCCCAAGAGTCAGGCTCTCCTTGGTTCTGCATCCCTCCGGAGGATGGACTTGCAGGTCTTTCTGCCCCCTGTCCGTGCCTCCTGTGGCATCTTCTGGACTCACCGTGCGGCGTTGCCCTGGCTTCTCTGACATCCCCTTGCTGAGATCCGGATACTGAGCTGTTTCCAGGGTCCCACGGTGCCGCACAGAGAAGAGAGCCACACTGACAAGGAAGACTGCAGCTCCAGAGAGACCACGGATGAGCCGATGCCCCATGGCTCCCAAACCGTTCCCACTGCAGTCACTATCCTATCAAACAAGGGCAATCTCTGCCCATATTTTCATGTGAAGCTGCGCGCTCTTCTCGACGCCTTCTCTTGCTGAAGGGGCAAGACTAGCTGAGACCAATGTCTGAATAGGATTTGGCCAAGGAATAGGGGTGATGAAGACCAGAAAGCCAAAGAGACAGCAGCCCCAGAAGTTATCAGTGAAGCTGAGGGAACTTTCACAGACCAAGCGTGCTCAATGACCCAGCAAGACACGGACACATGATGCAAAAATACTCCGAAGTGGCAGGCAGGTGAGTGGCACAGCCTGCCAAGAGGAAAGTGAGCATCGCCACTCCTAACGAAGAGGCCGAGGGTCCCAGGCTGGGGATCGAGGGGACAGCAAAGGAGATCAGAGCCATCAGCGAGGAGTCTGGACCGAAGCCATCAGTTTCCCAGAAAACACCAGCCCGCACATCCAAGCCAGGGGCTGCAGGGCAGAGGCGAGCAGAGGGCGCAGAGCTGCGGGGAAGGGGCAGCGGGTGCCGGGCTGCAGGGAAGGGGCTGGGAGTCCAGCCTGCAGCAGATCTGCCTCTCCACCTGCTCCCTCTGTGCAGGCTGCTCTTGGTCCCTTGTCAGCCCCGGTCCCGCCTCCGGGCACGGGGCGGAGCGCCAGCCCCGGGGGAGGAAGAGGATGGAGAAGGGGGAGCCCTGGCTTTGAGAGGGAGTTTTGCCTCACCGGGGAATACCCGGTCCGGGGCGTCTCTGAGGTGACAAACAACTGATCTGGGAGGACAAACCTGTTGCTTGACTGTTTTTTCCCACTCCTCTGTGGCAGTCCAGCCCGACCAGTGCTGCCCTGTGCTCTTGCAGGGGGGAATCATCGAGTCATAGAATCATAGAATCATAGAATCACCAGGTTGGAAAAGACCCACCGGATCATTGAGTCCAACCATTCCTATCAAATACTAAACCATGCCCCTCAGTGCCTTGTCCAGGAGAGGAAGGTGGCACGGATGTGGACACAGTGAAGTTAATGTGCAGGGTCTTGTATTGTTCCTGAGGAGAACAATGTTTCCCCAGGAATTCCTCCTGTTCCAGGCTTTTCCTGTGAGCACTGCTCTGAAATGCTGCCCCTGCCCTTTAACTCACCCTGCCTCCCTAAAGCAGGACTGTGTGTCCCCTGCTGCCGCCCTCCACCATGCCCCAGAGTCTCCCATATCAAAGAATCATAGAATCATAGAATAGTTTGGGTTGGAAGGGATCTTGAAGATCATCCAGTTCCAACCCCCCTGACATGGGCAGGGACACCTCCCACCAGACCAGGCTGCCCAAGGCCCCATCCAACCTGGCCTTGAACACCCCCAGGTATGGGGCAGCCACAGCTTCCCTGGGCAACCTGTGCCAGGGCCTCACCACTCTCATAGTGAAGAAATTCTACCTTATATTTAGCCTAAATCTGCCCCTCTCCAGTTTATACCCATTGCCCCTAGTCCTATCACTACAAGGCTTTGCGAACAGTCTCTCCCCCAGCTTTCTTATAGGCTCCTTTCAGGTACTGGAAAGTTGCTATAAGGTATCTTCGGAGCCTTCTCTTCTCCGGGCTGAACAAGCCAAACTCTCTCAGCCTGTCCTCATATGGTAGATGCTCCAGCCCCAGACCGTGACCCCAGTCTTCTCATTCTTGAAGGTCTCTTTCTGCCTCCAACCACACACACACATCTCGTGACCCCACCAGGGATGGCCAAGGACAGTCTGCTGCGCAGGTGGCTGCAGAGCCGGTGACACACACAGGAACTGGTACGTCAGCACTAGAGAATGCGAGGAAGGGCCTGCCACCTCCCCTTTAGTGTCCATGTCTGTCCATGTCCATCACCTCATTGACCTCATTGCTCTCTACAACTACCTGAAAGGAAGCTGTGGAGAGGAGGGAGCTGGCCTCTTCTCCCAAGTGACAGGGGACAGGACAAGAGGGAACGGCCTCAAGCTCCGCCAGGGGTGGTTTAGGGTGGACATTAGGAAAAAAAATTTCTCGGAAAGGGTCATTGGGCACTGGCAGAGGCTGCCCAGGGAGGTGGTTGAGTCACCTTCCCTGGAGGTGTTTAATAGACAGGTAGATGAGGTGCTGAGGGGCATGATTTAGTGATTGATGGGAATGGTTGGACTCGATGATCCGGTGGGTCTTTTCCAACCTGGTGATTCTATGATTCACCGATGGGTTTACAGCCCGCTGTGGTCCTTGGCTCCTGCAGCAAGGCTGAGCTCAGCAACTTGTCCCACGTGTGTCATGTTGTCCAAGATGATGCTTCCTTTTCTCCTTCCCTGGCAAGGAAGGGGGTGTCATTTTTCTCAGTGAAGAATCCCCGAGAGTCCCACAGTCACAGCAGCAAACCAACATCTCCAGGTCCTTCCCCACCACCACCCCTGCTGTCAGGTATGGCTGTACCCCTCCCCTGTGCCTCATTCACTTCAGCCCTTTGGCTGCCAACAAGGCCACAAGGGCAGACTGGGGCCATGACACAGAACATGCTGAGCGTAGCTGAGCAAATCCTGCATGGAGAAGGCTTTCCCCAGGGACAGGGGTATCAGAGACCCTTAAAAGGTGTGAGAGCCCCTTGCAAGACAAAGACCACCACAGGCAGGAAATTTTGGGGTCAGCACCACAGGTTGCTGCATGCTGTTGCTGGGTCAGTTGGATATGAGGTGGACGACCATGAAGGTTCCCTTCACGCTACCTCTAGGCCACTTTACAGATCAGCTGAGGGGTACAGAGAGGCAGACAGCCCAGGAAGGGGATGATACCCACATCCCCACCCCAGCTTCCCTGTGCAGCAGGATAGTACTGCTCTACATAAGCTACTGAAATCAGAGCGCCTCCTCAGGGAGCCGCAAGCTGTGGGCATCCAATCTCAGCATACCAAAAAAAATAAAAATAAAAAGAAATAAGATGGGGACCCAGGGGAAATGGCGGGGCTGAGAGGACGGACGTGGCTTCATGTGGCAAAGCACACACCCCATGCACAGGCCAGATCATGGGACCTCAGAAAAGGAGGTTAGGGATGAGGGTCTCTCTGTTCCACCCTCCCACCACATAGACACTTTGCAGGTACACAGGGAAAACCTCCGTGCAGGGCTAAAACTGTGAACTCAGACACGTATTTTGACCCCAGCCCTGTCCCTGGCTACAACTTTTTTAAGGAAGAAAGCACTGCATCTGCTTCTCGTCCCTCCTCCCATGTATTTCTCCAAGTCTCCAAGACTCCTAGCCTTCCCCTGAAGCAAGAACATCTCCAAAGCATCTCCCATATCCTTTTGGAGGGTCTTTGCAGGTTTTATTTTTAGATCCCTTTGGGTAGTGATGCTTTCTTACACCGATTTGGGGCAGGGGGAAGTCTTTCACCTCCAGGACTTATATTACTGAAGGGACGTGAAGCTGGTACCACTGATCTGCTGCCTTTGTGCTAAATACTGGCATCGCTCCCATGGCTAGCCACTGCTCCTAAACCAGAAATTCACCTCTCCGAGCGCTTCAGCCACTCACCAGCAGCCTCAGGGAGCTGTAAAGGTAGCTTCCAATGCTCCCAGGCATCCTGCAGCCCTTCACAGCCCTGACTAGGGGTACACAGGCAGAGGATCCTTAGTGATGTCCCCAGAACAGGTACAAGTATGATTCAAAGCTACCTTGTACAGAGCATCGTGCCAGGCAGCGGAACAGGTCAGACCCAACCATGTACAAACCAGAACATGCCTGATGCTAGAGGTGAGCACAGCCTGTTTCTTGCACCGAGACAGCTCTTTCTGCTGGGGTGCCAGGGTTCGGGAGGGGGCATTTGGTGCCCAATCCTGCCCTGGTGTGTGCTGGCTGACCCATCATCGGGGGGTGCACAGGACAGAGACCTCCGTGCTGCTGCAGCTCTGCTGGGGCAGGGGAACAGCATGGAAAGGAATGGTGACTTCCTGGGGCGACACACACACCGCCTTGCAGATCCCTTCCCCAGAGGAAGAAATCTTGCTCTTAGTGACTTGTTACGGGTACTTGCACAAGGCTGTTAGAGCTCGTAATAGGTGCCCAGGTCTGCTAATTGCATTCTGCCCTTACCTAACCCGTGACTCATTCCTCCAAGCAGGCAGCCACCCCCACAGAGGTACAAAGAAGGTGGGCTAGGGTGCACAGAGCAGCAGAGGGGGTCATTTATGTTTGCCTTGGAGCCCTCTGCCCCACTTCTCACCCGTGTCCAGAGCGAGTAGAAGCTGGATTTTCAAAGCCTCAGGGGAAACGAGATGGATAAAGAGAGTGCCTGGAAGCAGCCCAGGAGCAGGGGAGACAGTGCCGCCTGCTGCTCAGAGAACTGGGTACTGCCAGCCTGCTTCCCAGCTTAACCTTTCTCTGCCTCCCAGTCCTTCCTGCTGACAACACCAATGGCCTAGGGAGGTACTGGGGGATACTTCTGCTGGGACCACAGCCCCACTACCCAAAATAGAGGGAGTGACTTGCTTTTGACCACTCTGAGCCTAGACTATAAGGATAGGGACGGTTCCCAGTGCCAGCAAGGTCACGAGGAACTGTCAAGCCCTGAACAGAGTGCCTCACAGAAAGTATTTTCCCTTGGTACCCAAGCACTACTTTTTTCCCTGAAACGATGTGGGCTCTAATCTCCAAATCCATGCCAGGGTGGATGAGAACTTGCTTTGGGACTTCTCATCAGCTCAACAAGAGTTCCACTTTGTTTGCCTGCAAGGCAAGCACCCTCCCAGGGGTCCTGGCTGTGCCGGGATGCTCTGACTGCATCCCCTGGAGTGGATGTCATTTGGGAGCTTTCATCTGAAGCCATGTGGTACAACAGTTCCCCCTTTCCTGGGAGGAGAGCTGCATTGCTCCAGGGCAGAGCTGGGACTTTGTTCTACATTTTAGTGACTGCAGGTTAAAATCTTTTAGTTTTCTTTCCTCCCCCCTTCACTCTCGTCCTCATAAAAGACACAGGCAACTGGTTTAGAGCCTGAAATAACACCTCACAGGGGACCCGTGAAGTTAGGCAAGTTAATCTTTGCTCAGAGCTTCAAAAGTATATGGCACTAGCAGTGCCCTAATCATAGGGGTGAGGACACAGAGAAGACTTGACTCTGGTGGCAGTTGCCCATCTTCTCCAATTGACCCTGGGACCAGTGGGCTTAGCCCTTGCCTGTCTTCATGCCCCACGGAGCCTCTCAAAGCTACAGATTCCATTTTCTTCTTGCATGCCCCAAGAAGGACCATCTACCCTACAACCACCACCTCTTCATGGCATGAGCATCCTGGCAACTCTGTCTCACAGCAGGGCTGATAACAGCGATTAGTTAAGGAGTCAGGACCATGCTAGGGTGGGAGAGCATGGCTGCCACTATGCTAACTCTCCATCTTCTATTTGCCAGTCTGAAGCTACATGTAGCCCCCTGTCAGGATAACAGACCCCACTGGAGGGGCAAGAAGATCCCCACTCTGCTGGCAGTGTCACTGGGCTCAGTCTCACTGTTGTCCCCCAGGAGGACAAGGTAGCTGGGTCGTCGCTTTGCAATAAACAGGGCACAGAAGGACACAAAGCTCTAGGGATCTCAGACAGACACATCAAGTGAGCTTTTCTCCAGCTTTCCCAGAGCAAACCAGCCAGTGTCAGCACTAGGGAGATCCAAGGGACTGAAAATTAGGTGCAAGTAGAACTGGGAGGGAGCTAGGTCTGTGGCATGTTCAACCTGTCCTCTCCCCACACCTCTTCCTGCCCTGCAACAGCACGAGCAGTGCTCCCTCCTTCCCACAGAGGGCTGGGCAGTTGGGCCTCAGCTAGAAGGGGGCAAAAATACCCTGTCGTGCATCACCCAGAACTTCCCAGCAACACACAAGACCTTAGCCTGCCACAGATTCCCATTATGGATGGTATTTAATTCTCCTTTATATGCGGTTTGCCAATAAAACGCTCCATTAATAATTTACAAGCAATAAAGAGTACAGCTCCTATAAAACAAGGTTGGTTGCAAGCTTAGTGTCACTCCAGCCATGCTCCCTGCACCACGGGGCCGGAGGTGAGGTAGACAGGGGAAGAGGGGACCTGGAGCACACAGTGCTGCAGGGCAGAGGCGATGGGAGAAGGGCTTCAAATGTGTGTGAGAAATGTTCCTACACAGCCTGATTCCACAAAGTTTCTACACATTCCAGATCTGGCAATCTGACCATGTACCAAAGTCAAGGGCAGCCCAAGGTGATGAGGAATAGCCCATGATTTCCACCAGTAGAAGACATCTCTAGTAAAATACAGAAAGCTCATAGTGGGGAGTCAGCACGTGTTACTCCCCAGCTCTTGGTGGGCTCAAGGGGACCAGAAAGGCTACCCCTGGGGGCTTTTGCTGCTGGCATACCCTTGAGAAGGAAGGACACGCTACCTGGAGGAGCTCTGGGAGGCAGGAACCTCCAAGAACAACTCTTGGGGACAGTAGCTGGCAGTGCCTGCACCGCTACCCTCAGCTCAGTCGTCACCCTCCTCAATCCACAGCGGGCGGGTTTGCTCCTGGAAGATGCATCCCCGGACCACTTTGGGCAGCTCCTCAGCATGGTTCCAGGCATGGGGCTCCACACGGGCCCAGGAGCAAGGCAGGGCGTGGAGAGCCTGCTCTGCGCTGCGGCAAACCTTCAGCACCTCTGAGTCCCGCTGACCTGCCTTCCCCAGCAAGCTCCTGGGAAAAACAGAGATGAGAATTACCCTTGGCACAGAGAGATGGGGTAGCAAAACCACCCAGGAACTCTCTAGCATGCACATAGAGCCAATTTTCCTGCCCTTTTGTCCCCACAGCAGCCAATCCCACCACACATGCAAAGAGTATTCCCACTCTAATCCTTGCTTCTCTCTCTGAACAGAGACAAGGGCTCCTCTCTTGTCCTACGATACTCTCCATCCATGCCACTGTCTTTTCTTACCTGAGTCCTCTAACATTCTTCTCTGTGACCTCAACATGGATAACAATGGGGTATATTTCACTTTTAATTAGACCCCTCACACTCTGAACTCCCAGCTCAAGCAGGCAGTGTTTATTCTGGAAGGGAAATTGAATAGATTTACTGATTTAAATGGAGAAAAAATAACCCCAGCCCCTGACAGTTAGATTAAATCAAACCCCATACTGTGAAATATCATTGCTTTTCCAATAGTAATTCCATTAAATGTGGGATTTATGGACAGGGCCAAGAGGGAAGGGGAGAATTAAAGAGAAGGGTCATCTACTCCATCACTGCCAGCCCAACCCAAGAGCCCATGATATCTCTCTTTCAGCCACAACCCATTGTCACATCCCATTTGTCATCATTGTCATCCACAGCTCCCCCTTTTCTCTGTGTGTCTTGAGCAGAGCTGTTGTACTTTGGCAAAGATGAGGAATATGAGAGCAAGGAGGTCACTTCTGCATAAAGCATTTCCCATTGCCTCCCCCATGGATCCCTAGTTGCCTTTTCTTTCACCTGAGCTCAACAGAAACTCAGGGAAAAGCCCTATCTACTGCACCACAACCCCACAACCTGTAACACCCTCCAAATTACACAACTTCCAGTAAATAACTCCTCTACCATGACACTGCCCTCCCTCTTCCCCTGGCTCAGCTGTCTTCTCTTCTCCAATCTGAACAGGGTGTCTCACCCTAGCCCTTTCTCTCCACACCAAACAGCTCAGCACCTTCTCCATTGCCTCACGGATCATGCGGATTTGCTTGCTCTCCCTCCAGTCCTGGGGGACACTTCTAGACACAAGGTGCTCCTGACCATGGGTTGTGCTGGGATCCCCTTCTGCCAGCTTTTCTGTGAGCCAAGAGGAGATACAAAAAAGGTAGATGTCAGCCCCTTCTCCCTCTTGCACGTACTTTCTACCTTAGATCCCACACGTTTGCTGCCACACTGATGCTCGTCGAGTTCACTGTTTGTGGATTCTGGAGAGTGAGCCTAATTATACAACATTACATGGTGGCATGGATCTCCTGCAGCTTTCTGCGTACAGAACAAGCAAGATATCACAGCTGAAGACACCTTGCAGGGCAACAGTAGCACTTGAGTTGTGGTACTGCAGCAGCCTCAGCCAGCTCATATCCATTATCCCCCTCTCCCCACTGCCACGCTGTTCCACCCGCTCTGGAACAGAGTGTGGCAGAAAAATAATCACTTTATTTGGCTAAGTAGGTTTTCTTCAGGCTTTGTGAGCTGGGGTTGTTTAGCCTGGA
This sequence comes from Phaenicophaeus curvirostris, assembly GCF_032191515.1. NCBI lineage: Eukaryota > Metazoa > Chordata > Aves > Cuculiformes > Cuculidae > Phaenicophaeus > Phaenicophaeus curvirostris. The sequence goes on along the minus strand of NC_091392.1, from coordinate 44,151,226 downwards.
GAAGAGGAGGCTGAGGGGAGACCTCATTGCTCTCTACAACTACCTGAAAGGAGGTTGTAGCGAGGAGGGAACTGGCCTCTTCTCCCAAGTGACAGGGGGCAGGACAAGGGGGAATGGCCTCAAGCTCCACCAGGGGAGGTTCAGGCTGGACATTAGGAAAAAATTTTTTCATGAAAAGGGTCATTGGGCACTGGCAGAGGCTGCCCAGGGAGGTGGTTGAGTCACCTTCCCTGGAGGTGTTTAAAGGACGGGTGGACAAGGTGCTGAGGGACATGGTTTAGTGATTGATAGGAATGGTTGGACTCAATGATCCGGTGGGTCTTTTCCAACCTGGTTATTCTATGATTCTATGCATGGGTTAATAGACGGCTCCAATGAGCAGCAGGGCTGGGAAAGCAAGGGGGGCACATGACTTGGTGCAGAAGAGTAGGAAGAAGATTGGAATAAGCTGAACCTCCTTTTGCAGGTGGCAGCCTGAGCCACCTCCCCCTGCTCAGAGGTAGAATGACAGCACCTGGCAACAGAGCCACTGCCAAGCAGAAAAGCAGCGGAGAGGCAATGCTGAGGGAGAGAACTGGGGGCAAAGCAGGCAGGACAGCTAGGTCTGCTGTGGCTGATGCAATCCCTGTCAGATGCCCCTTGTAACTCTCACCAGAAGATGAGGCAACGCACACACAGAGACCTTACTTAGGAGTCACGAGCTTTACAGCTTGGTGAGGCTGAAGCAGGTGCCAGGCTTTACCTGCTGACCATACAGCCCTAGGCAGTTGACCACACTGCCACTGAAACACCAGCAGGGAACCTAACAAGGCTTTTAGGAGCTGCACACCCCTAAAAGAGCAATAAAGTAATGTAATCAGGAGAAGGCATGTTTGGAATTGGGTCCAGAGCATATTCCAGCTCTCCCAAGCCTCGGGCTAGCTGAGCATCCTCTGCTACCTCTGTCTGGTGGCACAGGTAGATTGAGCTGGATCCTGCTCTATCTTCCCAGATAGAGCTGGATCCTGAAAAAGCCATCTGTTTCCTTTGGGGGGTGGCTTATACTAGCTTTGCACTGGCTGGAGAGTTCTCCAAGGGAAAACGTAGGCAGTGAAGAAAAGAGAAATGGCTTAGGGCTCTCTGATAATCTCCCTTCCCTCGCCACAAACAAAACTGACAGGGGAGAACAGTTTTTGCCCTTGGTGTAGGGTCCCCAGCCACAGTAATGGCTTTGACACTTGTCCCCATGCAATGTGAGGAGGACCCTGCAGAGGGCTCAGTAGGGCAGGATATATGGAGAAGTCACTCAGATAAGGAGTCCAGCAACTAAAATTTGCGAAGCCATCCTTTTTCAGCAAACCAGAGATTTTTCACTACCTCCATTATTACCACCATCCCCCAAAAATATACCAACTCATTTTTCAGTCCTGCAGTTGGCAAAGGGAGAACTGTAAACAAGGGGAAGGAAAAAGATGGAGAAGGAAGGAGGAAAGAAGAAGTTCTCTGTAAACGTTCACTATGGAAGAAAAGCCTTTTCCTCAGCAACTTCTCCAGCAGTATGTCAGTGTAACACTGCGGGTGGAAGGGAAAGGATGACAGCACTAAAGCTGGATCTTCTTATTCCCCAGGTGGAAGAGCTGGTATGAAATCAGCCTGCAGATCCTGCCTCAGCCAGGAGCTTCATCTCTGGGAAGAACCACCCAGAGCGGCAAGGCAATACCACCACCACCACCGCCACCCACTCAAGGAAAGAGAGAGGATCGCATGCCCCAGGAGACCATAATGGAGGGCTGGTTTCCCTGTGGGCCAAAGGTGTAGGCTACAGTTAAAAATAGTACAGAAAGTCTTGCAGATGCTCATCCCAAAAAAGTGACCTGTCAACAGGTATTGGCTGCAAAGACTGAGAGACCCTCCCACTTACCTGCTGAAGAGACATCTCATGTTCTCTCCAACAGTCCCATAAGACCATATCTAAGAGCACCTCTTCCCTGAATTGGACTGACCAACGGCTCTGCAGAAGTGACCTCCTTGAGCAACATCTTAGCTTCCCACCATATGGCTAAGAAATGGCAGGAGGTCAAAGGGAAAAGCAGCCTTGGGAAAGAGACGACTTGAGTGCTTTACCTCACTCAGCCAAAGGCTCCTAGAATAGCCTTGGACATGTCAACCACCCATTGCTGCCTACCTGCTGGACACACATGGAAGTCCAGACGAGAAGTGGGCAAGTCTAGCAGGTTCCTAACAAGCCGTGGCACGATGCAGTTTGGTGACAGCACCACAGGACGAGGTGTCTTGACCACTACAGGGCGCACCAGGCTGTAAGGCTTCAGGCTCATGTCCGGCTCTGTAAGACAGAAATGAAGAAGGCAAAGCCAAAGGTGAGAACTTGGGAGACAAGACTGTCACAGACCATCCTGTTCTTCCTGTACCATTCCCTCAGCCTGACTCATGGAGGCACTTACCAACCATACTATGTCCCAGGAGACACCTTAACCTGGTTACAACACTCATCCATAGGCAGATACCAAGGCTGCAGCCCTCCTTGCCCGTTTCCGGAGAGTCCCCTGAGTTTATTCTCAACAAACAGTTAGATGACCCCAAGAACCACAGAAACAATAGAAAGCCCTGTAAAGCCTAGGAAAAGGAGCACGGGCTTCCCAAAATCCCATTAGCGAGGTTATAAGAGGGATCCTGCACAAACTGACTGAAGTATTTAGGGCCCACAGGGGACAACTGTGTCTACAAGGGTGATGGGGCAAGTGCAGGGGTAACAACTCACCTGAGCAAGGGTCCAGCCAGAGCTGCTGAGGGGGCTTTTCTGGGCTCCTCTGTGGTTTGGATTTCACCAGGCGCAGTTGGTCCAAGGCCCGTTTCTTTAGCTGAGTAGAAAGTGAGGGCAATAAGGCTGAGAGCACAGACCATTTCACACATGCATACACCAAGCTGGCTGCGGAACACCTGCTGGCAAAGGGGATGGAGCACATATACAAAAAGCACAGGACCAGGTCTGCCACCCACCAGATTCAGTCTGGGAAGTGTAGAGGGGACAGGAAAGCAGCCAAAGAGCAGTAGCACTGCCTGGACTAGAAGCCCCTGCTCTGCTTGCTAACCCAGCTGCCACCTCTATACAAGCTGGTTTGCAAACAGAATAGGGCAGATTGCATGCTGAGGTGGTGGGGTTGCCGTAAGCACACACACATAGTTCCCACTGCTGGCATCTTTGGCTTACATTATTTCTGTGGCCCCTCTGCTGCCCAGGCATTTGGCCCTTCTCCTGAATCTTCAAAAGCTGGTGAGCCCTGAAACGACAGATATGTTGTTCTTAAGCAACTAGAGCCCTCAGGGGCCGTAAGCAGCTGTGCCCCTCTTTGCTAAACCCCACAGACTCAGGGGCACCCAAACACTATTGCTTTGGTCCCCCCTACAAAGCTTGGACAGCCCACACTATCAAGAGGCCAGCCCACATCCCTCAGGAGTCCTAGGGGATGCTCACAACAGTGCAATGGGGGCAGGCAGCCCAGGTACCCCCTGCCTTCCTCCTCACCCCAGTTACCTGCTATAGTTGGGGACTGTCCCCTTGTCCAGGTCCCGCATGGTCAGGGGATCAACACGGGAACAGTACCACTCCAGACGCCCTTTGTGCATGGTGTCTGTGATGTGGAGGATCTCCCGACTCTTGACGCACAGCGCATAAGGGTCTGACAGCTCCAGGAGGGACAGGTTAGTGCGTACATAAAATGAGTCTCCAGAAAACTTCTTCCCTTCTTCTAGGGCTTCCCGCAGAGGCTGGTATCCTGAAGCAGAAAATATAGGTCATCAGTTGGGACGCAGGAGACTACCATCACCAACAAGATAGGCAAGTCCCCAGCACAGCTGTGATGCTACAGATAGGGATGGGGGGTGCAGAGGAGGCAAACAGACAGAAGGTCTGTACCTCCATCCTGTAACTCAGAGGATGCACATGTCACACCGGACAAAGAAAGCTACTGGAGCTACAGCCAGCCCCTGTGTCACACGTGTTGGCCTAGGACCAAAGAGGAGAGGAGAGAGAATAACTGACATTTACCTCTAGGGCTGGGTGGAGGGTCTGGAAAGAGAGACAGAGAGCTCATACTCAAAGGAGATGCAGCTGCAAGAGCCTTACCTTCCAGGTCCATCTGAAAGACAAGACTGGAGGGCTCATCCCAATGCAGCAGGCTCAGGTAGGCAACCTCCCGTGTGCAGTTCTCCAGGGAAAGAACCTCTTCCTTCAGCGACGGCACCCTCAGCTAGCAAGGACTCGATGCCATTAGACCTAGTGGCTGGAAGAGCAGGCTCCCCTCCCCAGCAGCCTCACCAGTCAGGGTTATACAAGAGATCTGACAGAGCAAGGCAGGCCTGGGGAAAGCTCTGCCTGAGGACAAGGCATCCTCAGTCTGCTTTCTGGTTCCCTCCCCTGCCTTTGAAATACCCACTGCCAGCCACCACCCCATCTGGATGTCAGGCTGCTGGGAAAGCAAATGTGTGTGCATGAATGCAAGTGGGAGTGGGGACAGAAGAGCTGGTTTACTTTCAGTTACAGGTGAGATATTAATTCAAGTAGTGTAGCTGTATTTTAAGTGGTGTCATTCTTGCCAAAGCAAATGCCCTTCCCTCCCTCCAGGAGCTTTCTTCAGAGCTATTATTCTCTGTAGCTCAGGGTGGGTCACAGAATCCTGAGAAATTTCACTCCAGAACTGATCACTTTGCAATAGGCATGTGCAGGATGCAAGATGCAAACTGCTCTGAAATACTGCAAGGCGACAGACAACTCCAGGGACATACAGTCACATTGCCATCTCAGCCTGTGTGACGCCTTTTTGTTGCTCCCCTCCCACAGCTGAAGAAAGTGTTTCAGAAGGTCTCAGCATTTTTACAGGCACAGGTACACTTGAATGCCACGAGACCTAGATGGGTGTTTGTGCAGCATAAAGCTCTTGGCAGGGAGCAGTTCTGGGAAACAAGAGAAATGGAGGTGGAAGCTCTTGAAGCTGGGTAGAGGTCAGCTTGCACAGGAGATCATTCCACATTACTTGCATCATCCCAGGTGCTTTGCAAACCCACAAAGTGAGCCCATTCCCAGACTCACCTCAATGAGCCGGCACCCTTCCCTGAGTCCTGCATCTTCAACCCGTGAGCCAGGCTTGACCCACTGGACGTAAATTCCTGTTCTGTTCCCTCCAAGGATGGAGATGTCTTCTCCAAGTCTCTTTTCCTGGGGTGAGAGGTTGCTGGGGTGACCCATGCTACTGAGCTGTACCACCAGTGACCTGGTGAGGAGAAATGCTGAGTCCAACAACTGAAGTTTGCTGCCTTTTCTAAGAACTGATGCCCCATGCTTTGGATCCAGCTACAGGGTATTTATTGTACAGAGCACTGTGATCCAGAGCTCAAGATTCACTGCCATCACCGGGCAGGGGACACAGAGCTTATGAACCCCCATGACCCATTCCACTCTACAAGCCCCAACACCTAATAGGGCTCCCCTGGTCCTCTCCCTACCTAGACAGGTGTGTGTCCAGGCCAGGGCAACATCCCCACCCCTGCCACAACATATGGGACAGCACAAAAAAATGGAATCCTGCTAGGAAGCAAGGACTATAGGATCTTCATTTCTCTCCTCTACCACTAGAAAGAAAGAGTCTGCAGCGGGGGAGGCAGAAAGGAAGGGTCTCCCAAGCATGGTCACCCAGCACCATAGAACATCCCCTCAAGCAGATGGCTCAGAGTCACCTCCTAGTAACCTCCTTGCGGCTGGGAAGTGTGGACAAGCAGATCTCCGACTTCACTCTGGCATAGGTGCTGCTGGAAGAAGAGGAGAAGGCCCCAAGCGAGGCGCTAGCAAAACCACTGCCTAGGAAAGAGAGCAAGAGGGAGAGAGAGGGCACATGACCTCTCCGAGTGCTGCAGGGAGCTTACAGTTCTCAGGGTGATAAGGGTCTGTCACACTGCTCCTGGGCATTTTTTAACAACTGAATGGGACATAAGAGGCTTCAGGGAGGCTTTGAACAGTCACCCTCCTGGAAAGGGTTTCCCATGTCTCCTAAGAACAAGCAAGTCTTCACTCCCTTAATCAGCATTTCAGTCAGAAGGCAGCAGCAGTCAAGACCACCTGGATGTGCCCAGAGATCAGCCACCAGCACCCACCACAGGACCTGCCAGCACCAGGAGCTCCTCTCCACTTAAAACCCACCACCCAGAATCCATAAAACCCCAGGGCAAAGGAATTTCTTTCTTCTATTACCTATTCTTCCAATTCCACATCACGTTCTCCATCAACACAGCTCTCTAGGAATTAAACAGAGCTGATGTGAATAGCTACCTGCTCTGCAGAGGAAACAACAGCTTTTCCGTCTGCTGTGCCTGGCATAGCATGGGACAGGATGGGTAGGTCCACAGCACTCTGCTGTAGGTGCAGAGCCCTCACAGTGAGCTGCACAAACCAAAGGGCAAGGGAGGGTCAGTTGTCCAACCCCTCTCCCCATAACCATCATTTATTTTTAGCTAAGTCCTTTGCTGAAAGCCCCCACCCTGGTACCTGTTGCATCTTCAATGCTGCTAAAGGAGCCACAGGACAAGCTACAAAGGAGACAAAAATGTGAGCTGTGAGGCAGCAGCTTCTCAAAGCCTGTACGCTCCTGTTCCGAACCCCATCCCAACAGCCCTCCCTCAACCACTAGCCAGCATTCCCACTCCCAGCCAGCATTCTCACTCCCAGTCCCCACACCAGATTCCTTCCTCCCCTCCCAGCCTGCTCTTCCTGTCCCCCACAACCCTGACACAGCCTCAAACAGCCCCCGGAAATCACCTTTTGTATGGCATGCACCTATCTTCCCGTTGCCGACGGAGGATGGAGCCAATACAAGGGGGAAAAGGGAAGGTGGAAAGGCGGTTGATATCCTTCTCACTGTCAGGAGTCACCTCCTTGGGCAGAGTGAAAGACAAACGCCTGTTAACACCAATATCCAGCACCACCTCTCCCCTTCCTTTGGCCTAGGTTGCAAAACAGCTCCTAGGGTACCACATGCCTCTTCCAGGACCATCCACATCCCTCCAAACATCCAGGGGCACCTTGTCTTCCCAAGGAGGGAGCAGAGATGGAGATGCAAGATGCTGCATCTCTATCTTCTTGCAATGTGCAGGCTATGAGAGTAGTAGCAGATGAAGGAAATATGCAGCCTTGTCGTTGTATCTCACTTTTAGACACCACACCCCTAGAGGTACAAGTAACCTGTAGGACTACCCACTTTAGGGTGCTCAAGCATGAGGGCTCAAAGAGTCAAAGGGAAATTGATAAGAACTATTAAAAGCAATAGGATGCTGCTACAAGATTCAAAAGAGCTGGGATTTCTCTCTCAGCATGTGTTAAACAGTTTTTTGGGGAGGATAACATCTTACACAGGGCTGTTGATCTCTAGGATGTCATACATGATGGAGAGAGTTTCTCTTCCCCTTCTTTCTCACCCAGCTGAGTGCTATACACTTCAATGCAGCATTGCCTGGTTTGTCAGAGACTAAGAGAAGAAAACACTGCATCTGGGTTCTGCTCCCACCTTACAGAGTGCCCCGTGCCCAGTCTTTCACCAAGACACTGCCTCATGATGAGCCCACTCCAATGCCTCTGTGCCCTTCTTGAGCAGCGTGGGTCCCCAATACCCTCAGCTGAGCGTCAGCCTCTCATGGTCAAGTGCTCACCATGCTCTGAACAGCTGAATCCCCTGGGAATGGGATGGCAGAAGCTCCCAGTGCATCCACAAGTCCAGTTGTAAAGCTGGTAGAGTTGTCTACAAGGCTCCAGGTGCTGCTGAGGTTGGAGCAAAGGGAGTAGGAAGAGCTGCACATCTGGGAGAGAAAAGACTCTATCATCCAACTGCGTCCCTCAGAAATTAGTCCTGAACCCTCTACCTCCTCTGTTCTCCCTTCTTTCTAGGCACCTTCACCTTGCTCAGGCTGCGGCTGCCTTGGCACCGCTGCAGCTGCGCCTCCAGCGTGCTGTTCAGCCCTTCTGTCTGGCTCAGCTTGCTTAAGAGGTCATCCCTCTCCTCCTCCAGGGTCCGTACACGTTTGCGGTACTGGTCCTTCTCAATCAAGCTCTGGGAGTATTGTAGCTGCACCCCATCACGGCTCTGGATTGCCTGCAAAGAGCCAGGGCAAGAATGAGAAAAGGCAGAGAGCTGCACTACAAATTACCACCTCCCACCCCTGGCAAGATCCACTGGGGAAGGAGAAGGTATCCAGAGGGGAGACAAAAGCCCTGGTCCTGCTGGAAGGTGAAGAACCGCAGGGGAGAGCAATTCACCTGGTCCCGCTCTTTTTCAATCTCCTCCAGCTGCAGCAGCACTGTGTTCATACGATGCTTGTAGAGATCACAGTCCTTCTGCAGTGTCCGGTATTTCAGCTGCAGATCTTCCACCTCCTGGAGATACTGGCAACAGCAGGCAGTGAGCATAAGCCCTCCAGAAAGTCACTGCTACGTCTTCCCAACCCTCTCCCTCCCTTCTCTCCTAGGTCCTGCTCAGTGTGCAGGGACAGGGACAGTGATGGATGCTCTACCTTATCCCTCAGCTCTTCCGCCCACTGCAGTTCGTTCTGCAGCGAGTTGAGTTTCTGGCAGAGATCCTGCCGGTCGTCTTGGGCTTCCTTCCAGTCATGCTCCAGGATGTCCAGCATGATCTGCTCAGAGCCTGGCACTGGGCTCTTGCCGGGTGTCTGGGAAGCAAGAGGGTACCATCACTGCACAACTATCATCACTCCCGCATTAATGAACTGTGCAGTCCAAGGAACAAAGTCACACTTGTGAGCACATCCAGAAGTCACAAAGCTGGAAATAAGAACTCATCACTGCCCAGGCCCAGAAGCAACGGCAGCCACTGCAGCCAAGCAATATGCTCAGAGGAAAGAACAGGGATTTCCCCCACCTTCCCAGCACCCACGTCACCAGCACTGGGAGTGCACCAGGACAGGAGATGGCTTGGAGCCTGCCCTGCCCCGTCAGGTACCTGCAACATGCCCTGCAGCTCCTGCAGCGATGCTGTCAGCCGCTGGTTCTCAGCCCACAGCTCAGACATGGCATCAGAGTGGCCTCGCTCCTCTGCCTCTCGCTGGGGGGGCACAGATGCCTGTTTCCGCAACAGGCTGCACTCCTCTTCTAGACTGGTCACTTTGCATTTCAGCTGGTCTACCTGCAACCCAGGGAAGAAACACAGTCTGACACACATGACCCCGCCTTAGCGTAGAGTGAAACAGAGAAGGTGCTGGGCAGGAAAAGGGTCCGGAGGTGAGGAAAGCAAGGGCTGGCCAGCCACAGGAAGGACTGTCCTATCGCTGAGGCAAGATTAGCACAGCTGAACATAAAAGCTTTTCCCCGCAGGGCAACAGAGGAACATGCACTTCAGTCTCAGGATCCTCTTTCTGTGCAACAACTTTCTTGCTACCTTTCTTGCTATCCTCAGTGCAGCTGGCCTTGAGCATGAGTGGACTAGGGATCTCTTGTACACAGCCAGCAGCTGTGAGTCTCCCAAAGGCTTCCCAACTCCTAAAATCGCAGAGAAACAAATCTGTAGCAGAAAAAAATCCACTGAAGGCTATTGAGGTCTGGGAGGCCACCTCTGGTCTGGGAAGCATTTGAGGCTCAAGCCACTGGAAGGTGCAGAGTACCACAGATGTATCATCACACCCTGGCCTGCTCTCATACTCTTCCACCAACATGTCTCTGGAGAAAGAGGAGGTTGGTTACTTTTAGGAGTAAGGGAGGTCTGATGACTGATGAGATCGATCAGAGAACCAGAGTTTCACAGCCAGATAAGGCTGTGAGAGCAAACAGGGTAGAGGAAACCTATCAAAGCCACCGAGCACAAAGCAGCACAGCCAAAATTGCCAAGGAGGAAGCCATAAACTCGATGACTTCTGCAAATCCACCCAAAAGACTTACAATGACTTTCAGGGACTGGTCATTTCTGGACTTTGGAGCCAATAGGAGAATGCAGGGTGGGACCTGGTGGTCCAGTCTGCATCAAGCGGGATTTCCTTACTCCACAGTCATCCACAAACGATTCATCCCCTGGCTCAGAGGAGGCCCAAGGGAGCTGGCATTGGCAGGAATACTGGATAAAAGTTAGGGGAGGATCCCAGGGCTGGCAGAGCAGGATAAGGAATGAAAGGTAAACACAGGTCTGTGTGAGAGGTCCAGGCCCTGACTGGTGGGGGGAATGCCAGGAGGCAGCAAAACACCAAGGAAATTCATTATTAATAGGATCAAGGCAGGGCTGACCTTGCCCAGGCAGGAAATGGGTGCATATTTTGCTGGAGGTGAGAGCCTGGCAGCTGGAGTGCGGTGTCATGAATTCCTTCAGGTATGCAGCATGAGTCTCTCAAACGTCATGAGAGAGATGAGGAGGCAGTGGGGAGCAGCAAGGCGGGTATGGAGTCTGGGCCAAAACACTTCTATGAGTGGTGAGGTGGGCTGGGCAGCTCCAGGCAGCAGGCACACACCCAGCACCCTGTGTGTGGGTGGCTGCACAGCTGCCATCCTCGCTAGAAAGAGGAAAATGCAAGCCCTTTCCTGGGGAAGGAGTAAATGCAAACACACAGCTTGACAGATTCAGATGCCAGCTGCATGCCTGTGCTGCCCAGACACAATGCAGGCATCCATCAGCACAGCAGGCAGCACAGAGTGGCCAGCAAACAGGGCATCTCATGGTACCACCAGCCAGGCTGAGAGCCGAGAGATGCCAGGGAAGGCAACACCCTGGCAGCTCCTCTAAGAGTTCGTTCTGGGTCCCCTAAGGAGTTTGTTCTGGCTCCTGTAAGTGACATGTCTCCGGATGAGCAGGAGTTGGTGATTAATCTCCAGCTGCCGCAGGAGAGTGCCGTGTCCATGACTTGGCTGCTCTGCCCCACACAAGGCATGCTGCCCATCAAGTGCAGGGGCACGCGCTCCAACACGTCCTGCCTGCCATCAGCTCCTTCATGCTCATAGGCCACCACTCAAGGACATCCGTGTGTATCTCCCTCAGCCATCAGTCCCTCATCACCTCCAGCCACCCGCTCCCATGCTCCCCAGGGCCATACCACCAGCTGCAGGTCCCGGCTCCGCAGTACAGCCATGTTCTTCTCCTCGCAGAGCTGTGCGTAGCGCATGGCCATCATGTAGTTCTCATCTTTCAGCCTCAGCAGCTCCACACTGTTGGAGTCCCACTCCTCTCTCAGCCGCTGGTAACGCTCCTGCACCTTCAGGAGCTCCTGTAGCTGCTGCTGCAGCTGGGTCTGCTCTTGCTCCAATGCCTGGTTTTTAACCTGGAGCTGGTGCTCCTTCAGCAGGTGCTCCTGCCGCTGAGCCCTCACCTTCTTCACTTCCAACATCAGGAACTGAGTTAGTCCCTCAGGGCCTTCCTCATCTGGGAGGAAACAAAGGAGAATCAGGTCCTGGCTGCTGAGACAAGGGTAACCCCCCAAAACCAACCCAATGCTCTGCTTTCCACCAAAGGGTGGCAAGCTCTCCTGTGGGTCTGCAGCCCTTCTTGCCCCAGGTTTACAGCACCACAGTCCATCACACGCATAATTCCTTGCACACAGGTAGCATGAACCAGGACTTTATACATGCATCTGCACAGATTGCTGACCCTTCCCATGCAAGCAGCAGCTGAAAGGAGGACAGAGCACTTCTCCCTACCCAAGATCATAGAGCAGCGCTGGGCTGGCTCTCTCCCTGTTAGCCGGGTGTAGTGCTCTGGGTAGTAGAACTCTAAAGACTCCAGGAAGGCTTCATAGCCTCGCTTCCCACGGCGCCGGAGGATGTCCATCAGGTAACCTGGAAGAAGAGATGAAGAGCTAGGATGAATTCCCTGCAAACCAGAGAAAAAACAATACTGACCGGCTTTGTGATACGAGATAGCATCTCCACCAATTCTGCTTCCATCCATAATAATGGAAATGGCTGGAGGAGGGAATGGAATTAGAGCACTGCCTTCCTCCGTGTGCACCCTGGGGGAGGACCACCACCACCCTGGGGGAGGTCTGGCTGCAGAGCATCTCAGAGAACAAACAAGGGACCAGGAGGCCACAATACCACATGCTGGGTAGCATGCACTGCCTGTCAAAATCACAAACCAGGCTCACTCAATGCAAGCCTGTGCTTTCTCCCACCTGTCTGGTTGCTTTTGCAAGGGAATCGGCATGAATTCAGCACCTCCTCTTCATCCTGCTCGTCTATTACGCGGCATTGGCGCAGGTATGGGGTGAGCTTTGCAGGGTTTAGGGAACGGGTCAGCTGGTGCCTTGCACTCTCAATCTTCTCCCAGATGGTGTCTTCGTCCTCCTCCTGCTCTGAGAGGCTGCAAGCTTGGAGGGAGGCATTCTCCAGGGCTGGGAGGAAAAAAGGAAAGAGCAGGTCTGAGGAGTGATGGAGGAGCATGGGCTAAAAGGCATGAGCAGCTATGGGAGAACACGAGTCAAGGTAGGATTCTGTAAATGTGACCCAGGTACATTAGAAGCCATTTTACATACAAATCAGTCCAGCATGATCTTGAGTGTCCACCTTGGACCTTAGATATGCAGGAGGCAGAAGGCAAATAGTGGTATCTGTGTTAGGAGTCTACACTGTAGGAAGTCTACGGAAGAGGTCATCTTCCCTGAAGCACTCTTAAATCCTCCCAACCATCACATATTGTTCCTTTTTGCCCCAGTCTCTGAGAACAGGAAACTCTTAGGACCAAGAGTTTTCACAGCCTCAGGCACGCTCTCTCATCTTGGGGTAGGAGAGGAGCGTTTCACTGGGGATCTATTTGCCCTGTGCATGCCCCAAATTCCAATGACCAAATGGAATTTCTAAAAGGCATCCTTCCACAGAGCATCTTGGCTACAGGTACTGGCCCCAAAGGGAAATCGCAGAAGTGTATCTTCCATATATCTTCCACACATCACTGTAGAGCCCTGGAAATACATAGCAACAAGGCAATGTTTGCTCTGTCAACCAAAGAAAGCAAGAGGGACCCCCTGAAGTCAATGGACCAAAAACCCTTAGAGCAGTGGTGAACCAGCTCCATTAAGCCCTACAGGTTGTACGTGCAAGGAGCTCTCTACCCAGCTGGATATCAACTCAACCAGCATATCTATTTTCACTTGAGAAATCAAGCCTGCTTCACAAGCCAGCACAAATCCTCTTAGCTGGCAAGGCAAGGCACAGCAAATACCTTCTGAGACTTAGAAGCCATCTCTCCTCCCTGGTGCGCACTGCTGCCTGCTGCTCTAGTGCTGGCTTCACGTCCAGCTTTCCTACCCCAGCCACACAAACATCCCCATGGCAGCATAGAGGTTGATGTTGCATGAAGGCAGAGGGAAAGAAATCTCCCGCTCTTTTTTTTTTCTTCCTTTTGTTATTTCTTTTTTTATTTCTTGTGGTGAGAACTATATCATGCAATTCCAGACAGCCAACTAGCACAGCAAGAAGAATAGCTGAGAGAGCTGTGCAGCAGTTAATTCCCCAAGTAGGAATATGGGAGGCTCAGAGCCTGCTGGATGAAGGATAACAGAAAAAAGAGAACTGTTGAATCCACAAAAGATACTCAAGTGTCTGATTTCCAGCACCTAAGGGCTTAGGAGCCTAAATAACGCTACAGATCTGTCTCTTCCCAGGCTGAATAAATCAAACAACTGCTTTTCTTGCAGAAACTGATCTCTCTCACTCGGGACAGTCTCGCTTGCCGCAGCGACACAAATACGAAGCAGGAGGATGCGACAGCAGGTCACAGAAGTTGTGCTGCTCTGAGCTCTGCTCCTCGGCCGAGGATTTATGCCTTTAAATCAAAGTGTTTCTCCAAGAAACCCAAACCGGCTGTGCAAGCAGACTCCGGCTTCTCGGCAGGCAGCCTCGGCAAAGCGGGGAGAGGGGGCGGAGTGGTCTGCGAGCGGGTCTCCCTCCTCCCTCCACGGCCCCTGCGGCCCCGGGTGGGGGCAGGCAGCCCTCCCCCTTTCGGCCAGCTCTTCATGGAAAGGCGAGCTGCAGGAGTTGGCTGGGAAAGTGGAGGAGAAGAAGAGCAAACACACCACCACGCCCGGAGCCCGTGCGAAACCAATCGCCCCAGGGCGACGCCGACGGGCGCAGCAGCATCCTCAACGAGAGACAGAACTATGGAATTATAGTCTGTAAAAGACCTTTGAGATCATCAAGCCCAGCCGTGCCTGTCCTCTGCTAAATCATGTTCCTGAGCGCTTCATCTACCCACCTCTTAAACACCTCCAGGGATGGTGACTCAGCCACCTCCCTGGGCAGCCCGTTTCAGTGCCCAAAGACCCTTTCGGTAAAAGAATTTTCCCCAATATCCACCGTAAACCTCCCCTGGCGCAACTTGAGCCTATTTCCTTTCATCCTAACCCTTGCCGCTTGGGAGAGGAGGCCAGCACCCACCTCTCTACGCCCTCCTTTCAGGGGGTTGGAGGCAGGGAGAAGGTCTCCCTTCAGCCTCCTCTTCTCCAGGCTGAACAACCCCAGTTCCCCCAGTTTAGACCTGTAAGACGGGGCACCCCGCCGGGCTCGGGGAGAAGCTCTGCTCCCCCGCTCCCGTCCCCCCGCTCCTTACCGGCCATCCCCGGCTCCTCCGCTCCGCTCCCACCGCCCCGGCAGGTGAGTCTGACGCTCTCTCCCCACGCCTCCGCACCTTCGCTCCCTCCCTCCCTCCTTCCCTGCCTCCCGCCCATCCTCCGGCCGCCCGGGAGGGACCAGCCGAAGCCCTGGGCGATGGGGAGCTCAGCTCTGCCCGCCCCCGGGGCCGCAGAACTCCCCTCCTCCAGCCTCTCCCCTGTTCCCGGAGCCTCCGGCTGCTCCTCACCTGGGTGAGCCAGAGAAAGGCTTTCTCACCGCGGGTGTCCCGTCTTTCTTCTCCCCGCTCCCCAGCCCCGGGATGCAGCTGCTCTGCGGAAGGATGTGGCTCGCCAGCGACTTCTCTTCCGAAACGCACCCGGCTTCACCTCCCGACAGAGAAGGGGGGGTGCCCGGCTTGGCCAGAGCCCTGCTCGGCTGGGAGAGGGTGTCTCCTGGCAGGGCACAACCTTCCCGGAATCATAGAATCACTAAGTTGGAAAAGACCCACTGGATCATCGAGTCCAACCATTCCTATCAATCACTAAACCATGCTCCTCAGCACCTCATCCCCCCGTCCATTAAACACCTCCAGGGAAAGCGACTCGACCACCTCCCTGGGAAGTGGATAAGTGCATAAGGAGGAGGAGGGTGTTCTTTTGTGGTTCAAGGGCTCCAGAAATGGTAGCCTACCCACCCCAGGTGTAGGGCTGGTTCTGGATGGAGGCAGGGGTCCAGCAAGGGGTGAAAGTGGGGGATGGTGGAAAGGAGTCCAATCTAGACCTAGAAGAGCATCCCACAGCCTTAATTTTTCCCCCAGTCTTCCATAGTGTCTGTGGGTGCAGCTGGGTGTGGAGGCACCCTTGGGGCTGAATCATAGAATCACTAGGTTGGAAAAGACCCACTGGATCATCGAGTCCAACCATTCCCATCAATCACTAAACCATGCCCCTCAGCACTTCATCCACCTGTCCTTTAAACACCTCCAGGGGAGGTGACTCAGCCACCTCCCTGGGCAGCCTGTTCCAGTGCCATACCCCAGGGCATGCAGCAGCTTGTACTAGCCAGCCTGACCAAGCACTGAGTCCCCCGCGGGCCAGGGGCAGATGCTTGGAAGCCTCCCTCCTCCCCCAGCCCAAGTGGCCACAGCAATCCCAGAAGTGGATTTGTGTGTCCACACAACATCCCAAAGAACCTGCATAGGGAAATCTCCATCCCTGCCACATGCTCAGCTGCCCAAATCTGGGACTAGGAGGGATCTGACAGAGATTAACTCAACAATGTAGTTAGGTGCAACATCATACACCTCCCATTCCAAAGCTAAGGTGTTTTTCATTTTCTCTAGCAACCCCATTTCACTTGCATTTCATCACTTTCAGTGGTGTCAAACCTCAGACCTCGGTGACCAGTATAGATGGCACAGCCTTTGTGCAAGAGATTCCCAATGCAATATCAAGTTCATAAGAAGTGGGAGCTCACCTGTTTCTCCCCAGCCTCAGGGTCAGCCCACAGGGCGGCCCAGGGTAGTGCCGTGCATCCCTTCAAAGCTCTGCACACATGAAGGAGCCCTACATGGTCCCTGCCTCTGCCAACGTGTTCTCAAAGGGGAGATGCCCTGAGCATCCCACAGCTACAGCTTCTAGACCTCGCCTCTGCCTGACAACCTTCCAAAGAAGTGAAGAAACCAAAGTGTGGGGCAAATGAAACAGTCTTGAGGTATAAACCGAGACCCCTGCCCTAAAGGATTCTCACTGCACTCAAAATGACTATCTTCATTTGTTTCTCCTCCAGGGCCAATGGCAGACACATCCCCTCTGGTCCCCACAGGCCTCCTGCGCCAGCTTGAGCAAGGTGGTTTGAGGGAAGGGAGGCTTTAGCAGGATCCTCTCCTCAGGCTGCTATGTTCTTTTGAAGATCAAGCACAACCACCATCTGGGAATTGAGACTGTATCTGCGCGATGCACAGAGCATCACACAGATGCACAGCCTTTGTGTTGCAAAACGTAGACAGGTATTGAGCAAACACCAGGCACACACATGCACACAGGGCTTTCAGAAAACACCACCTCCTCTTGCATGGCCTCTGTCCCTGCATGGCCTCTGTCCCAATAGGCACCAGTTGACACACTAAGCATATGAATTTGTTGCTGACTCAGCCTCCCTGTGAGGGGTCCCAAGTGCCACAATACCCTCCTGCACAGCTCCACCGCAAAGTGACACAGGAGCAGCGGGGTGCGGTTCCAGCCTCCAGCCCTTACTTCCAGCCAGAGGCCTCCAGCTGACTGATCAAAAGCAAGTACAAGCAAGGCTGGCTGCAGGGAACCCCTTCTGACTCAAGCCATGTCAATTTTTGCCTGCCAGTTATTCTCACAAACAACCCAGGTGTCTTTCTCTCTGACTCTCTAGTGAAAAGATTTTCCCCGAGCAGAATAGTATTAGGTGACAGAAGATAAGATCTTCACAGTCATGATAAAAGCCCCAAAACAAGGGTTGGTTTCTTTCATTCACCCAGAGAGAGAAAATGAAGGCTGATGTCAAGGAAACCTCTCCCTCCACCCACCCTGACCCCAGGGGTAACGGCTGCGGTGCTTTGTGACTCAGAGCATGCAGACATCAGACAGACCAGCGCCCACATCAAGCATCCTCAGCCACTTTCCTTCGTAAAGGGTCTCTGAGCTCAGTCAGCCACTTTCCTTCATAAAGGGTCTCTGAGCTCAGCCGGGACCCCAGGAGCAAGCAGACCACCCCTGAGGGCTCTGGGCTGGGTGGCTGATCCCAACAAGTCAAACAGCTCCTGAGAAGAAGGATATGTTCCATACCTATATTTTGGCCAGGGTTTGGAGGCACAGAGATGAAGAGCTAGCCCTTCAGAGGAAAGCTGCAGTCCTACAAGACGCCCTAGGTTCATATGAGATGCAAGGTCCCACCAGACTGAACATGGTTACAGCCAGGTATTACATTTCCAAAATAGCTTCTTTTGTGCTGGTCCACTTGAGTTCACCCTAGGAACGACATTGGGCTGTTCAAGTGGGGTTTTTCTGTGTTGAGTTGCTGGTTGTTTTTTTTTTTTTTCAAGTCCAAACCAAAATAGTCGCACTGGTAAAACTTTCCAAGCCATGCCAGCTCGCACAGGAAATCTATGACAGGGCAGCAAATGGTGAGCCACATGTTGTTTCCACCACCAGAGGAAGAGCTTAGCACACATGGCCCCCAGAGTGTGACAGGCAGTGGGTCTTCTGAAGGACCTTGTTGTGTGGGTCTGATCGACAGGACAGTGGGATCCCTCGGAGGCGAGCAAGCCCATGCTGCAGGGAGCAGGGCTGGGTGTGACCCAGCACCACATCGTTTTGCCCCTCCTGGAAACAGCTTTAGAAAGGTCTGAGGCAGGAAGGAATTCATTAAATTCCCCAATTGTGCAGCTAAAACACCACCAATATAAAGCTCAAGCTGCAGTTACAAGTGGTGAGCTTAGAGGCTTTGTCAAGTCCTGCCCTGTCTCTTGGGAAGCACAGTATCTTTCCAGACCAGACCAGAAACCTCCTATCCAGCATCCATAATGTGAGTTGGTAAGAACATCTTTAGTAATATATTCCTTACTTACTTCTTTTTTTTTTTTTTCCCCAATCAAAATATGCTATTCTTCTCACAGCCCAGTGATTTGCAAGGACCTACAGCATCCAATGAGATTCCGGGGGGAGGTTTGCTAAGGTCCGGGGTGGTATCCCTACTCAGATAGGGGAAGAGAGTTGGAAATAGCACCCAATTCCTTTAATAATAGTTATTATTAAAAACTTCCACCCTGCAGTAGCTGTCCCAGCATGATTTGGTGTAGTGAAAAAACTCCCCAGTTTTTGTTCCTGCATGGAACAAACACAAATGCCGAAAATACAAAAGAGGTTGTGAAACAGAATTAGTGACTTCAGCCTGATCTAGTTGGCTCATATGCTGGTTCAAATCAGATTAACTAACACACATACAGAAAAAAAAAAAACAGCCAACACTTTTATTTTCCTAATGACACTCATCAAACTCAGTGTTTATATTAGCAACCTTTGCAAGGACTTTAACTACCTGCTCACCTCCCCGGTGATTTTCATAGCAGATGTAAGGCTGCCCCCACACACTGCTGGTGGTTTGTTCCCATCATAGTGGTGGTGATGACTGCAGAAGGGAAGAAGGAATGAGGCCCCCCCAAAAAAATGGATGAGTGGCCTTCCTAGCAGGAAGGAAACGCATGTATCTGTGTGGAGATAGCAAAACAAGCAAATATTTCCTTCAGCATTCCTCCCCCGCACGCACACACCCATTGCCTGGAGCTACAGAAGGCATAAGTGTGTGGGAGCCTTTTGGTAAGGGATTGGCAACACATCTCATCCTCATTAGGGCACTGAGGTGTGCAGGGTGGCAAGGAAGACCTGAATTAGAGCAAGCTGATGGGATTCAGGTCATGAAGACAGGCTTCCTCACTCCAAAGCTGCCCATGGCAAATGCGCTCCATGTCAACAGGGCTGAACCTGGAAATCTCCTCATGCTTGGCTCCCACCTCAGCCTTGCTCACAGTTGCCTTATTCTTAAAGTATTCTCCCTGTGGGATCAGTCTTGGCTTTTTCTTCTCCTCTCTCTCCAAAAAAAATGTGCCAGATGTGAGTCCATCTCACTGAATCCAATTTCCTTGGTTGGTTCTGCATCCAACTTTGCAAGGGGTCTACTGAAGTCTGCCCTCCACTGCACAAGAAGGGTCCAAACGCTGACCATACAGAGGTCACAGCAAATTCAGGGGAGCAATATCTGCTCTCCCCAGGTATGACCCACTCTATCTAGAAACCGGGAGTGAACTCAGCTCTCCAACAAAAGATCCACCTTTGGTTTTTACTGGTGTGCATGCAAACACAATTTGATTCTGAGGGTGGAGCTGTGCACACAAAGAGCGGGTAGATCCCACATGCTTCGGGCAGAGAAGAAATGATTCTCCAAGAGGCAACGCAATGGGGGAGGGAGCCCAGAGAAGGAACAAACCCAGCTGCATTTTCATTGCAGCAGGCAACAGCTGGCCAAACCCATCCGCTTTTCTTTAATGCTTTCCTTGCACGCTGAGGCTGCAACCACCAGAGGTCAATGTGACTACGCCAACCTCAACCAGCTGTTGTTGGGTGCTGCAAAGAGCTCCTTTCGACAAACAGAAATATGAAGTAGGTAGTGTTTTCCACCTTTCAGGACACAACTTTGGGACAGATTTGCCTCTGAATCCAAATTCAAAGCATTAATCACAATATGACCTCAGCACTATCCTGGAAAAAAAAAAAAAAAACCAGACTTGAGAATTATAATGTCTCCAATCAGCATCTCACACTCTTAATTGAGACTCTGTTACTTGTCCTACAGGAACTCACAAGTGCTCCGGTCGCTCTGGCCATGTCTCATATTGCTAGTTTCAGCATCACTTAGGTGTTTTCATCAGTCCCAGAGCTGCCCTGTTAGCAACAGGTGGAAATGGGCCATCTGTCCTTCCCCGAGTCCTACTTCTGCTCCCTGGGGCGTAAGGTCTGTTTGAGTGAATGAGGTCTGCCACAGATCCAGGCTGACTGAATAAGAGGAATAGCTGTCCTGCAGCCAGAGGAAGGCGAATGAGTTAAATGAGCAGGGTCATCAGTCTGTGTTAGAAGTCAGACAGGGAAGATGACACTGTGCAGAAATAAAATCAATATGTCTAAATAGCTTTGTAACAGACAGACGCTCCCCTGCACGACCACACATACCAGCTACATTCTCCTCTCCATCCTACCTGTGTCTTCCCCTTGACCTCCTCAAACAGTCATAGATGCCCTTTCTATCCTAGCCTCCCAACCCCTTTATTATCATCTGTATGAACACACACCTAGTCAGAGCAAACAAAAAACCACTTCCCACTCCAGCAGAGCTCCAGCGTTGTCTCCAGCCTTGTGGGATGTCTGGTTTCCTTAGACAAGAGATGTCTTCTTCTCCAAGAAGACTCCATCACACTACAGGATCATCAATGGTCCTCTGCACAAAGCTAGCCAGCTGCCCAGACCAAGCGTGTTTCCACCATCCCATATAACTTTAGGACAGGAGCAAAGACAGGCCAGAATGCAACCCCTGCCTTGTGTTTGCAGTGCAGCTGAAGTTGAAGACACTGAGACAGTGAGAATCATCAGATGCCATGATATAGAGGAGCAAACTGACTGTGAGCAGTTTGAATTCAGAAGAATAAATTGCCACCAAGAGATTAGCTATTTAGCTGGAACGTCTGCTCTGCCCACTTCAGAAATGCCTTAGTCCCTCACGCAGCTTCAACAGGAGGTCAGGAAGGACCTTAGGTGGAAAACACTACTTCCATCTTCCCCTCTTCCTCCCTGAGATGATCAAAGTCCCATACGGCTCCTCTTCTGAGCTGGTACACAAGCATGGCCAAGGGTCTCTGGCAGCCAGAGTCCCTAAAATTCACCGTCAGACTGAGAGTGGCCAGATGCTGATGGAGGAGGAGCAGGAGGGGGTAGTGCCGTCCAATAACACCTATGACACCAAACATGTGCTCTGTCTGGGAAAGGGATAGGGTTCATGTGCTGGGGAAGGAAGATGCTGCCCACCAGCATATTTGCTGCATAGAGCAATAGACATAAATTAAGACCCCCTCAAAAGCCCTTCTGCTTCAATAGTTAGGGTTTTGAGGGCACGGGCTGGCGATGTACATGGGATGGCAAGTTGGTATTTCAGCATGCAACTCATCAAAGCTCCAGCAGCAACTGTCAGAGAACAGATCCTGGTTCACCTGTGCAGCTGGCATTGCAGTTCATGGTTTGGGCAACAACCACCAAGCCGGTGTTTTTCTAGCCCCAGGAATACCTGGCTGTCCTAGGAAGGTCAATGCAACTGTGAGTGTGGGAGACGTGCTGAGACTTTGCTGAGGTTTCAGTGAGCCAGGACCAGGCCAGGATCTTTTCTCCATGGCTGGATAGCAAATGTATCCAGGACACAGATAGGGAAAAGAGCTAAGCTTATGCTAACTGCAGCAAAGTCTCTCTGGAGAGGACAATGAACAGCCAAGTGTCACCAGCACTTGTAAGAGCACTCTAGAGCCATAGGGTGGCACCACCCCACCGTCCAAACCCTTGGGGAAGGAGGTGGCTGAGGAAGTGCCAGAGCAAAGCGCAAAAGCTTCTGGTCAGTATGGCCTTCTGCTGGTGCCCTTGCAAAGGGAAGGATGTGGGGAGCCAAGGGCTGTGCCTGTTCTTGCCAGGGGGACCAGACAGGGCAACTTGTTCCTGACTGCTGAGGTTCTTTCCAAGCTTTTCCATCCTGAAGCTGCTGGACCCACACCAAGATGCGCCCACTCTCCTTCATCTTTGCCCCAGTCTATGCTGGATCCAGCTATTCTCATCCTACAGCTGATCAGAAATGGCTGCTGCACTGAGCCAGGCCAGGCTTCCCTGCATGGCAGCCAAGGGGACGTTATCTCCCTTCTGCTTCTGTTACAGTGCCTAGTGGGGTGTGCTCCGAGGCATCTGTCAGAGGCGGGTCTGCACAGAGCATCCCTCAACCCCTGCTCAGCATGGGCCAAGGGCTACAAACCAAAGCTGAGATCCAACAAACGGGTACAGATGTGGCATCAGCTGGAGTGGTTAGGTGGTGGATGTGAAGGCAAAAGCACAACCTGGGACCTCATTTCCTTCTCCATGTACCACCATGGACACACCAGATGCCCTGCAGGATGTGACCCTAGATAACGTGGGAAGTCTTGCAGTCGTTCTGCCTGCTGCACCGACTCTGTGCTGAAACCGTTGTGGCTGAGTGTGGTGTGACTTGTAACTTTCCCCTAAGCACTCCTCCATTCCTGGCATTCCCAGAGCTCCCCATTCCTGTGTCCCAAAGCCAATATACCCAGCTACCTCCTCGGCTTGGCCTGAGTGACTCTTTGGCCTTCAGATGGTCTCAGAGAGACCAGCATCTGCCAAAACTGGAAACAAACACGGAACGAATGGCTTCCCAAGAAGCCAACCCCAGCCTTCCTGCTAGACCAGACCTTCACAAGCCCCAGGAATGTAATTCCAACCCCCTGGGAGCTGGATGCCCATTTCCCCCCGGGAAGGAGTCTTGCCCTGCCCCAGGGATGCAACCCCCAGGCTGAGAGCCGACAAACGCTAGCTGGAGCCCACCCAAGAGCAACGAGCTTTCCAAGTCCTTTCCCTTTCTTGGGGGTCTGGTAGTCACATAAACAGGAAAAGCCTGGCCCTCTCCCCCTTCTTCCACAGCTCCTCCCCTTTCCTCCAACGCGCACTAGCGTGATAGAAGCCCCAGCGTTGAGCTCCTTGGCCCCCACGGGATGAGCTGCCAGCTGGCCCCTGACCTCCAGGCTCCGCGTTTCCTGTGGCAGCCGAGGAGGGAGACGAGGCCCCTTCTTCCAGACACTGGGGCTGGGCGTGAAGGGGCCTCTGTGAGCCAGCCCGGCTAGGGAGGAAAGGTCGTGGCAGTCCTTAGCCAGCAACCCAAGGTCCAAGGAGGCAAAGATGCCTGCTGCCCTGGAGAGGTGGAAGCCTCACTGGCACAGGGAGCCTCCAACCAAAATGACAGGGCAAGGGCTGCTCTCCCGCCCTGGCCCTGCAGCCAGCTCTCCAAACCCTTGTTTATCTTCTGGCACTTATTTTTAAAAGCTTTGTGGCCTTCCCTCCTAAAATCAAAGGCAGCCATGCCAGATCAGGGCAGCTGCCCAGGAAGAACCAGAGCGGGAACCTGCAGAAGGGTGCAGCTCCTCCTCCAGCTGACACAGTTCCCCTTGCTGTGACCGGTGCTTTTAACCCTCAGTAAGCTAAGCCCCGTCACAGGAATAGGTGCCATTCTAAGATGAAAAAGATGTGAATAGTTCCTAGGAGGGTGTTACCTCTTTTCCCTGGGGGAGGACTAAGCTAGGACAGTCATCCCCTGCTCCTCCATGTGTCTCCCATGGGTCACCACAGGGAGCAGGACTGAGATCTCTGGACTGGAGTAGGGAGAAGAACCAAGCCTTGCTGCAGGCATTCAGCTTGACAGGCGGATCCCTGACTCCATGGTCCTGGGTCTGTGCTTGGGGTCTGTGCCAACCTTGGGTTTTAAAAGTCCAGGATGCCAGCCAGATGTGATGTCCACTCTTGACAGCCTGGCCAGGGGTGCCAGATGCCCAGGGAGGGCAAGGAGGGGAAGACGGCATCCCGGATGGAAACCTCTGGCATGCCTCTGCGCTGATCTCCATGCTGCCCTGGAATGCGCCCGCCAGCAGCCTGTGGGAAAGTAAAGTCAGCAGAGACCTTGGATGTGTCAGCTCCCCGGCTGAGTAAACAAGAGGAGCCCTGGCAAGTATTCAGCCCCAAGCATCCAAGACCTCGAAAAAAGGGGGTTAGAAACAGGAAGGCTCTTCTGTCCCCTCCTTGCTCAACCTCTCAAAATATCTCCTCACCTCTCCCCTACCTCAGGTGCTAACTCCTCCTCTTACCCCTACCAGGTCTGGAAAAGTATGGGAAGAGACTCTCCCTGAGGCGTTTCCACCACCTGGTTGTCAAATCTAACATCTCAGGAGGAAATGTCCATGGGAGAGAGTGTCAGGAGATGAAAAGGGGGTTCTGGAGAAGAAAGGGGTGGGATAAAAGGTTTTATCACTCACGCATACGCACCGCACACACACCCCCCACACACACTCCCTGCTGTGCACACTCATTCACTCCCCTTGGCCATCTCCCAGACAGGACCCAAGCAGTACCAGCACTGCCCCAGCAAGCACGGTCATGGCCAGAATAGAGAGAGGCCAGGACAGAAAGGCATGCTACAGCTCACAGATAAATACTTCCCTAGGGCCAGCTGGGGACATTCCCACCAGGGGATGCCAGCTCCAGCCTCCCTCCCTGCAGGTTTCACAGGCTCGAGGAGAGGCTGCAAAACAACAGGTTTCCCTGGTGCTGGCTGGAGACATGCTTCTACCGCTCTTCGGGTTGCTGGCATTGCCTCCCTCGTCTCCTCCATGAAGTACACCCACAAGAGACAGTCTCCCATCCCCTCTCTGCCCAGGCACAGGGTCTTGGTTTGGGGTCTGGAGGAGAGGCATGAGCTAGTGAAGGTCCCACCAGTAGACCCCCATCATTTCTTGGGGGGCAAGCTCCCATGACAGTGGCACTGGGAAGCTATGCCCGCCTTCTGGCCACTGTCCCGCATCCCCTATCGCTTCTCGGCAGGCGCAGACTCCCAGAGAATGAGCCATTGTTCCCCAGCCCCGCGGCCTCTTCCTGTCCCCGTAGGGCTGTGAGACAAACAAAAGCGGAGCCTGACGCCATGGGGAAGGAGGCTGGGCCTGCTCCCCTCCTCCAGATCCCGCAGCAACCCCGCAGGCAGGCAGACAGACAGACGGATGCCTGCCTTGGGGGAATGGGCAGGGACACCCCTATTTTTAGCTGCCTCTGCATCCCCAGCCCCTTCCTTCCGTGGGCCAAAAATACACAGGCTGGATGGACAGGCAAAATCATTATGATAAAAGTGTTGTTCAGACCTTGTGTCCTGCGACTCCACTGGCTTTCACCTCTTCCCGTTGACCAAGGCAGGTTCCTCAGGCATGGTCTCCCTTTTCCCCATGGATGACTTATATCTTCATCCCGGCTCTGCATTCCCTATATCCCCCAAACCTCTCTCTACACAATGCACCCTTCCTCAACCCTGCTCAATCGATGCAGGGCATCGATCTGGGCACTGGAACAGGCTTCCCAGGGAGGTGGTTGAGTCACCTTCCCTGGAGGTGTTTAAGGCATGGGTGGGCGAGGCGCTAAGGGGCATGGTTTAGTGTTTGATAGGAACAGTTGGACTCGATGATCCGGTGGGTCTCTTCCAACCTGGTTATTCTATGATTCTATGATGCATCCCCCATTCCCTGACAGTCCCCTCTTCTATGCCAGCCCTGGGGATCTACTCCCTTCTCCTGAGATACTCAGCTCCTCCTTTCCCCAAAGCACCTTCCCCTATCTCCTCATGCAATTCATCTCCAAAGGGCTCTTTGCCCAAAGATGCCCCCCCCCACAGTTTCATGCTCCTCACGCCCATCCCCCTGCATTCTCCCTCCCTACTGCATCCTTCCTACCCTCACTATCTTTCCCTTTCTCTCTTCACCCCAGCAACCTCCATCTCAGACCCGTCCAGCCTGCACAGGCTTTAAACTCCCACAAAAGTGCTCCCCTTGCTTATTCTGCCAAAGGAACATATCTGGCGGAGGGCAAATGGACCTCCAGGTTCCCCTGCACACAGAAATGTTTCTCCAAGCAGCAAATTGGTATCTGAGCACACCCCGGTCCCTCTTGCATCTCCTTAAGGCCTATGATAAGTAACTGGAGAATCAAGTGATTTTTGGAGTAGGTTGTTCTGGGGAGACTTAATGTACATACATGCATATACATATATTTACATCTCCTTTCCCAGTGCCCAGAATCACAGAGGTGTTTTCAGGCCACAGACAGCTGTTCCTGGATTGCTTCTGGTTTATGCAACATCCTTTCTCATGTCCCACCCCATCCCCCCTTTCTTCTTCTCTGCATCAGGCAGAAAGTCAGCAGAGCTTGGTTCAGGTCTGTCCCTCCATCCTCCTTGCCACAACACCCCCTCAATACCCCACATCCCCACCCACAAACAGGACTAGCAGATGAAGAGGAAGACAAGGAGGGTGGGAGGAGGAAGGATAAAAACGTTTGGGAGGAGGTGGGCAGAGAGAGGAAGGCAGTCTGCCAACAAGCCTGGGAACTCATCCCTACCTCCTCCTGGTCTTTGGCAAACCACAAGGCTTTGAGTTCCAGGCCCAGCTCCAGGGGAATAAAGCACCCTCCACAAAAGCAAACTCCACAAGTGGAATGTGGTCAATCCTCTTCCTGTGGCCTCTCTCTGCTCCAGAGGAGGGGAGCTGAAGGAATTGGTGGAAGAAATTAGAAATAGGCTTTTACAGAGGTTGATCCACCCTCTTCTAGCATGAGTGGGTCTAAGGTGGTGCTACTGCCTGCTAAGTGGCACT
The DNA here is from genome assembly GCF_032191515.1 of Phaenicophaeus curvirostris. NCBI lineage: Eukaryota > Metazoa > Chordata > Aves > Cuculiformes > Cuculidae > Phaenicophaeus > Phaenicophaeus curvirostris. The sequence goes on along the minus strand of NC_091392.1, from coordinate 44,124,629 downwards.
CACCACAAGCCACCTGTTTCCTTTCCCAGGTGCAGCACAAGGATGCTGGGAACTGCACCAGTCTCATCCCTCTTCCTTGTTACCACAAAGGTTATGAGTACAGAGTGTGGACTCACAGCACAGCCCCCAGAATGAGCTGAGGCTGGCCCAACACATCCCTGGAGGTGCCACTGGTGGAGAAATCATCCTAGTGAACAAACTACAGAACACGAGGGATCCAGTGCCCACAAAGCCAGAACTGTCATCAAACCAGGGATTCACTGGGCAGACACTGGGTGTCTCACGCCTACCTCTCGCCCCAGGGTGTCACCTCCTGCCACCACCCTGTCTTGCTCACCCTAAAACCGGCTCTGCCTCCAGCTCATGCCCAGGGCAGTGATATGCAGGCTGAAGGCAGCACCAAGGGCCATGGGCTGGGAGGAAGGAGGAGGGACCTGGTGGCATCAGGATGATGGGGAGATGGATGAGGCCACACAGGGTTGTGTGGTGGGGCAAGGGTCCCTATGGACCCTATCATGGCAGGGGACTGTACCCCACCCCACTGCTGGCAGTAATTCCCTTACCCATGTGGTATGCACCCTCACAGCCACCAAATGGAGAATGGAAACATCTGGAAGTCACCCACAAATGAGTGGTGCTCCCAGTTAATGAGGAAATATAAGCTGGAAACCCTGGGGAGCAACAGGATATATGCTTCTTGTATGCTGAGCAAGGCACCCCCTTCTCACTGAGCCCCCTCGCCTGCCCTCCTTCCCCAGGAAATTTCTCGAATGCGTCTCTGGTAGTTCTTCTGGAGTCCCATTCATGGAAATTTCCCAGAGAAGGAAGGCAGGCAAACAGAAATGGCAGGGTATAGAAATCCAGTGGTGAGCATCCTGTCCACAAGCTGACATGACCCCGTAACCTTCCCTCAGCTCCCCCCAGGCACTGGGGAAGGGGAGAAGGGGAATCTTTCTTCTCTGTCGGGGAGTCCTGCATCAGCCCCCTTCAGGCATCGGGTCTGCAAGCAGCAGGGCTGCAAAGTGAGATTGAAGGAAGGACTGAACACCTGGAGATGTGGGGCAGAGAACTCAGGTGCCCTCAACTTCCCTGCATCCCTCTCTCCTTCCCCATCTCACTGAGCCACCCATAAGACCTTGGCCCCATGCCGGAGGGATGAGTGCTGGGAAGAAGAGGGGGTACAATTTGTACAGCCCCATCTTTGATGTTAGGGTAATCAAAGCAAATCCTGAGCCAGGAAAACTGTGGGGCCACTTGTCTGCTCCCATGATAAGCCCGATGGCCGGTCTGTCTGTAATGGTGAGACTGGTACTGCTGCCTGAGGCACAGATGGGATGAAAGGTTGGAGTGACTGAAAGTAAATGAGGTACCCAGGCTGGGAGGCATCCAGGCATTAGCTCCTGCCCAGGGCACCATCCAGCCCTGCAGCCACCTCTCATTTATCAGCTGAGGTGGATAAACAGGCTGGGAAGCAGGATTGTATGGATTCACCTTCCAGGCAGCTATAATATGAAAGAAGAGGGTCTTGGGAGGGTGCAGCCCTTGCTAGGGTACAGCCACAGGGACTGTGCCACCTCTGCTCATATCCAGGCAGCCAGCCAGAGGCCAGGATGGGTACAGTGTCCTGGAAGTCTCCAAAGCACTTCAGCCCCAGCCCCAGAAGGGCAAAAGTCAAAACTCAACTGGCATGGCTGCAAGACCACAAGATTTTGGGAAGTGTGCTGAAGAGGGGGGGATTTCCAGCTGCTTTCCTGGAAACAGAGCCTGGAGCATAGAGATGCTTGGAGCAGGGGCAAGGAGGAGGAGGTGATGGAGTGCCGGCTGCCCTGCAAGGAGCAGAGCGTGGCCCCTGTCCCATCTGGAAGAGATTTGTTCTGCATTCCCCAGCGGAGGCGGCTGCCGTCGCCGAGGCTCCACTCCCCACCGCAGTCCCTGCTGCAGGGTATGGTGATGGAAGGGTGAGGGGAAGCCCCTCTGGCTACAGGGGGAGATACCCTGACAGGCCATGCAAAGGGAGGAAAACTCAAAAAAAGGGTGTTTTCCTCCCTTTCCTACCACCCTCATTGTCTTCCTCAGAGTGGGACATTTGGGAAGAGATGCCTACTGTACCTCTGGCAAACAGGAAGGATGCGGCTCGTAATTTTTCCTCCTTTCCTCACTAATGGCACAACTCACCCCACCGCAGATCTGAACTCCCATCTCCCTCCAAGACACAGACCCACTTAGAAGTACTACCAAAAAGCACAGTCCAGGTGTTCTTAATTCCTAAACAGAGAAGACCTCCACAGAAGGCAGAAAGCCCAACCAACCCATTTCACAGAGAAGCCTGAGGCTGAGAACACTGCCACAGTCCTAGTGCTGCTTAGCAAACCTCCAAGCAACAAAAATGCCCCTGCCTGGGCAGCCCAGTATAAGCCACCCGAGCCTCGTGAGAGGCCAGGCTCCATTTTGACATCTCCTCTGCAGACATCTTGTCAACCTTTCAACAAGGGCCTGCTTAACCCTAACAAGTCTCATCTCGTTTTTGCCAGAAGAGACACCACCCTTCTCCTCCTCAGGGCCTAGAATAGGTGCTTGTGCCCAGCCAGGTGCTCCCTGGAAGAGCCACTGAGCCTCACCTGGAGTCCATGAGGGTCACTAGTGGCACTGGTCATACTGTGGCCACCAACTGTTTGCCCCTCATTGGCACTGATAGGGTGTTCTGCCCTGTGACCATCGTGGGACAAAACAACAAAGCACGAAGTCAGAGGAATGTGGTGTCCCATGTGTGGGCAGAAACGCTCCCTGGTACCACCAAAGAGCACCTCCTTGGATTTACCCACTGCCACCCCCTCAGTCTGGTCTGACACTGTGCTGCTGCTATGACACTTGCTCTGACCCCATAACACTTATCCCGACCCCGTAACTACCTGGCACACTCAGCCTTCTGGTGAGGCTGCTATCCTGCTAACACTCAACCCAATGCTACCCACAGGTCCTGGCACAACCTGCACCCCTAGACCCCATTCCTGGTGGGCAGCACTACAATAAGGGCACTGGGGACTTTCCATCCAATGTGGGATGGGATGACCCCATCTGATACGTTTGGTGTCACACATAAACAGAGGGGGCAAACTCCTTTCCATTGCCCTCTGTCCACGCTCTCCTAACCAGGCTACCTAGCGACCTGGGCTTCCCCCTTCCCCCAAATTCATTGAAGCAGGAGTCCGGGAATGGGAGGCAGCCAGAGCTGGAGGACGGGAAATAGCACTGGGGAAGCAGGGGAGGGGGGAAAGTGGCAGAGGAGTTCCTGAAGTTTTCTGTCCTGGATAGTTGGAATAAATCTCATTTTCTCTGGTCTCCCTGACGAGGCGAGGATTGGCTAAGCGGTGCTGCAGCCCGCCCTCCTCCTTCCCACATCCCCTCCCTGCCAGCTTCGCTCCCTCTCTCCCGTGGCATCGGGGCGTCAGCCTGGGAGAGCCAGCCTTGGGGAGACAGCCGTGGGAAAAGGGGGGGCACACCTCCCCTTTCTCCCCCTCCCCTCGCTCCAGGACACAGAGAGAGTAACCCTCGGAGAAAGTTACGGGGGCCCACAGGGAGCATCTCCCAACTTTTCTTCAGGAGGACGGGGAAAAAAAAAATAACTCTCGTTCGGAAGAGGTAAATCCTGAAAGTTTTGATTCCTCAGTTTGTAGAGCTTGGCAGCGGGCGGGGTGGGGGGAATCAGGAGCAGAAGGAAAAGGGTGGAGAGGGTGGTAGGAAAGGGGAGAAGTGGGAGAGGTGACAAGGCAATAGGGGCAGGGAGGATGGCAAAAAAAGAAAGGAAGAAGGCAGGAATGCAACAGGAAGCCGGGAGGAGGGAAAGCGGGAGTGAGGAGAGGGGAGACAGGCCAGGGGGACCAGGAGAGAAATGGGGTAAGGAGGAGGTCCCACGGATGGGTGAAAGCATTAGGTACTGGGTACCCCCGTCCCACATCCTGCTCTGGATACCCCTTGAAGCCCCACAGGCTCTTGGATGCCTCAATTTTGTGGGTTTGGAGGAAGAAAGGGAACTTTTTTGGGCAAGGGGGCAGGAAGAGGATGGCTGGAAACTGCCTGCCTTTGGAGCCCCAGCCTACCTCCACATCCCAGCGTGTCATACAGAGAGATATAAACATATATATATAGCAGCCAGCAGCACAGGAGTCAGACTCAGGCTTGTCCGCCTACTGCCCGGCACTGCTCCAGGGGAGCTGGAAGAGGCCCAACCCAGCCAGCTGAGTCCCTTTTCCCCTTTCCCAAAAGCTTATCTCTGTCAGCTTTCCCCGTCCCAGGACAAAGTGACCCAATGGGGGAGCCTCTGCCTCCCTTCCTCCAGGGAAAGGGAGGTTTTGCGGCAGTTGGGAAGGCTGGGAAACCCTTCCTGGCCGCCCACAGGCATTTCCAGCCACTCTTCCCCCTGTTAAGACCACCCTAAACATCTCCTCGCCCACTTTTGGAGTATGTCTGTTGTGGAGGGCAGGCGGGAGAGGAGGAGGAGGAGGGAAGAGGCTGCTTTCAGCAGCTCCAGCCAACTAGACATCTGGATTCTTCCCCCCCACCCCCCTTTTTGGTTTCCGCTCTTCCCAGCAAGCAGAACAGCTCTGGCCATTCCTGGCGAGTGGAAAACCAGTGGAAACCAACTGAACTCATGGGGGGAAACGGGAGAGGCCAGGCTGGGAGGAGGAGGTGCTGGTGGCTGGTCTTTGAGGGCAAGGGGCTTCCAGGAGGAGGTGAGGTGGGAGTCAGAGAAGGGGAGTTAACAATGGGCTGTGGGCTTGCTGTGCTGGGGGGGCTGGTGAATACAACAGCCTGCGGGATGAAAGCAGCACCCAGACAGACGGCTGGTCAGTTGGAGGGTTCTCATGCCCACTGGAGGAAAGGAGAGTGCACGGGTCACCCTTTGCCCACAGAATCACGAGTTTCCCTGGCATGAATAAGTCTACTTGGGTGGAAAGGAGGGCTCAAAGGGGCACAGCCTTCAGGGCGATGCACCAGGGGCAGAGGGAAGGAGGAAAAAGGGGCAGATTGGAGGGAGAAAAAGCCCAGCAGACCTGCCAGAAACATGTCATCCAGGTAGGGTTGGGCATCAGCTGCCTCCCTCTCTCCTTTCCCAACACCCACTGCCTGCCAGCAGGCAGGGAGAGCCAAGGGCCAGGAGGTGCTGGCTTGTGTCCCCATAGTGGCCAAGGGACAGGGAAGTGGAAACACTTTCCTCCTACTGGCTCCCAGCTCAAAAGTTCTTCAGACAGGGAGCAGGGGGGTGGTCTCCTCCTGCATCTCCCTTTCCCTCACCTCCCAGCCCCATCCCCAGGGTGATGCCAACCTCTGTCTCCTGCAGGAGTCTTCAGGGCAGCTCTGCTGGGGAGGAGGGGAACCCCTGAGAGGGAGTAGGGGGGAACCTGAGGCGGGGGGCACCCCCTCAGATTATCTCTATCTGGTCCAGCATGTGCCCCACATTATGCAGGCAACCACTGCTGAAGGGCACAGACCCCACTTTGGATTTCTCAGTAACTCCAATGCACAGAGGGAGAGGAAAACTTTAGGGCTGTAGCTCACCTATGTCCCTCTCCTGAGGTCACATGCCTTCCTGGGAGACCCAAGGACAGCTCAAAAATAAGGTCACATCTCTTTCCCTGTGGTCCCAAGCCTTCCATTGTGCTGCAGGGACCACCCCAATGGCTTAACTTGCAGCCCAGGATGGCCCTGATCCAGTGTCTATGGGTGGTCTTCTGCCAGAGGAAGGAAATTACTCCCCGGTTGTTCTCTCACTCCAAATCTGACACATGCCTGGCCCATCCTAGCTTCAAGGCACCTCACCTGTGAGCAGGAGGCTGAATTAAGGAGCATGAGCCAAAGAGATGGGGGCCAGCAGGAAGCCACCAGCCACTGCCACCCCAGGAGGCAGCCAATGGTGCTGGGAACCACTGGGGGAGGTTTGTTTTCCCTTCCCCAGGCATTGACCCCTGGCAGATAAGAGGGGCCCGGGTGAGCAAACAAGTCAACGGCAAGGCAAAACCGTGTAGCCAGCCAAGAAAGCAGCTCCATGGCCAGGTCTCCTCTTTGTCAGAGGCTTTGCCTCCCTGGCACCAGCCTACCTGCTCTGAGGTGACATGGGGACAGGCAGGGGAGGCAGGCAGCAGCAGGGAGACAGACATAACCACGCAGTAATGGGGGTCCTGGCATGCAGGGAGTGATGGATGCAAGGCTTCTGCATCACCTCTTGGCATGCTGCCCTGCACAGCCAGCCCTGCTGAAGGGACCCAGCTCCATCCTGTTCCCCAGCCCATGAGCAGGAACTGAGCCCAGGGAAGGACACATCCCCAAGCAGACACTGAGACCTCTAGTGCGCTGAGGTGCCCTGTGCCCCAGATCCTCTCCTTTCCCCATCCTGCTCTCTCCCTCTTGCCACACAAGCTGCTGGGGGAGCTATTGATGTGAGTGTCCTGCCGGCTGACTGGGGAGGTCATTGCCCTGCTGTTGCACACCCAACTGCAGCCTCCCTGCCTGCCCCCTCAGCACCTCTGGGACTCACATGAGTACAAGCACCCTTTCTGCATTCTGCTCGGCCTCGAGTAATCACCTGAATTGCTGTGCCTCAGTTTCCCCTGCCTGCAAAGCATCAGCTTGCCCTGCACGCCCATCTCCCTGCTGCTCCAACGTGTCTGCCCAGCACCCAGCGACCAGCCAGAGAACAACAAACCAACATATAAATATTGCATTTTCCCTCCCTGCCACCCCTCCTTCCCAAGAAGCATTTAGTCCCTTGGCCTCACCCTCTCCCCAAGGGTTCATCTGAATAGCAAAATGAAGGGAGAGGTTTCTTGCCTCGGGAGCCCAGGCAGGGCATCACTGGGAGGAGATGCTGCCTGGGAGGGAAATCCTCAGCCTGCATTTGTGGCACAGGTCTGACAAAGCTGCTTTACAGGCAGAAGAAACTGAGGCACATCAAGGGAAGTCAGAGGGAGAGTATGTGTTTCGAGGGAAAGCCAGGCAAAGGGGACAGCCAGTAGCAACCTCCATACCTTTGCTCATCCACCGCCTTAAACTTCCTCAGACAGTCCCAGGGGTACAGCCTATGTAGTTGGGAAAATCCTCTTGGAGGGCTTCACTGTTCCTCTTGTCTTGTTTAGGTGGACAACGAGGGGACTGAGGTGCTTGCCGTGCCACCACATCCTGAGGTCCTGTTACCTGCTGCCCCATCTCTGACCAGCTCCCTCATGCTCAGTGGCAGCAGAAGACAGAGGATTAAGTCCTAAGCCCACAGCCAGACACAGCTTCCAGTGGCTGCTGCAGCACAGGGGGTGATCCTGGACTTCCCCTGGGAACACCTCCACACCACCACCAGCCTCACCCCTGGGGACATACCCACAACATAGTGCAGGGAAGCAAGGGGACAGGCACCCTTCCCACCCACTGAAAGCCAAGGTGACGTGAGCCGTTCCTCTGAGAGCACTGGAGCAGGAGCAATGGAGAGGCCGGGGATGTGACAGACCACCCTGCTGCTGGAGGCCCAGTGAGGGCTTGGGTTTGTGGCTTTTGCAGAAGTAGGGCTGAGGTGAGGGGTGCAACATGAGTCTGGGGAAGCTGCCAGTGCTCAGCTGGGTGTCCGGATCCCATGGCAAGCGGCGGCTGAAGTCGGAGCTGACACCAGACATGATCAGCCCGCCACTGGGGGACTTTCGGCACACCATGCATGTGGGGCGTGGTGGAGACGTCTTCGGGGACACCTCCTTCCTCAGCAACCATGGCGGGGCTGAAACAGCCAAAGCCAACAACTTCTTCACCCGAACGCTGCGACACGTCCGCCGGACGCAACTGAGGAACCGGGGCAGTGGAGGCCAAGCGAAGGCATCTCCGGCCCCTCCACCCATCTCACCCATCATCAAGAATGCTGTCTCGCTGCCACAGCTCAACGATGGGATGTACGATGGCAGCGGTGGCAGACAGAGCTTGACCAGCAAGTTCTCCTTCAAAAGTGCCTCCAACAGCTTCTCCAAAACACACCAGGTCTATGGTGAGTGAAGTGCGGGGCAGGGGTTGGCACCCAGGCACAGTACATCCTCTGTAGTCCCTCTCCATTGCTCTGTGCCTCAATTCCCCCATTGAGGAACCTTAGGCTTTCAGCAGAGAGAGAATATTTAAGAGTCCCTGTGAGGAAATAACCCTAACCTCACTTTCAACTGCTGTCCTTACTTCTGTGCTTGGAGGGCCTCTTCCCCAGGTACCCCCCAAAGTGGGGCAGGGATGGTTTATCCTCCTCTTCCTCTCCCATAGTCCCAAGCTGCAGCTGGCAGCCCGTGTGGAGCAGTTGTAAAGGGAAGTCCCCGCATCTCTCCCCAGCCCTACGGCTTCCCCAGGAGCAGCCTACCTGAGTAAGCCAAGAGGGTGAAGGGACAGCAAGCCAATGCCCAATGCCATGGGTCCCACGTCAAGGGGACCCATGGCACAGCCTTCCCCACCTCCATGCAGATGCTCCATTCATATCTCTAGTTGCGCCAACCCCTCTATCTGCATGTGCTCCTCAAAGGACTCCATCCTCCTCTTCCCCGTTTTGGCCACATCCCTCCCTACCGGCCAGGGTCCCGGAAGACCTTTGGGGAAGGATTGTAGGATGAACGGGACGGGACAGCTAAGTGGCTCTTCTCCAGCCTCACAGCACCGGGCTGTGGCTCAGCTTTTCCCCGGGCGGGGCGGAGGGGGTCTGGAGCAGGGGGTCTCGGGAAGGGGGTCCTGGGGAGCCTGCAGCCGCCAGGGGAAGCGGCTTGGCTCAGATGGAAGGGCAAGCTGAGGCAATGCTGCCATCTCCTGGTCCCACCTGCCTGGCTCAGCCCCCGCCGGCATCTTACCAAGCACAGAGCCCACCTGGAGACCCTCAGCTGTGACTCTGGGCTTTTGAGATGTCCACACAGACATTGGTCTGTCTTTTACAGGCCAGCACCGCTGACAGGAGTGTGAACTTTTCCAATTCAGTGGCAGCGTCCCTCGTCACCCACAGACATAAGTCAGGTTTCCTCTCACCTAGCCGTGCACTCCCTCATCAGCTGTCTCTTCTGCCTCACAGGGCTGGAGTCAGGGTTTTGCACCATCCCTCGCGTCCCTCGCTTGGAAAAGGCCCAAGAGAATGCCTTCCCAGGAGAAGACGAGTTGAACCGCTCTGACTCCCTGCTCTCCTTTCGCCTGGACCTGGGGCCCTCCCTGATGAGCGAGCTCCTCCAGGTGATGAGCTTCTCTGAAACCAACGGGAACGAGGTAGGGGACGATGGCGCAGACCTCCCAAATGCTGAGGGGACCAAGGACAAGGTCCCTCCAGCATCGGCTGCAGCCCACGGAGAGGACAAGGCAACGTTCGGCTATTGGGACCGTTGCAGGCAGACCAGCCTGTCGGGGGCCAGTTCACTGCCAGGGCTGTCAGTCCATGCCAACGGAGAGGCGCACGCCATCGAGGGTGCTGGAGAGGACCCTGCCTGGGCTTCGGGGCCGGGAACAGTGCCCAGAGGGACACCATGGCAGGGGCACTGGAACGACTGCACCATCGAGGCAGGAGAGTTTGACCGGGCAGCCCAGGTCCTGGCTCGCCATTACGGTGGGACCAGCACCCCGCGGAGCTCAGAGAAGGGCGAGGGTACCCGGCAGGCCCGGACGCAGACCCTGTGGGAGAGCCCCAGCAGCAGCTCCTGGCGGTCACAAGTGACAGGGGAGAGCCTGTCCCCCGAAGCCACTTGGAACCAAGGAGATGAGGAGGAGGAGGCTGAGCTGTCCAGCCTGCAGGAGGGATATGTTGGTGCCAGGAGGATGCGCAGCAATTCCTTTGAGTATGCTGACAAGGAGGAGGACGATGAAGTCAAGGTGTGAACAGCCATCCTTCCCATCATGGCCCCTGCCTTAGGCACCCGTGCCAGAGTCTTCGCCCTCCTCCCTGTCCCCCAGCCTCAGGTGCCATCGGCAGCAGCAGTCCCAGTGGGTGACCTCCTTGACAGGCTGAGGGAACTGGGGGGCAGGAGGAGAGCCAGGGGGGCTCCCCGGGGCTGGGCGAGGCTGCTGCAGAGGGCCAATGAGGACTTTGCATCACAGCACCCGACATCACGGTCCTTCCCCATCTTCGCTGCCATTAGATGCCGAAGGGACATTCCCGTGTGCCAAAGAAACCCTAAACCCCTTGCTACCCCATCCCATTCCCCCCAGGTTCTCTCCCTTACCTCGGCTTGGCCCTGCCAGCATGTCTGAGGATGTGCCCTGTCTTCCCACCAAAGCCCTCAACCACCCTCTGCGCTGGCCCGGATGCCCTCCCAGAGATATTCCCACAGACAGCTCTGGCACATGGAGGATGAGGGTCTCCTCAGCTCCAGCTGATGCCAGACACCCCCATACAGCACATGTATCTACCAGGGGAGGTCAGCTGGGGGCTCAAGGGGCAGACAAACCCCACATAGCTGGGCTGTCTCTTCTCCCTCCCCCTCCAAAAAAAATGTCATAAATTCAGCGTTCAGGAGGTGAGAGCATGTGCATAGATAATTGCAGGGTCCTTTCCATTTGCCTCCTGCCTGCTGAGCGTCGCTTAGGACGGCTCCTTTGCCAACCCCTGCCCCCTCACAGCAATGAGACGAGAAACTTCTTGGCTACCTGGAGGCAGAGGAGTGGTTGTCAGGTCACTGAATTCTGCAGCTTGGGCCCAAAAAAACCCTCCCCTTCCCCCCCAGCTCAGAACAAGGAGACTCTCACTCTGCAGCCACTAGGTCTGTGCCGTATCTTCTCCACCCTCGCTGCCTCTCCCCATTCCCCACGTGTGTGCCTCTCTTTCCAACATGCCCCTTCCCAGGGGGACATGTGAAGGATGGCTGATGCCCCTCGCTGAGTGGCCTTGGGTGGTGTGGCCGCCTTGGAACAAGCTGCCCCCCACGCTGCTCCGCGTGCAAACTGGCCCTCACAGAAGTGCCTTTGTGCCACGGCGTGGAGCTGAGATGCTCGGGGGCTGAGGTCACTGGAGGGACCCTCACAGGACCCCCTTGTTCTTCAGGACAGGAGGGGGTGTTCAGTGGGGAGAGAAGCTGGTCGTGACCGCAGGGCTCTGCTCCCACGCGGCTCACCCACCGCCTGGCTGCTTCTGGCAGAGAGCTCTTCAGAGCAGAATAATGTCTCTGGCATGCATGCGTGTGGTGTGTAGAAGTGCCACTTGCAGTCAGGGCATCAAGGTTATAGGTGAGCCCCCCTCCTCCAGCCTCCCAGGGCGACTGCCTCACACTGGCCAGCAGGAGCAAGCTGGGGCAAGGCAGTAGCTTCCAGGAGTCCTCAGCTCTGGCCACTGGCACCCAGCAGGATCAGCCTTACCACCCCTGCCCGCTCTCGGCAGGGACCCTGGCTCTCAGGGTGAGCTCCTTCTGACACCCACTTCCCAGATCATAACACAAGCTCCAGACCAAAGACCCACATCCATGGAATATTCCTTCTGCCTCCACTCTGTATCCCTTGCACTTACTATTGTCCTTATTAAAGCAGTTTTGATACTAACTTCTCTGGTGTCTCCCCTCACCTGCAGCAACCTTAGTGTGTTCCTTGCTATATCTGCCAGCACCCAGCCACAAAATACCACCCTCTCCCCACTCAGCAGTATTTTCCAGTACTTTTGGGATCCCTGGATTAACTCTTCTGGTACTTTGCCACTCACAGTGGCTAACATACAAAACAATCTCGTATCCACCCTGCCTCGCTTAGCACACAAGGAGGGTGAAAAGCTTCCTCAGCCCAGCAACAACTTATCCGCAGCCTAAAGAACATCAGCACCCTTCCCAAACCTGGCTTGAGTACAGTCCTCCCAGCCCATAACACAACTTCTGCTGAACACTCAAGCAGCAGTAAGTCCCTCAAATTCAGCAAGGAAGCAGAACAGAAGGACAAGGGAGCTGCCACCTTGCCTTGGACCAGGCTGTCTGTATGATGCTCTTTTTTCTCTGCTTTCCTCCCACCTGGCCTAAAGTGCCCTGGTGTGTGCTGTCACACATTGGTCTCGTTTAAGGCTCTTTTTAATTAGAGCAGCAGTATCTGACAATCAGCTCTAATTGCCTGTAGTTTCGTGCAAGGGACACAGACTGAGACATGCTGAGCCACATAAACCAACCCAAACCTTCCCCACTGCCTTCTCCTGCCTCACTTTCGCTGAGTAGGGTTCAGCGTGGAAATGTCAGTGTAAAGGGTAACCCAGATGGAATGTGCCAGTACGTAAGTGAGGTGAGATAAGGGGAAAAGGGAAAGGAGACAACTCCTTATCACTGGCAGGAATGCTGGCTCAGGGGCACACCTGTGTTCCCTTCCCAGTGCCATCCGTTTGCATGGTACCGCTCCTGTGGGAGGGCAAGGCACCCCTTCCTTTTGTCTGCTGGCTGGGAGAGCAGCCAAGAGGAACCCATCAAACCCATGCCCTGAGGTTTCCAAACCTAATATTTAATTATGCACTTTTGTGCCACCAAATGCCACATTTCTCACATCAATGCTTTTGTTCCTCTCCCTCCCAAAAACTCGGGTGCAGGAAGAAATGGTGCATTGTGAAGAGATTACGCAACCATTCCCCAAGCAATCCCCCTCCTCCTGAGCCTCACCTACAGGCTGCTTTGCTCTACCTTCTATCTGTTCAACCCTGCACCCTGTTCAGACCTGGGAAAGCACCTGGTGTTATCTGGGAGGTATTTCCATCTAACAAGGGCTCCATTCCTGTTGGCAGAAAAACCTTGGACTTCAGTAGAGTCTCACACAGAGCCACAGAGTCGGAAATCTCACAGAAGCCAAAGCAGCTGGAGCAAGCAATGTTCCACTGCTTGTGGTTTTATTAGAGCTAGGAAGCGATGCCCATCAGTCCAGCTTGAAGGAGGTGACCCTGAAGCCTCCCTTGATGCTCATGTAGTTGACCTTGTTGTAGCTGTGCCGGTTGGGGAACTCTATTTCATGCCCATCTGGTAGTTTCACTTGGAATTTTTCTGCCAGCATTTCGATGGTGAACTGGGAGAAGAGAAGGGAGGAAGGGCACGAATTGGGAACAAGGAGGAGATGATGAAGTGAGCACCCAGGTGCAAGCTCGACTGTTACTTGTGAGGGTCAGACCTGGTTCCTATAGCCTTAAGCAAGGTGCTAGGGATTGAGCTGAGGGCGATGCAGGAAATAAGCAGTTGATATCAAGGATCTGAGCTGGTATCTACACTGCAACTTGGGGACAGGACCTCTCCTGAGGCTGTTTCAGCTACTCAGATGGTAAACTCAGAGCAGTTAAACCCATGTATGTCTTTATAGACCGCTGGGCTTAAAACTGCTCTGAACAAGGCAGAATAAACCCGACACCTCAATGCCCTCAGTAGCCCATCAAGACCTGGAAAAAGGAGTTTTGCTGATGGACATGCACAAGCAGACAGGAGGAGAATATACCACTGATCACTGCAAATTAAAGACATCATTCCTCAAAGCCATCACCTCACTGCTCCTTCCCCAAGAGCCAGCCATGACTAAGGAAACAAGCTTCCTTGCTTTAGTGTTAGAAAGAGGAATGCTCCTAAATGCAGCCCTGTTAATGTTTCGGGACATCAGATGGGGTGCGACAGCTGCTAGAACAGTATCCTTGGCAGGAGGAGAGGGAGGACAGATTGGCATATGGATCCAGGAGTAGGGAGGACTGAAGAGCTGAGGGAGAGATTTTGGGGCATTATTCCCAATCCTGAGTTGCCTTCAAGGCTATGTTTGCTTAGGAGGGAATTAGGGAGAGAAATCAGGTGGAGAGCAGTAAGATCCTGCTTCTTGGAGACTCCGCTTTACCTACATATGTGCCTCTGGAGTGCTCACCTGCTGAGCAGGTATGAGGGGCAGGAAGCACTTACAAAGCCTGAGACAGATAGTGCTCACACAAAGTTCCCAGAGGAAGCGTTGGGGATTTGAAGGAGGAGTGGAAATAGCAATCAGGACCTAAACCCCAGAGGATGAAGGGCTGCTAGGCAGGAGTAGGAGGCATTGGATAGGACTAGGAGAACTAGGGTACACGAATCTGCTAACCAGGGCCTTCCCCTCACCACATACAACCCACAACCCCATGCCAGCACAGACCCCTCACCTTGACAGTGGAGCCCCTGGAGAAACAGAGGTTGTCATGACGATGCTCTGCCTGCCAGTCTTTGGAGCACCTGGAGTTGCAGACGATGACAGACTCATCAAAGCGGGGATTGAAGTGAAGTGCCAGATCCGAGGAGCTGCAGCCCAGATTGATGCTGAAGCTGTGGGTGAACAGGAGGAAAGTGAGCTGCAGATGCAGGAAAGGGTCTTGGAAGACCTCATATCCAGCTCACAGCTTGGCACCCTATTCCTCCATCAGCGCTGCAGGTACTTGATGCCTCCTGTGTCCTCATTCTGCTCAGGAACCAGGAAAGTTTGTATGGTGGTGGTATAAGGTCTCCCTTAATACTGAGCTGTGCTCACACTTTTAGTACCTTGCAACTTTGGAAAATCACTTCCCTCTGTATCTCATCTTCAGTTCTGGCAAGTCAAGGTGCTTTCTTTGTACTTACCCATTAGTATCACCAGATATCTTGCCCTTGATCTTCAGGGTGTCTCCAGTCTTCATATCCAGGTTGAGAATTTCAAATTTTTCCTAAGGCAGAGAAAAAAAGTCTGCGGAGTTCCTTCAGCCATTCCTCCCCTGCCACCCTAAGTGAGAGGATGCTTCTTGGAGAAAGTTCCCCAGACAGAAGAACGTCTACTGGTTTCAGTTGATGTTCCTCGCACAGCCAAAACACCTTCATGGTGGAGGTCTTGCATGGGCTTCTCACTCAGTGAGGGAAGAGTGGGCTGAGTGAAGCCAGAGAGTGAGAAAAGACATCAGAGGGAGAGAAGATGAAAACAGTCTTGTCCTCAGTAGAAGGAAAGGAGAACATCATGGCAGATGTATAGAGAGGGTTAAAGCAGAGGGGCACAGTGCAGGGTGGGCCTGCAGCCCAAGAAATGCAGGTGGTGAGAGCAGAAGGTGGCTGTGGCTTGCTAGTCCCTCACTAAGCCTTGCTGAGCTGGGGAACCTGGGTGACAAAGTACAGAAGCAACAGCCCTTACAGACATCTTCCCCAGAGGGCAGAGTAACCAGCCAGGAAGCCACCAGCAGTTTAGCTCAGAAATGCTTCACACAGGAGACCTTACATCTCTAGACTTCCTTGTGGCTTACACATTAACAGCATTCTTATCGGCTGCTATTAGGCAGGAGACTTTGATCCAAAGAAACAGTTTTCCTATGGACATTTCCTCTCATTATGGATTTCAGGAGACTTAAGCAACTCCCAGCCACTTCAGTGGGTTTCCAGTGGAGGGACCACCACACACAGCCCTTAGTGGTGCTACTTCAATCAATGCATAGGACAACTATCTTCCCAACTGGCCATGGAAGTATGACCACCATGTTCAGTTCTTTTCTGCCTGTAACAGCTCAGCCAAAATAAGCAACCCAGCTTTGTGGCAAGGAGCAGCCCTCAGTATACACACGAGCACAGCAAAATGGTCCCCACCATCCCTCCCCATGGCGCTCTGAGGAAAGGCTCTGAGGGACTTAGAAGAGACAGCAGCCAACACATCCCCTCTGGGTGACACAAGCTAAGAACAGTCCTTTGCACAAGTGACATGAGTGGCATCCCAGCTCCTTCCCTTTTTGTGTCTCTAGATTCAGCCCCATCTACATGTATTGCAATACATGGGATCTGGCTGCAACCTCCAAGCTCCATCAAGACCCAAATCTTTTAGGCTGAGAAGCCAAGCATGGAGGTCAAATAGCCCCATCCTCTCTAATCCTGAGACACTGCAATGTTGTCCTCACAGGGGATCATCACCCCTGCTGTTCCCTTCCCAGGTAAGACCTATGAGTCAGAAGACAGTATCACAGACTTTGTTGAAAACAAAATGATGCTGCATTCCTCGACTCAAGAAATCAGTGGGAGAACAAGAGGGAAGAAGAGGCAAAGGCTTAGGAGACCAGCAGTCCCTCAGATGCCCCCTAAGCCCTGCAGACTGCAGCTGAGTGCAGTCATCCTGCTGTTGCATAGCCAGCTGGGAGGCAGCTTCTGCCCTTCCCCAAAAGCTCATGAAGCAAGCAGAGGTAAGTGCTGATAAGCAGTCCAGCCCCGGAGGTACTTCCTGTTATCAAGGGATCATAAAGCCCAGCAGCCTTGGGAAATTTGTTTGCTATTGAGGTCATTCAAGCTGTTGGTGAAACCACCCCAGGCTGAGCATGGAGCCAGCAAGAGCAGGCACTAGGGATGGTGTTTTCTGGCACTGGGTCTGTTTCCCATCACCCTGCTCCCCTGCAACCACCCTAGGGAGAGCCCAGAGACCTCTCCCAACATATCTAAGCATCCCACTGGATATGAGAGTGTCATCTTTCCAGCAACTCACCTTGTCCCTTTGCAGGGGCAAGGGCAGACTGAAGACACTGATTGCATAGCCACCATCAGGGTTGGTTACTTGAATTCACATCACACCAATGGAGAAAATCAAACATCTCTAAGGCTCAAGATATCGCATCCCAAGGCAGACTCGAAGCTTGGACAGAAAACTCCCATCCTACATGGCTGGACAAAGTGACACGGGAATATCACGGCAAAGATGAAACCCAGGTCCTGGACCAGCAACACAGAGGAGCCCTCACCCCACTTTCCACACAGCCCAGTGTGGAGCAGATAGAAACGTTGCTCTGACTAGTATTTATCTACCCAATCCCACCACTAACGCATGAGGCTGCATGGAGGGAGAGCAGCACGTGTCTGATGGACAGGGAAAACTACCCGCATGGAGAGTTATGTGTGGAGCTGCAAGTACCATGGATATGAGAACATGAAGGGAGGAAAGATGGGCAGGAAAGAGGCACAAGTGCTCAGAGAGGGGACGTGAGATTTTATCAAGATAACATTAACCCCGCTCCTACAATGCACAGCAGGGGCGTTCACCCCTCTTTTATTTGCCACTGGGAACAATAGTGGGAAACCAGGCAGCAACTCTGCCAACACTGGTGACTTCCTTCATCTGCAGAGCTGAGCCTCCTCATGGTCAGACACGAGCCCTATGCAGATGGCCTCTCTCATACAGGGGGATGTGCTCCCCATGTAGGAGGGGTCCGAAACTTCACAGACCCCAGAAGAGCTGAAATCCTCCAGTGTAATTGGAAATAGTGATGGAGATGACCAGAGGGTGAAGGCGGCAGGTTGATACTTCCCTGCTGACACTGCAAAGTAGAAAGCTCAAGGAAACAGTGACACATTGGGAACATAAAACCCAAAGAAAGAGGAAATCCGGCTAAAGGGTATCTACAAAGGAGCTGGAGGGTCTGTGCAGTGAGGAAAAGACAAGCAATGATTGTAGAAGCTGGCAGCCACTGGTGCAAGGGATCTAGGATACTTCACCACCCGAGACATGATCCTATAATAGGTACTTGCCCGGCAGCGCCTCTTCACGGCCCTGTATAGATGCTCATCTTGGCCAGATGGTCGTTGGCCCACACTGGTATGGGATACCCACGGTCACATCACTGGGACGGAAAGAGGCTTTGCTGTGCTGCCAGGAGATGCCTTGGGACAGCAGAGTTCCAACAAACTCACTGGGGAGAGGCTGGTGGCCACGCCCAATGTGAGGGCAAGCTGAGCTTCGATCAGGGAGCAGGCAGGCCTGCAATTTTGTGTGGAGAAAACAAACAAAATAAACATCATATTTTAAGGAGAGATGAGATCAATGCAATGACGTGGGCTTTCATCCAGAAGGGTGGCAGGGCAGGTCCTCTATAGAATGCTTTCACCTCATGATATGTGGCATCTTCATTTGCAGAGGTTCCATTCCATAAAGTAGGTTTTGGGGTTAACAATCCTTCTCAACTTTCCCTCTAGTCCTGGGGAGATCTCAGGCCACCAGGAGCACCCATGGATTCACAGGACCCTCAGGGTGCCTCCAGACAAGCAGCATCTCATGTATCATAGCCTAGAGCTTCCACCTCTACCACATGGTGCCCACAAAGCTGTCGAGAACACACTGAATGCCACCCTCCCTAGCAGGCTGCCAAGATCCTCAGCAGCAGCATTGCTGGCAGCAGTATTTATTTTGCTTTCTAACTCAGGCAGGAGATAAGCCAGCTAGGTGTGAAGCCCTAAGGAAAACCACAGGCTTCCCCACTTCCCAGCCAAGGCAGCCCAACCATCCCAGCTGTGAGAGGTTTCTCAGGGCCTTCTGTGGTGGGGTCAGTCCCCAAAATCCATGCCAGCACACCAAAATGGTCCCCACCATCCCTCTCAATGGTGCTTTGAGGAGGCACTCCAAAGGGCTTGGAGGAGAGGGCAACCAATGCGTCCTCTCCAGACAACACAAGCTATGAAGAGTCCCTTTCAGGAGTGACATGGGTCATCACCAGACATGACGCTCAGCTCAGAAGGGAAGAAGGAGATTGAAGAAGGCAAGGCAGTCAGATTGAGTGCATGAACGCATGTGCCACCACCCTCACATCAAACCAAGCCCTGCAAGAAAACAGATTCCCTCAGCAGCTTCATGGAAGGCAGCAGTTTCAGCTTGGCGCTAATTAGAAACCAAAGAAATGGCACCAGAAGAGAACAATGCAGAGGGGGAAAGGCTTCTGTCCCATTTTGCACTGGAGGAATGAGGGAGCCTGTGCTGTAGACCAGGCATCAGCATCTGTTCAAGGCAAAGGGAGCTGGAAAGACCAAGTATGCATTCTTTCTTGGAGTAGCAGCTGCTCACTCTGCTATTATTTCCTACTGCTTCATATAATTTGTACTCCACAGCAAGCTATTGTCCCTTTCCACTGGCTATTTATTTCCTTGAATAGCCTCTGGGGAAGGATTTCAGTGTGGGGGTAAAGAAAAAAAGAGAAACTCCACACAATAAATATCAAGCAGTGACCTGATTTAAACTGTATTCTCTGACCTCATCTGGGCCCCGGTTGTGGTTCCTCCTGGCAATTGTGATTAAGCCACATTTCTACCTCAGTTTCCCCCTTTTATGAAGACTAGGGGGATGCTCCTTGCCTTAGAGGGATGTGGGATGGGTTTCAAGAACCAGAGCTCCAGATTTTCAGAGGCCAGGGCTCAGGACAGGACCAAGAAGAGGCTTCCATCACCTCACGATGGAGCTGCTCAGTCCCCCACCTGCCTGACACAAAAATTCCCACATAGGTTTGATGGGACCAGTTTCTCCTTTAGTCAAGAGGCGTTGGTTTGCCTTTCAGCAGACAATGCTGCAACTTTCACCCAACTGATCCCTAAGCTCTGAAAGCCAGCCAGCTTCCTAACAGAGAGGCCCGAGAGAACAAACTGTACTTACCTCAGCCAAACACTGAGGTAAGCAGGAGACTGGATAAGCAGGTCTGTGAATCTGGAAGGCGTGTACAGGAGAGGATTGTCCAGAAGATGCAGAAGAAGACAAGGCAATGATAAGCACAAGGGAACTGGTGCCCACGAGCACTAACCTCCTTTCAAAGAGGTTAACCAAAGTGGGACCGCTCCTCTAGGGAAGGCACTGAAGTCTCTGTACTCAGACCAACTACAATGGGAAGGAAAAAAGGATTGGAGGTGAATCTCCTGCCCTTCCTCATGCCCCAGCTCCCTGACAGTGAGTCATCCAGAGCCCCTGTTGGAAGTATGGAAGCAGCATCCAAGCTCTGACCCTAAGGGCAAGGGATAAGAGGCCATCAGGCTCTTCTCTTCCTAGAGCTGAAGAACTACAATGTGGAAAAGCTCCACCTTTCTTCAGGACTAGGGCCAGCAAGGAAGGAGGCAACGTGCACGAAGCAGTGGCACAGATCAAGAGCACAGGAAAGAGGTGTAGTCTCAGAGTCCACTTCTTTCCCTACAGGCAGTGGTGCCACAGTGATGGGCATCCCCATCTCCATGGGGAACTCAAATGCGCTCTGATCGATGGTTTCCATCCCCAGGAATGGGGGCCAAGTGATGTCCTCATATCTTTGCAGGAGACATCTCTCTTGAGCAGCTCTGAGGTCTGTGGCAACATTTTTGTGTGGTACAAGTTGTGCACAGGGAGGAGAGGAAGGTAGTTCACATGCAAAGAGTCTGGCTTATAAGGCATCAGGGCCATTTTATCAACCGAAACAACCAAACGAGTCACCTCTTATGGGTCCCTGGCTTGTCTGAGGGGCAGGAGAATGAACCAAACCAGCAGAGGGTGGAGAAGGGAAGTCAGAGGAATGATT
Source organism: Phaenicophaeus curvirostris (assembly GCF_032191515.1). Taxonomy (NCBI): domain Eukaryota; kingdom Metazoa; phylum Chordata; class Aves; order Cuculiformes; family Cuculidae; genus Phaenicophaeus; species Phaenicophaeus curvirostris. Next base: position 44,104,420 of record NC_091392.1, on the reverse strand, counting down.
ACATGCCACCCAGTTCCATTTCTAGCCTTCATTTCTCTAATTCTTTCCCTCATGGGGGCATGCCAGGAATGTGGGTTATGGGAAAGGCTTTCAAAAGCACGCCTGGAGATAAAAGCACACTTGTGTTGAAAGCTTCCCTGCTGGTAAAGAGAAGATGCATATAAGGCTCCTGGTTTCCCCCTCTACTGGATTTTTGGGATCTCCCAGCTTTACCCAGACTTGCTGGATGAGATATTATTAGCTTAATGGGAAAAGGATCTTCCAAAGACCTCTCCACAAAGGATCAGCTTCATGAAGTCTTATGCTCCACTTGCATCTTGCACCAAAAGACTAAGATCTCCATGAGCTTTATCTTACCACTGAGTAAGGAGGAAGATGGCAGCCCCCTCATCTTGCACACGGTGAAAATGAGGCACACATACCAAAATTCACATCCAAAAAAATCTCTTCTTGTTTAGATTTTCATCTTAAAACTGCCATGGACAGATTTAAAAAAATTAATAAATAAACAAAAAAATATATCCAGCTTTGCAAACCTGTCCTAGAAGCTAAAACGAAGGTGAGGTCCCGTGGCCAATGCAGCTCGAGTATCAGAGGTGCTGATCTCTCGCCACACCATCTACTATCAGTAGGAGGTAGAGAGGCATTCAGTGCCTCAGAAAAAAATTAGCCGTTGCGTGGGTCCAATTAAGTCCAAAAACCAGAGGCATTCAAAATGAACAGGCGCCTTCCAACAGTGGAAACCAGGGCACTTCTGAGATGCCCCAAGCCCAGCTCCCCTGTCTCAGGGGGACCATTTCCCACAACAAAGACAGTGTGAGGCCAGCTGGCTAGAACTCGAAGCAAAAACGAAACCCAGCATTGCACCATACACAAAAGGTCCACCGGGACCTCCCTCCATTGAGCTCTGAGCAGTCATCCTGGATTCAACCCCACAAGACAACAAGGGTGTGCAGCAAGAGTGGCTGCAAAGCTCCCGCACGCAGCCATCTATCCCGCACAGGGAGAACAAGGCTGCTGGCACTGTGTGATTCCCTTTGAGTGCGTTTCTCACAGGCTCCAGTGGTGAGCCCGGGCGGGTTGGACAACTCTGAGGACTTGCAGGAATCCTTTAGACAAGCAGAATTTGTCTGAGTCACACGCACGAGGCATGATGCCAAGGGTGGCTCATCCACTGGAAAAAAAAAAAAAAGAGAAAGAAAGAGAAAGAAATGCTAAGGGAGAAATAGCAAGTTTTGAAAAGCCGCAAGAATTAACAGCTTATGGGCTAGAAAGCACAGAAAGAAACAAAAAAAAAGGAGGGGTGGGGCTGTTCTCCCATGTTTACGTCACTAAAGCCAAGTACCCCTTATCCCTAGCGGAAAGCAGCAAGCCACCTTACTACCCATCAGCTTTGAGAAGGTCTGAAGGGGTGACCTATCCTGCATCTAAGGCCGTGGCTGAGGTTTGCAGAGGAAGAGGTTGTCAAGTCAAAACTATCTGTTGCTCCAAAATCAGCTTGAACAAACTCCCTTTGATGGCCCTGCAAAATGAAACAGTAAAAACCAAACCAGATGGAAATGGGAAAGAAAAGCTGCCAAAAGAAAGGGAATCCAAATCCCAAAATGACTGACTCGGTGTGGGAAACGGGATTCTAAAGAGGGAACTGCAGGCATCTGAAGGAGACCTAAGAAAAGACCAGGCCCACGCAACCAATTCTCCCTGTTCCCCTCCTCCTCTCCACTTCCAGAGGGAAGGGCACCAGAATTGTATGAACCCATGGACCTCCCGAGTGAGTCACTGGGACCCTGACCTGCAGCCACTGCAGGAGCTTCAGGGGCACTGAAAGTGCAGAGGAGGTTCTGGCTCTGCTCTTGCCAGCATGAGGAGCACATACAATACTTTTTCGCAGTTAGGAGCTACAACCTCAGCCCTGCTCAGAGCTGCCACCAGGCGAAGGAGCTTTCAAAGCCAGCACCTGAGCTTGCTGGGTCACAATGCCACCCTGAGATGTTTCATCTCTGCATGATATGGCAGGGAATGGGGTGGCAGCTGCTTACCCTGAGACTGAGACACCCTATCTTCCTTTCTAGAACTATTTTGGGTACTAAGGGATGCCCCATGCATCTGAAGACACCTTGTTTTGTCGAACAGCCCCACATAGGCATCCTGTCTCTCCTCTGCACTGCTCTTATGAGGCTCTACTCCTGTTTGTGACCCATACCAAGTAGCCAGTAATACAGAAGCACTCACTTGACCACAGAGGATGTTTATTTTGTGTTCCCAGTAGATATGCTATGCTGTTTGTTCTCTCTGGCTTTCTTTCCTTTCCCTCCAGTTTATGCATCTTTCTGCTGTCCTTATTTTCCTCCCTACTGGCAAAACAGCCGCACCAGAACCTGGCTGTGTCTCTCTGGCTGCCTCCCGATTTCTTCACACTGCTCTCCTCAAGAGCCCCCCAGCAGTGAAGCAGACATGCGGTTTTAATTGTAGTCAGATTCGTGGATGGAGAACGCTTGCTCCCGAGAGGGGAAAAGGATATTACAAACTAAATGCTTTGAACAAGACTCACATCAGACAACTGTTATCATATCCCAGGCTGAATAGCCCAAAACATGTTGCCATTCACTGCGCAACAAACAGACTTCCCGAGACAAGAGATCTGATAAGAACAATGCGAGGAGCACTGGTGGCTGCAACTGCCAGGCAAGTTCCCATCAGCACACAGATAGTTTATCTCTTCTGTCAAGATGGAACACGCATCAATGTCCGCTGCACAACAGCAGGGAAAAGCTAGTGGAGACCTGCTCTCTGGTCCTGAACATGCACGTAGCACTCCTTACAACACCGTCCCTGAGGAACATCTCTATTACTCACTCAGTCTCATTAGGAAAGGGGTGGGAATCTTTCCTGAACAGCTCTGGCAGAGATGCAGCTCCCCAGGGACTCAGCTTAGCTAGGGGATGGCTAGAGGGAAGAGGTCTTATAGCCCACTGCTTAAGCCATGCTGTGACAACTCATTTTTAACCCCATCGACTCCCAGCACGCCTCCTCCCCCTGAAAATCAGCTAGAGTACCACTTTGGGGAGGTGAGCTACTCAAGATGCAAAGCTGTTCTGTGCAAAGAGGGAGTTGGAAAGAGGATCAGCTTCCATTGGGAGCATCTCCTCCTTCTGCACAGAGGAGGGGGACTTGGGCTGCAAATCAGGGATGACAAGGGTGCAATGTGGTGAGACCCAGAACACATGCTGACTCTGAAAGGTCCACTGGGCTGAGAGACATCATGGTGCATCACTTGAACACAGTCCCTCCAGGCAGAGACAAGGCAGAGGGCCATTCAGGTGCACCCAGAGGTGTGAGTCCAATCCTCCTCCTTGCTGAGGGACTCATCCAGCAGTAGCATATTAAATAGGGGATACACAAGCTCTGCTCCCTGGGTGAGATCCCAAACCTGGTGTAGTTTGGAGTGGTGGTAGGGCAGAGGTGTGCATGCATGGGAAGCCCTTGGAGAACAAGGTGCTCCATGGACAACATGATGGGCTCCTCCTTCTGCCTACCCAAGGCAGGAAAGTCAGAGATGCAAATTCAATGTGTCTGTGTGCCTAGGCCTGTCCAATCGCCTGCATCCAGGAGCTGGCCCCCATGACCTCATGCACCATTTCCTCATAGCATCTCTCCCACATAGACAATGCAGGAGGTCAGATGCGGCCAGTGATCCATAGCGCAGGGTGTAAGACACTGAGTCACAGCCCTGGGTTCAGCCATGCCCAGCAGACAGAGCATTTCCCAGTTTCAGTCTGGCACACACATTCCCACCCCATGAACTCACCTAGAATCTTTTGCATGACATTTCCCATCTTCGGACAGAGAAAAGTGGAAAATTAGTGAGTAAACATGCAGGCTGCAGGGGACTGCACTTCAAAAGCCTGACTTCACGCAGACCTGGCCTCACAGGGTGTAGTCGTTTCACTCTCAGGCCTGAAAGCAAGGAGCAGGGCATAGCTCTCATCCATGGGGTTAAACCCTTGGTGAAACCAGGGCTCTGTCAGGAACAGTCTCCAGCCCGCTTTGTCTCCCAGCCACAGCTGGGTGCTGTGGCACTGCTGGCCCAGCCCAAAACCCTGCCAAGGAGGGTGCTAACAAGCACGCAGCATCAGCCATCATCCTGAGGCAGCGCTCCAGCCTGGCTCCGCTCCTGCCACGTTTGCTAACACAGATGAAGCCAGAGGGACTAGAAGCGAGCCTAGGAAAGGCCAGGTCCAGCCTCGGAAAATCCACGTACGCACACTCTGTGTCTCCCTCCTCTTCCTCCTCCTCCTGGGTCGCAGTTTTCTTTTCATTCCTAACCCCACGTCTGCTATGCCCCAGCACTGGGTTCACTATGCCCTGCTGCTCCTCATCACTGCCAAAAGCAAGACTGAAGCTGGCTGCGGTGCCAAGCGGCAGAGTCCGAGCAGCCAGGCTGGAGGGAGAGAGCCACCAGACTGCCTCCTCTACCGTTTCGCAGCCCGGACTTAAGCCAACACTGAAGTTTCCTAGGGAACCTGAGGCAGCTGCAGCCAAAGCAGGATCACTGGCAATGGGAAATTTTCAAGCCCTGGGCCAAAACCCATCTATTCAAGCTCACCAGCTGCCAAACCTGAGCCAGCTGCACAGCCGAGAGCACATGCATTCAGTGCCAGGGCACCCTGCAGCAAGAATGCCTCCTCCCTGTGCCGTGTTGTAAAAGAGAGGCTGCACAGGGCTCTGTCTCTGAGCTCCCTGGGCTGCTGCTACGCTAAACATCCCCAGCGAACGCTTCACTAAGTCACACTTTGTTGCCGACGCAATGCAGAGACGTATTCATCATCCAGGCTTGGGGATTTGCTGCAGCTGGGCTCCCTAATTTGCTCCACCATGTCTAGCTTCATGTCACTGATCTCAGCTCGGATCATGCTTGGATGCCCATGAAAAATGCCTTTGCAATAGGATTTCTCTCCTTCTCTGTGTTCTTCACAGCTAAATGGTATTTCAGCACACCCCAGGGTCTTAAACGTTTCCCCCCCTCATTATTGTCCTTTCTAATGGCACACCTTCCATCTACTAATGATTACAGAGCAAGTCAGGGATAGAGTGAAAATGGATGAAACTGTTCACCTATCCAAGTGCCTCCCTCAACACCTGAATCTCCAGCACGCTGTATCGGTAGCAGATCTGTTCCAGCCTGGAGGTGATCTCATCAGCGATGCGGCAAATGACTTCATCGAGGCTCCCCCTTGCGGGCTCGAGGCCTTCGATGCTCACTTCAGCCCCATAAATTCAAGCAGCACTCTCTTGACCCTGTAGGTCTTCCCCTCCCTCTTCTGTTTTTTGGGTTTTTTGCTTACCCAGATATGTAATCTATCAGCCCCCAAGCCACAGCTACAACAAGGGCTTCTGTCCTGTCAGCTTTCTTTTTTTTATCTTTGCCTGCTGCTGTTACTGTTCCTCTGCAGGAAGAGCATTCCTGTGAGCTCAGAGCATCTCCTGACTGCCCTGGATTCTCTTGGGAAGATGCTATCTGCAACAGCAAATCCAGCTGAGCCCTCCCCAGTGGGTAATGAGGCACTGCCACTCCTTACGCTGACCAGGGGGCACCAAGGGATCAAGACACCCCTGGAGCTGTTCAGTCTGGAAGGAGGGCTCAAACACAAGGAAGATGCAAGCTACTCGAGCTCACCTATAACTCAGGTATTTGCTTCTCTCGCCTGCTTGTCTTGCTGAGCTAGTTGCTCTAATGACAGAACCAACATGGAAATTTAGTATACAGAGGTCACGGCAATTCCCCTAAGGAAGCGAGTGCAATTATCCCCATGCTAACGACCATAGAAACCGAGGCATCGAGAACAGAATTTCCTTGAGTCTTGCTCAGAGACATGTTTAATTGTAGACATCTAGCCAGCAGGTTTTCTGATCCCTTATCCAGCATCCCATTTCCTCATTCTCCTCCTTAGTTGTAGAAGGATGCCTTTGATCAGCAGGGACAGGTCTTCCTGCAGCGAAAAGGGAAACGCTGAAAGAAATGGAAGGGAGCAATCCTGGTGGATGACAGCATACCACAAGAAAGTGCTGCACATGAAAGGGAAGAAGACATTTCCTATTAGATTAAAGGAACTCAGACCTGCTCTCCCTCTAGAGAAGCCTGCAACTCTATACTTGCCTCTCTAATTGCAAACCTCCGCTGGGAGAGGTGCTTAGAAGTGTTGCAAAAGGAAGGAGATTAGCCAAGGTCAGAGAATCGCAGGGCTGCAAATCCAGGGGATTGCATAAGAGGTGCAGGGTCCGAAGTGATGTCAGGAGAGGTGCTGCCAGCCCTGTTCTAAGCAAAAGCAGCAGAGATAAAACTGAGCCAAAACCCCAGGAACTGGCTTCTGCAGTCAGCCAGGGCAGGAAAATAAGAAAAGGAAACAAAAGAATGTAGTACTGAGCTTCGGGAAAGTGAAAGGTCTCCAGCAGAAAGAGGAAAGTGACAGGGGAAAGGGAACCTCACATCAGAGGCCAGAGCCAATGACCCAGCAGGAAAGACACAAAAGCTCTTGCCGCTGCACACAAGTGCATCTGAAAAACATCGCAGGGTTCACATAAACACACAAGGCAGATAAGCCAAATAAACATGGGCACAAAGCGAGGGTGACAGGGTGGTTCTGACTGGCTGCAGACGACCCAGTGGGTGGAAACTCCTCTCCCAGGCGACCCGGCCACTCCTGCAAGGCCGTTTTCCCTTCCCCACAGAGGGGGGTTTGACTGATTTGCGATTCACTTGGACGCTACAGGCAACTAGAGCGTTAGCTAAGCTCAATGCTGATGAGGCAGGAACTCTCCTGGCTGCTGCTGCCCTCTGCGGGACAGCCTGATGCAGGGCCTGACAAACCTGGGCATCTGCACCCCTCCAGCAGGACAACCTTTCCTTTCGCTGGCACGCAAACTATCCAGGCCTCCAGCTCATGCGTAATCACTTTCCTCTGCAACTGACTAATTATAGTTCCAGGACTTCCATTCAGGAGTGGTGTTAATGACAACATGGAGCGTCTCCATCCAAAACTAGTTCAGGGTCCCAGCTGTCAATAAATATAAATCAAGGGACAGGAGAGAAGTTTTTCCTCACACGTCACCTAACTACTGTTACAAGGGGCAAAATTCAGCCTCCAATCTCTTTTTTTGTTGTTGTTGTTGTTGCACTTAGGGCCCCCATCACACAAAAATCAGATGTAAGCAAAAGGGAAAGAGATTTCTAAATCTATGAGAAATACAAGCAAGTTTTGAAAGGCTGGTGCTGACACAACTGTTATGCATGAGTTCACTCGCCATTGTTCGCAACCAGCTGAAAAGAGGTGCAGCCTTCCATTCATCCTGGACTTGCTAACCACTGGGTGTTGCCAAAGAGAGGAAAATAAACAACCTTGAGACTCAGACAGATCGAAACCTGAGCAAAAGGGGCATGTGAAATGCCGCACTGCAAAACCACTCCTTCAGAGGCATCACTTTGTGGGCTGGAGAGATGTATGCTATCTACACAAATTGTACATGACCTAGAAGAGCAATATCTAGGCTTCAGTCTCCTAAATATGGCTTAAAGATTCTCAAAAAAAAAAAAAATCAAAGAGGTAGTAGTGACAGGCAGGGCTGACTCATAAGATTAAAATAACTCATGTAAAACGTGCCTGAACACAGCAGAGGGAAGGATGTGGCAATTTTCTATGAAAAGCACTTAAAATAAAAGCTTTGTGATGCAAGGCAGTAACAGTTAAAAAAAGAACGACATTTGAGTGCCAAAGAGCACCTTCTAATGGCCAAAAAATCCCCTGCAAAACAATGGCTGCCCATAAGGAAAAGACATTAGGTGTGACATCAAGGCGATTCCCTCGCCTGCCATCTGCGGGATTAGCACTGTAAATGAGTAACCCAACACAGGGTCGCGCTGACTCAGACCTCAGTCTCCAGGATCATACAGCTTTAAGGCTGAATAGGCCGTATCAAACGTGCACTCTTATCGCAGAGGCTCTGTCAGGGCCAGCAGTGGCCATGAGCAGCAGCCCCGAGATCACACATCAGGGACTCTTCCAATGAGTTGGGGTCTGACCTCCCCGTAGGTCACCCTATTGGCACCTCCCACTGGCATTATGAAAACAGAAGGGAAAACAAACAACAGAAGCAATAAATCACCATGGGGAGAAGACACTCAGTTCCTTCTGTGTTCAGTCCTGAGCACACGGATCTGTTAGACTGAGTCCAGAGGAGGGCCATGAAGATAATTCAAGGACTCGAGCATCTCCCATATGAGGACAGGCTGAAAGAGTTGGGGTTGTTCAGCCTGGCGAAGACTTCAGGAACAGCTTTCCAGTACTTAAACAGGGCCTACGGGAAAGCTGGGGAGGGGCTCTTTATCAGGGAGTGCAGGGATAGGATGAAAGGTAACAGTTTTAAGCTGAAAGAGCGGAGATTTAGATTAGATACCAGGAAGAAATTTGTTACTGTGAGAGTGGTGAGTCACTGGCACAGAGAACTCATGGATGCTCCATCCCTGGAGGTGTTCAAAACTAGACTGGATGGGGCTTTGAGCAGCCTGGTACAGTGTAACATGCCCATGTGCATGGCAGTGGGATGGAACTGGATGATCTTTAAGGTCCCTTTCAACCCAAACCATTCTATGATTCTGTGATTATTTAAAAAGAAAGAAAAAAACAAGTAACAAAAGCAATAAATCACCACAGGGAAAAGACACTCCACTCCTTCCAAGTCTACTGGAGCACAGAAAAAAAACCAAAATGATATCAAGTGACACACGGCTAGCCTGGATTACTAGAGCCACAAGGAGAAATAGAGGACAAATAGATTTTACTTCCCTGAAGCCCTTAAGTTATTTCTAGGGCTTCACTAGCCTTTCTTCCCACCCCTCGCTACCAGCTGCTCAGCCAGGCAGGAGAATCATAGAATAGTTTGGGCTGGAAGGGACCATGAAGCACTGCAGTGAGCAGGGCCCCATCTAACCTGACCTTAAATTCGTTTCCAGGGATGGGGCATCTGCCTTCTCTCCAAGCAACCTGTGCCAGTGCCTCACCATCCTCAGCAAAAGAAGATTTCTTCCTACTATCTAGTCCATAAACTTCTCTTTTAGTTTAAAACTATTAGCCCTTATGCTATTTCTACAGGCCCTGCTAAAAAGTTTCTCCCCATCTTTCCTATAGCCCCCTTCAGGTACTGGAAGGCCGCTAGAGGGTCTGTCTCCCTGGAGCTTTCTCTTCTCCAGACTGAACAAGCCCAACTCTCTCAGCCTGTCCTCGTATGGGAGGTGCTCCAGCCCTCGGATCATCTTTGTGGCCTCCTCTACACCCGTTCAGAGAGTTCCACACCCTTCTTACGGTGGGGATTTCAGAAGTAGGCACAGCACTCCAGGCGGGGTCTCACAAGAAAGGAACAGAGGGGCAGAATCCCCTCCCTCATGGCCATGCTTCTTTCGATGCGGCCCAAGGTACCTCTGGCCTTGCGGGCGCGGCCAGGGCCGGTTAAAAGTAACCTCTGGAGTGCGGCTGCTCCCTCGCTCGCGTTCACAGCGCCCCCTACCCCGCCCCGAAGGCCTCGGAAGCGGCACCGCGGCCCAGTCGCCCCCGAACCCAGCAGCCACACATCGGCCCCCCGCGTCCTTTTAAAGGACACGCGTGTCCGCCGGCCACCTCCTCCGGGGCGGAAGTGCCCTGTCTCCGCGACGGAAGTGGCGTCACTTGCCAGTAGTTGGCTTCTTCCGGGAAGGGCTGGGCAGCTGCTTCCGGCGCTCGGCTTTGTCCCGCTGCCATTGGCTGAGGCCGGCGGGGCAGGGGCGGAGGGGCTGGAAAGCCGCCTGGCAGAGAAGAATCCGGGGTATAGAATCATAGAATCATAGAATGACCAGGTTGGAACCGGATCATCGAGTCCAACCATTCCTATCAAATGGTCGACAGCGGCTCAACGTGAGCCAGCAGTGTGCCCAGGTGGCCAAGAAGGCCAGCAGCATCCTGGCTTGGACAAGTCCTGGTGTGGCCAGCAGGAGCAGGGGATGGATCCCACCTCGAATTCTGGGCTCAGGTCACAGCTGCCTCTTGGCCCAGCGTTTGGCCTCCGCCATGCCCTGTTCCCACCAGCTGCTTTGGTGAGAGCTGCTCCACCAGCACACGCAAGGGTTGCCCACTCCTCATGAGCCCAACTGCTCCTCTGTGCCTCCATCCCACAGAGCACAGAGTCATGGGATGGTCAGGGTTGGAAGGGACTGCTGGAGATCACCCTGTCCAACCCTCACTACAGGAGGAACGTTGAGCTGCTGGAGCATGTCCAGAGGAGGGAATGAGGCTGGTGAAGTCTCGTTCTGGTGAAGTCTTGGAGCATAAGTCTTAGGAGGAGTGGCTGAGGGTCTGGGGTTGTTTAGCAAGGAGGAGGCTGAAAGGAGACCTTATCACTGCCTACAACTGCCTGGAAGGAGGTTGTAGCGAGGTGGGTGCTGGTCTCTTCTCCCAAGTGATAGGAATGGCATCAAGTTGCATCAGGGAATGTTTAGATTGGATATTAGGGAAAAATTCTTCACTGAATGAGTAGTGAAGCACTGAAACATAGAATCATAGAATGGTTTGGGTTGGAAGGAACCTTAAAGATTATCTAGTTCAAACCACCTGCCATGGGCAGGAACATCCTGACCAGGCTGCCCAAGGCCTCATCCAACCCGGCCTTGAACACCCCCAGGGATGGGGCAGCCACAGCTTCCCTGGGCAACCTGTGCCAGGGCCTCACCACTCTCATCGTGAAGAAATTCCTCATTATGTCGAGTCTAAATCTGCCCCTCTCCAGTTTATACCCATTGCCCCTACTCCTATCACTACAAGCATTTGTGAACAGTCCCTCCCCAGCTTTCCTGTAGCCCCTTCAGGTACTGGAAGGTCACTACAAGATCTCGGAGCCTTCTCTTCTCCAGGATGAACAACCCCAACCCTCTCAGCCTGTTCTCATACGGGAGGTGCTCCAGCCCTCTGATCATCCTTGTAGCCCTCCTCTGGAGCCGTTCCTACAGCTCCATATCCTTCTTATGTTGAGGATTCCAGAACTGGACTCAGTGCTCCAGATGAGGTCTCACAAGAGAGGAGCTGAGGGGAAGAGTCCCCTCCCTCGCTCTGCTAGCCGTGCTTCTTTGGCTGCAGCCCAGGAAGGAGCAGCGAAGCACGGGAACAGCTGCCCGGGGAGGGAGCTGAGCCCCGATCCCTGCCGGGATTCCAAAGGCGGGTGGATGAGGCGCTCGGGGCCGCTTCAGCCGCGGGTCTCGACGCCTCCGAGCCCCCTTTCTTCCCGTCAGGGGGCCCCGCGCGCCGCGCCTCGGGCCGGCAGGGGGCGCGCGCGGGGGACGGGGCCGCTCTGCGCCGCCGCTCTGTGGGCGAGGGCGGGCGGCGCTCTAGGCGGCTCAGGGGGGACTGCTCGGTGGCCCCGCGGCGCGGCCCCGCGGAGGAGCCGGCGGGAGGCCGGGGGCGCCCAGCGCCATGGAGCCCGAGACGCTGGAGGCGCGGATCAGTGAGTGCGGCCGGGGGGAACGCGGAGACGGGTGGCGGGGAGGCTCCGGCTGCGTGAGGAGCGGCGGCTGGGGCTCACGGCGAGGTGGCAGGGCAGGGCCTGCCTGGGTTGGGGGGGGGCTCGGGGGTCGTTCGTAGCAAGGTATTAGGGCAGCCCTACCTGGGGGTGGAGGGGAGGCTGGGGGTCACACATAGCGAGGTGTCAGGGTAGCCCTACCTGGGTGTGGAAGGGAGGCTGGGGGTCACACATAGCGAGGTGTCAGGGTAGCCCTGCCTGGGTGTGGAAGGGAGGCTGGGGGTCACTCATAGTGAAGTATCAGGGCAGGTAGTGCCGGGGTGTGGAAGAGGGGCTGGGGGTCACTCATAGCAAGGTATTAGGGCAGCCCTGCCTGGGGGTGAAGGGGAGGGCTTGGGGTCACACATAGCGAGGTGTCAGGGCGGCCCTACCTGGATGTGGAAGGGAGGCTGGGGGTCACTCGTAGTGAAGTATCAAGGCAACCCTGCCTGGGTGTGGAAGAGGGGCTGGGGGTCACTTATAGCGAAATATCAGAGCAGGTAGTGCCGGGGTGTGGAAGAGGGGCTGGGGGTCACTCATAGTGAGGTATCAGGGCAACCCCACCTGGGTGTGGAAGGGAGGCTGGGGGTCACTCATAGTGAGGCATTGGGGCAACCCCACCTGGGTGTGGAAACGGGGCTGGGGGTCACTCATAGCGAGGTATCAGGGCAGGTCCTGCCTGTGTGTGGAGGTGGAATCTTGGGGTCACACGTAATGAGGTGTCAGGGTAGCCCCACCTGGGTGTAGAGGGAGTGTAGGGGTCACAGGTAACAAGGTGTCAGGTCAACATCTTCTGGATATCGAGGGGGGTCTAGGGGTCACACATAGTGAGGCGTCAGGGAGGGTCCTGCCGGAGTGTGGAGGAGGGTCTGAGGGTCACACATAGTGAGGTGTCAGGGCAACCCCACTTGGGCATGGAGGGGTCTGAGGGTCACAGGTAGCAAGGTGTCAGGGTGGCCCTGCCTGGGTGTGGAGAGGACTGATGACAAATGGTGGTGTTGGGGCCATGAGTGCAGCTGGGCTCTGCAGGTAGCATGGAACAGGCCTCTACGCAGCCATGGTGGGTCAGAGAACGCTGCTTGTGTGAGTGAGCTCGAGCTCACTTCTGCACTGTCCTCTGTCAAGGCGTCTGGTGGTATCAGCGGGGAGGGAGCAGGAACGATATTGGCTGGGGAGATTTTGTCACCGTCCCCTTCTCCCTTCTGTAGACAAAGCAACAAACCCTCTGAACAAGGACTTGGACTGGGATGGCATCAATGCTTTCTGTGAGCAGCTCAATAAGGAGCTGGAGGGGTAAGTGCTTCTTCCTTTCCGCAGGCTGCTCCTGGGTTATGATCGCCCACCCAGTAAGATTCAGAAGGGTTGTCCTGAGAGCTGAATAGGCACAAAGTCCCTCAGAGTGGGGGTGGGCAGGGGATCCTGATTCACTAACACAGGGTTGCCAACAGGGTTTTAGTGACTTATCAGTGCCTTAATCCTGCAACACAATTTTCAACCCTGGATTCCTAGATAGAAACATGGGTACCAGGCTTTTCATCAATAACCAGCTAGCTTTTTTTCTTCCCCTCACTCTTTCCAGTCCTCCACTTGCTACCCGGCTTCTTGCCCACAAGATCCAGTCTCCACAAGAATGGGAAGCTATCCAGGCCCTCACGGTAAGGGCATCTGCAGGCTGGTAGAACTAGATGGAGGGCCAGGGTGTGAGATTGCTCCAGTTTGCCTGGAGGAGCACGGGAGGCTTTGAACTCCCTCTGAGAAAGCCCTGAAGCAGCTGAACTCTTGGGTAAGAGAGGGGCTGATGGTGGTTCCAGAAGAGAGAAGGGGTGACTGGTAGGAAAGGTCTTATTTCTAGGAAGGATCATAGCCTGTTGAAGTTGATAGGGAGCTTTTTGTTCTTTGTGGACTTGGTAGTGCTAGGTTAACAGTTGGACTCGATGCTCTTAAAGGTCTATTCCAACCTAAATGATTCTTAATCATGTTTTGAATCCATGGTGTGAAACCCTGGTGTCTGTGAGCTCTCTAAGGGTATCCCCTTTCATGGGCTGTTGAGCTACCTGTGCAAAGCCTGTCTTCAAAGAGGAAAATCCCCTTGCTTTTCTCTGGGATACTGCTTGGCCACTTGGGAGGGAAAGAGGGTGTCCCTCCGCGCTGCTGTGAGGATAGCTACAGGCTTCGTGCCTGGCGAAGGGGGAGCAAGAGGAAACTGGCTCTTGAAGCTGCTGCTGACCCCATGCCAGGGCTCACCCAGTCCCTCTTCCCAGGTGTTGGAGTCCTGCATGAAGAGCTGTGGCAAACGCTTCCATGATGAGGTGGGCAAGTTCCGGTTCCTCAATGAGCTCATCAAAGTGGTGTCACCCAAGGTGGGTCCCAGGGAATCGTCCTGGAGGAAACTAGAGCCTGGTGGCAGCAGCAGCACTTTGGGAAGCAGTGGTGGCTGAGCAGAAAGGTCAAATGCCTGCTGGTTTGTGGGGGCGTTAGGACAGTGCTAGCAGGAGATTTAGTCTTCGTTTCCTGGTAAGTTTTCCAGCAGGAATGTGAGCTTTTACCACTCTGCTCCCGGCTGATTCTTGATGCAGAAAGCTGAGGGCTAGCTAGGTGTGATGCATCCAGCACTTTTGAAACTACTGAGCTCATCTGTGTTCCTGGAGTCAGTTTCCCTGAATCTCTCTCTTGGGCCCTGTCTGTGCTGCATATGCTGAGGAGCCTTCCTCAGCGCTGACATTGTGACCATGTCTCTCCAGGGTGTCCCAACCTGGTTGAGACACTCTCAGAGGGCAAGCCCAGGCCTGGTCAGTTATGCTTTTGGCAAGTCCATCTGAAGCACCAAGTCATTATCTGCTCCTCTGCTGATGCTGCTGTTCCTGCAGCATAACGAGCTGTGCGTGCTGTCCCGTTCAGTCAAGGCAATTAACACCAGCAAATATGGAGTTAAGAGGACACAAACAAATTATGACTAAGGAAAACCTTCGTCTGCTAGTCACAGCTTGTGATCTGTGATGATGAATAGCCAGGGATGGTGACAGCAGCAGCCTAAAGTCCTACTGCTGGGCACCCTAGAGAATGTCCTCTGTGTTAAGCCACTGGCCTCCAGTGGCATGTGCACTGTTTCTAACACCAGCAAACCCACGGGAGAAAAGTGGAGGATGAATATATGGCAAGGGAAGAGCTATTATGTTTGGACATCTTCCCACTGGGTGCGGATCCTCTGGGGCTCACCTTGCTCCAAAAGGAGCTAGGCACTTGTGCTGGAGAGTGTCCTTGAAAGAGGGCTGGGCTCTGTCCTGGGGTCTGTTACCCACAGTCCTTCCCCTCCCAGCCCTGCTCTCCACTTGTTCCTGAAGGGTGGCCTCGCCCAGCGGCTTCTGTAAGCAGTACGCTTTCCTTCACAAGGTGACAGAGACCCGCCTGAGCTTTCCCACCTGTCCCTGCGTGGCGTTGAGGGGCTGCTGGTGCAATACTTCTCCCACCTCTTGTGTTTCTTGTGGTGGAAACCAGGCACAGCATAGAACATGTTGCAAGGGCCTTGTGAGCTTTCCTGCTTGCTTCCTCTTTCCTCCTCCTTTTGCCGTTGGGAACGGTCTCACTTCTCCTGGGGGAGGGGAGGAGAGGAACATGCCAGGCTTGCAACGGCTCGGATCAGTTTCAAGCCACCTCTTCTCTCTTCCTCTAGTATCTTGGCAGCCGGACATCAGAAAAAGTGAAGTCGAAGATCCTGGAGTTGATGTACAGCTGGACATTAGGGCTGCCTCACGAGGTAAAGATCTCGGAGGCCTACCAGATGCTGAAGAAACAAGGTGAGAGGCAGTGCTCTGGAAAGGGAAGGTGGACAGGCACTTTCCCCTTCCTCCTTTTTTTCTCTGGTCAGAATCTGAAACAGACTCACCCTTTTCCTGTGCCCAGACCCACCAGATCCTTCAGTCTGTCTGATTCATCAGCAGGGACAGAGGTGAAGGAACAGATGCCTTAGGGTTCCTAGCTGGGAGTTGCTGGTGGTCTGAGTTGCTTGATGGGTTGGAGGGGACATCTGCTTGCTCCTGCGGGAGATGGGGCACTGGAAGGGGTTGGGAGCTTGTGAGTGCTTTGGCAGGCAATGCTGGATTTTTCTAAGATAGGATATTGATGGAGAGCGGGGGCAGTTCTTCTATGAAAACAAAATCCGGGATCATGGTTAGTGGGAGCAGACCCAACTCCCTCAGTTGAGGGGTTTGTTGGTCCATTAGGGAAGAAATAACCTAGGTAGTACTGCCATCCCCCAGTGGGCGAGGCTTCCTGACCTCTCCATTGGCTTCTACTGCAGGGATTGTGAAATGTGACCCAAAACTGCCCGACAACGCTCCTTTTCCACCTCCTCCCCCTCGGCCGAAGAACATAATCTTTGATGATGAAGAGAAATCCAAGGTAAGGGCCCTGTGCAAGAAGATGGACAGCAGGCAATGTCTTCCTTGCTGCAGTATCTCCTGTCCTTCTGGGATGCAGAGATCCAGAAAGAGTCAAGGCCTCTGCTCCACATGCTGTGCTTCAGAAAATGCGTCACAGGAATGCTGAGGGCCTGCTCCAAAATCATGACAAAGGAAATGGCCAGAGGTGGGGGATGTGGGCCTGTTTGACCTTCGGAGCTCTTAGCTGCAGGGTGGTGCAAAGGGTGTAGTGCTGACATTAGCCCAGCAGGTTCTGGGAGGTTTGCTCCTGGGCGGTCCCAAGGCTTCTGAGTTATCTGGCCATGAGGTTTAAATCCAGATGCTGCTGCTATCTCTTCCCAGCCCTGCAATCTGCTTGTTGCCCAACAAATTATACCTTCCTGGACCCATCCTGCATTGCCTTTCCATTAGAATTGTGTCACCGCTCAGACAAATGTCTGCTTTATCAGTGCCGATAGATTTAAGCAAGTATTAGGCTCCTCTGCATCTACTTCTGCAGGAGAGGTGTGATGCCAGTTTGCTGCAGGGGATATATTTTGCCTCCATGGGTCATGGTGTGCAAATGAGGATTTGTAGGTGGCCCATGGGAGCGCTTACTGACTACAGAAGGCAAAGAGAAAGAGCTCTCCCTCTTCACCAGTTGCACCTGTGAAGAGGCATGTGAAGAGGTCTGAGCAGGAGTCCATTACAATCCCATGGCAATTCCTGCATTAAACTAGGCTTTTTCTCTTTCTCGGTACTAGTGCTGGTGTGCTCCAGGATCGTCATGGTGTGTAACAAGCAGGCAGGAGCAGGTTTTGAATGCAGGGACTCTTCAGGGGAAAGCCTGTCTTACATAACCAGAACCACAATGGGAAAAGGGAGACCAGTTGTACTACTTCTCTTCCTGGTCTCTGATAGCCCACAAGCTCTCATGGTTGGTCTTTCATACGGCTGGCGTTGTCTGCTGCCTTTTCCAGATGGTTTGGGGCAAGAGTAACTTTGCTTGCTGTAGCGTGGCAGGAGTGATTCTGACTAACACCCCTCACCTTGGGCTCAGAGATACCTTCTCTTTTGTAGACACTGGCTCGTCTCCTGAAAAGTTCCCATCCTGAGGACCTCCGGGCAGCCAACAAGCTCATCAAGGAGATGGTTCAGGAGGTGCGGCTGGGGAGAAGGGGAGCTGGGAGGTCATGGTCTGGGTGGCAGTGATTGGCACCAAGGGAGCAGTGGCTCTCTGTCCTCATGCAGACATATGGAGCTTCTTCCAAAAATTTGCAGCAGCAGCTGCTAAAAGAGTCCTTGTGTGACTTCTGCCATCCCTTGGCTACTTGGAGGAATGGGCTGGGGACCCTTCCTGTGGCCCAAGTCTTGCTGCAGCACGAGATCTGCAGCAATTCCGCCTATTTGGCAAGTGCTGGCCCAGAGACACTCTGGAGTTTTCCACTGGAGTGGGAGCTGCTTTGAGGGCAGCGTTGCTGTTCCTTAGTCCAGGGAAGTTGGTGTGTAGGCTGGCCCAGCCTTCATCCTTTACAAGTTATATAGCAAAGACATCCTTCCCCATGTGTTCCGCTCTAGGACCAGAAGCGCATGGAGAAGATCTCCAAGAGGGTGAATGCCATAGAGGAGGTAAACAACAATGTGAAGCTGCTGACAGAGATGCTGACAAACTACAGCAAGGGGGAGACAACGGAGAGCAATGAGGACCTAATGAAGGTGAGGAAAGGCCATCCCAGCATCTTCCCCAAGCTTAGCAGAGATGGGTGACTCTTCTCAAGTTTCTCCTGCCTGTTTTGCACTCCCAGCTGAGCATCCTGCTGCTCATCTCAGCACCACTTTCTCCTCTCCCTCAGGAACTGTATCAGCGCTGTGAGCGCATGAGGCCCATGCTTTTCCGGCTCGCCAGTGACACAGAAGACAACGATGAAGCTCTAGGTAAGCATAGCTGGCCTTTCTCATTCTGTCCCCTTCTCCGTCTTCTTTCAGGGACCTTGTGCTTGGGGTGCCCATGATATGACATCCGTCAGCAGCCGCCACTGTAGGTGGTGGCATCAAGTAGCGTCACATGGCAGCAATCAGCAGTATTACAGGCATCCTCCACTTCCCTGCAGGAATGATGCTTGAGTGTGTCCGGCTGAGGCTGCCATGCAGGTGTCAATGTACCCTGATGTGATTTTGCGGCAACAGTTGCCAAAAAGCTTCCTGCCATGGGCTGCTGTCAGCTCCTTGCGCCTTGCTTTGAAGGAATACACAGAGTTGGGTATAAGTCACTGTCTTTGTTTCTTCATGATTTTCAAACTTACCTCCTGCCTATTCCTATTTCAGCGGAGATTCTGCAAGCCAATGACAATCTGACACAGGTGATCAATCTCTACAAGCAGCTTGTGCGGGGAGAAGAGATCAATGGGGAGGCAGTGGCTGGTCCGCTTCGAGGTGAGAACGTTTGAGGAACAGGGACAGGAAGGTCAAGCAGAGGGACCCTGTTGCTGGTTTGCTGCAATGTAGGAGAAGATTGAGAGGAGTGGAAAGGTGAAACTTGCAGGAGGTCAGAGTGGGGCTGGTGAGATGAGAAAATGGTTTGAGGAGATGAACTATGCATGAAGTGAGAGCAGAAGGAGGAGTTCCCTCTCCCAGGTGTGAGGAAGGATGGGAATTGGCTTTGGCACACTGGATAAGGATCGGGTAAGGTTTCCATCTCTCAGATTGTTCCGTCTTTGCAGGCAGCACCTCAGCACTTCTGGATCTGTCAGGCCTGGATCTTCCAGCAACAGGCCCCTCCTACCCAGCTTTGCCCACCCTTTCAGGTGGCTCAGCAGTCCCTGTTCCTGAACAAGCTGGCTCTATCTCCTTGCTGGATGATGAACTCATGTCTTTAGGTGAGAAATACAGAGTAAAAGTTCTCTACTGTATCCTTGACTTCGAACAGTCTGCATGGCTGGTTCTCCTTGTGACAGGAACATAAATAAGGGAGAACTCTGAGAGAGGCGAATAATGAAAGACCAAAAGGTGTCCTTCACTTAGCATGAGGGAGAAGGCAGGGGAAGGACCCTTTTATGATTCTGAACTTCAGTCTTATGATGTTTTCCTGACTAGTCAGTGAGAGCCTGCAGGGATGTGCCCTCTGATTTGCTCTGGGAAAACTGACCTGGCAGGTAAAGCGAGAGTGATGCAAAGGCCATCCCAAGATGGGATCACAAGGGTGGATTGCCCCCAGCTCTTCAAGTTTACTTCTGTCAGCTGAAGTCAAAAGCTGCCAACAGATGCATGGGACTTCCAGAACTTTTCACATGGAAGTCTTGTGAGGTGCCAGTCCTAGGAGGCCCTAGTGTCTTGCTTTTCCTACCAAGGTGTCTGTGTCCCAAGAAGGGTGCTTTGAGTACAACAGCGTGAAGTAGACAACATGGTCCCCCAGGTGCAAGTGGGGCTTGTTAGACCAGTAGTATTAACTTCTCTGCCAACAGCAGTAGGAATTGGACTGTAAATGAGGATCTCTGGGCAGAAAAACAGTCACCCTTCCTACTCTACCCCATGCAAGGATGAAGACCAGAGACTGGGACCATACTGGTGGTTCTGTTCTGCTGCTTCTATGTCTTATTCAGGCCCTGATTAATGATTTTGTCTTCTTGGCATCTAAGCTGATTCTTGCCATCTAAACTTCATGTTTGCTTTTGCCCTCGACAGGCCTGAATGACCCAGCACCGCATCCTGCCCAGACTGCTGACAGCAGTGGCTGGAACAGCTTCCAGGTAACATCCTGGGAGCCAGGGCGGAGGCAAGGGGTGACAGAGGGTGGTGGAAGCAACAAATGGCATGGGCAGGGTCAGATCTGATAGTTGGAGCTGATATGCAACCCTACTTAGGGGTCTCTCCTGTGCGCTCTTTTTACAGTCGTCAGATAGCAATGAGCTCAGCACCACCCCTGTCATGGCAACGCCACCAGTCAAAGCAGATGTTGGCACATCCTCCCCCAAACCTTGTAATGCCGCCAGTGGCCTGGATGACCTGGACCTCCTGGGCAAGACTCTGCTGCAACAGTCTTTGCCCCCAGAGTCTCAACAAGTGCGATGGTAAGCAGGGATAATCTCACATCTCTCCCTATCGTTCCCATTTTAGGGGTGCTGGACACAGACGTTTCAGTGCCCTGTTCCACTCCTTGCACTCTGTCTCCTTACAGGGAGAAGCAGCAGGCACCCCCCCGGCTCACCCTGAGGGATCTCCAGAACAGGAACAGTGCTGGCACCACAGCCCACAATCCCAGCACTCTGCCCGTGCTCCAGAGTGTTTCCCCTAACACCACGCTGCCCCTGAACTCGGAGCTGCCTGCCTCTGCTACACTTCCAAAAGCTGCCACCACACCAACAGGAAGTACTACAGTCCCACCACGGCCTCCTGCCACCGTGCTGCCCCAGGAGATCTCGCTGGCCAACATCACTGTGCCTCTGGAGTCAATCAAACCCAGTGAGCTGGGGTGAAACACCAGGACAAGCTTGGGTTGGGGGGGACCATTTAAAAGGAAGCCAAACAAATCAGGAAAGAAATAACTGAGCAGGTTGAGAAGAAGGTGAAACAAACCATGTGAACATGAAAGGGAAGAATGTGAGGCAGCTTCTTGCTTGTTGGATTTTGTCGAGGTTGAGGACGAGTGGTATCTCTGTCACTTGTATGGAGTTTGGGTGGTGAGGAAAGGTTTTTGCAGGGCCACTTCCCTCCTGGCTGACTTCTTCCTGTCCCTGCTTTTCCCACAGGCAGCATCCTCCCTGTGACAGTGTATGATCAGCATGGCTTCCGCGTCCTCTTCCACTTTGCTAAGGATGCCCTGCCTGAGAGGCCTGATGTGCTTGTGGTGGTGATTTCTATGCTTAGCACGGCCCCGCAGCCCATCCGCAACATTGTCTTTCAGTCCGCTGTCCCCAAGGTAAGGTGGCTGCTGAGATCACCAGGCTGGGCTGACGTGCGATTCTCCTTTTGCGGGAAAGGCAGGGTGGGTGGGCAAAACTTGGGCGCTGAGAGCAAGTTGTGTTGCCCTCAGATGAGGAGGAATCAGCACAATGGGTTTTGACAGTGGTCCCCAAATACAGGAGCAGGGTCCTCTGGCTGCCAAGTTCCTCTCAGGAATGTGGGATGCTCTTCTCTCTCCCTAGGTGATGAAGGTGAAGCTACAGCCTCCCTCAGGCACAGAGCTGCCAGCGTTCAACCCCATTGTCCACCCCAGTGCCATCACACAAGTCCTGCTGCTCGCTAACCCACAGAAGGTAATGGCACTGTCCCTGGGGCATGAGCAGAGGCTTGTCTTGCTGCATGGGCAAAGCCTGCCTACCCTGTCACTATTCCCTCCACTCTCTGCAGCTTCCTAGAGGCCTGAATGATTCGTGCCTTGTGTGTTTCTTCCCGCGCTTCTGACTGCTTATCCTTTCTCTCCTGTCTCCAGGAGAAAGTGAGGCTACGATACAAGCTGACCTTCACCATGGGAGAGCAAACCTTCAATGAAATGGGGGATGTGGACCAGTTCCCCCCACCGGAGTCCTGGGGAAACCTCTAGGGCCACCACCTTGCAGGCACTACACCACAGAGTCCTTGGGAAGCCGGCCCTGCAAGGCTGGGGCAGCCTGAGGAGATGGGAAGGGTTGGGGGGGGGTGCTGCTGCTCACACTCTGTTCTCCACATGGCCAGGTGAGGGCCAGAGGGAGCATGCCTCGAGGAGGAGAGCAGAGATGCCAGGAGATGTTCATCCTACAAGACTAGGAGTGGAGTGAAAAGCTTTGTGTGGGTGAACGGTTGCCTTCCTTGCTCTTCTGAAGGTGTCACTCCCTCCCTAGTCTGTCCAGATTCTCTTCTAACCTTGCTTTCCCCCTAGGCGCAAGGGGGAACAAGGATGAGGAGCTTAACAGCCTCAGCCTGGGGCAAGGCCTAGCAAAGGAAAGATCCTTTTCCTTGACTGCTCCCTCTGCGCTTCCTGTCCCTTCAGCTGCTTTGTGCTCTGCGGTGCTCCCCTTGTCCCTCTCGCCCCCCTCCTTGGAGCTGTGCCCCAGCGGTTCCCTGTCTGATGGGATTGCACTGGAGCTGGTGCAGAACAAAGCTGGACAGAGGCTGAGTGTCTCTCCAGTATCAGAGGGCAGGCAGTTGCCCTCGCTTTCCAGGGGTCAAAAGGAGTGATCTTCCCATATCCCCCTCCTTCCAGCTGCTTACTGAGCTGCTGGTGGGCAGTGGGCCTTGGGGTGGGAGCCTGGAAGCTGGGAAGGGATTGCTCTTTGCCTTCCCCTCCCCTTCAGCTGGAGGTCCTGGGCACTGAACCCCTGCAGCAAGGAAGCCCACACCCTTCGCACGTGCTTTATCAACCACAGCAAGCACTGGGGACTGCTGCTGGACTTTGTCCGGTGTGACAGCCCCAAGGGGTGGGAGCTGAGTCTCCCTGCAGCCTCCTGCCCAACAGGGAGAGGAAGCAGGACATGCTCTCCCTCCACTGGCTGGGCTGGAGAGTGTAGGGGGACAGGGGGTTCAGTTCTTCAGTGTGTTCTCGCTGTGAGATAGGTGATGGGTTGGGAGTTGGGGAGAGACTGGAGCCCAGCCCGTCAGCAGGGGACATGGCTAAGCTCTGCACTGGGGGGGGTACAGGGGGGTACAGCTGTGCCTTGCACACCTTCGCCCGCAGCCAGGGGCAGGCTTGGCTCCCTGCGGCTGGGAGGGGGCTCGCCCCAGCTGCCTGATCACTGTGACACAAGAGCAGGGATCTGCAGGCAAGGAGGAGACCAGGGGGTGGCAGGGGACAAGCAGTGCCCATCCCCATGGGACTCGCAACCACAGGAGCTGCTTCCCATCCTGAAGCTGGTTTTACCAAGGCCCAATCTTAAAAACAGGGCAAGCCGTGCCCTGTGTTGGCTTGCCAAAGGTTGAAGGAGGCCTGTGTGAGGTGGTAGTGAGCTGGGTGCCTCATGCTTTTTTTTGGCTTGGGGGCAGTGAAGGTGAGGTGTCTTGGAGCTGGGCGCAGCAAGTGGTAGAGGAGAGGGGGAAGCAAGGTCTTTGTGCTGGGGTTCTGCTGTGTCTTACTTCCCTTTCTGGTCTCTTCAGGGTTTTGTATGGGGTTTTTCTTTGCAGATCTTGTTTGGTTCTTGAACAGACTTGTATATATTTTCAGTGCAGAATTGTGTAAATGAAAGAAAACAAACAAATGAACAGATTTAAAATGAAACGCCCGGCGCGAAGAATCTGCTGTATTTATGGGAAATAAAGACTTCTTTCCTCATCCTGTCCCTTTGCCTTCTGAGACAAGAAATTTGTTTTCTCCTCACCTTCCCTGACTGCAGAGGAGCCGATTCCAGCCTGCAAGAGCTCATTTCCAGCTCAAATCCTGCCCCTGCACTCTTGCTGTTCATCCCCTGGTCACCCAACATCTTGCCACGATATTTCCCCACCCCTGTGAGGAGGGAGCGTGGATGGTTGGAAGTCCCCACTCCTGCAAGTAGGGAGAGGCGACGGTGGAAGTTCCCTGGCTTCTCTCAATTCCTGTTTGAGAGCAGAGCTGCCTCCAGGCTGTGAGCTGGGTGCTGCCCATATCCCTCCCTCCCCAAGGAGAGGTGATAGGCAGGGGTTGGTGCCCTGCAGTTCACAGGGAACAGGGCTTGAGCTCACTCCTGTGCCACGTGTGGCTGGTTGCAGCTTTACTGCTGCCTGTAGAAGCGCTTCCTCCACTTCCGCAGGGCTGCCTCACGGGAAGTGGCTCCCCAGCGGTTTTGTTGGGGAGAGGGGGATTTGCTCCAGTAAGCAGCAGCCCAGGGCTGGGAGCGAGTCTCTGACATTGCATGGAAGGGAAGAGACTATGGCTTGGGCACCGCCTGATGCAGCCAGCAGCATCATGGGGAGGCTTTTCTGTGTCTTTGCAATAGGTATTTGAAGACCTTGCCCACTTTCAGTGACCACAATGCCTGTTAGGAGCACCCTCATGGCTGGAGGGTCATGCTATTTTTTACCTCTGCTGCTTATATTACCTGCTCATAAGCTGACCTGCTTGGGTGCTATTTCCTTTGCCAGCCATGTAACCCAGTTGAGAGCAACTTCTGCTCTTTCTTGGTGTAGAAGGAGGAAGGTTACAACTGCAGGTAGCCTAGAGATAAGGTGAGGTTTACCCCTCATAAAGTCAGGACAGAAAGTCGTGGTGGTGTGAGGAGGATCTTTTTAGACCAAAAAAGGAAAATCGAGCTCTGGTGCAGCTCAGCAAAAAGCAAGCAGCACCCAAGCCTGGGAACCAGAAGCTTGCGGTCCCTGTGCAAGCATGCACAGGCGCTGCTGCTCTGCGCTTGGCTTAGCCACCCTGCTCGGAAGAGCCCTGCGCATGGCTGCGGGTGCAGGGAGGAAGGGGGCCTCCCCAGGGCACTGGGTAACAGTTCTTCACCGCAGCTTTGCCACGGCTTCAGAGAGCCCTGCGGATGGCAGGGAGGGAAACCGGGGTGGGGTTGGGCACAGACAGGGGTGTCGGGGATGGTTTTGCTGCTCACCATCCAGCTTTTGTCCCTGCATGGTGGGGAAGAGGTTGGAGCTGCACCCCTGAGCACAGAGAGGTGCCCAAGGGGCGTTATCAGAGTTTGGGTGACCAGGTAGGGCAGGAGCAGGCACCCTGTACGTGCCACCCAGCCAGCTGGCGTGGCCGTGGGCTGCCCTGCAGCGCAGCTGGTGATGAGCAAGGCAAGGGAAGGGGAAAAAAAAACAGCGGAGAAAGAGAGCAAGAAACAGCGCATGGGCCCTTCGCTCGGGCTCATCGTGTGCTTGTCCTGCCTTGTTACGTGTTTGCTGTAATAATATTTCCCCTTTAAGGCTGGGCTGAAGTTATTTATACTTGTGGGGTGGTGACAGGAACAGAGAGCGGAGCAGGAGCCCTGAACTGCTCTTACCTGATCTGCGACACAGGGGCAGCCAGAGGAGGAAGGAAGCTCAGAAAAAGAAAGGGAGCAAGAGAAGGGACTCCAAAGGAGGGGAAGAGAAAGCAAGCAGGGCATCCCTGGGGAGGGACGAGAGAAGGGAGCAGCTGTGGAAGCAGAAAAAGGGGGAACGAGGGAAGGAGGAAGGAGAGAAGTAAGGAGGGAGAAGTCCTCAGGGAAAAGCAAGAGGCAGAGTGGCTCCAGGAGCCAAAGGGCCACTGGTGTCCAATGCCAAGCATCGCTAAGGGTTGCTGAGCACGTGACGCCAAGGAGAGCAGCTCTTGTGATCGTCTCTAAGCTCTCAAGATGATGAAGAGGCAGTTTAATCGGATGCGGCAGCAGCTGTCCCATCCCAACATCACCAGCCGGTAAGGACTTCTCCGTTACCTGTGCTGGAGGGCTGGGAGGGAGTGGAATGTGGGTCCTGGAAGGCTTGCATCAAGGCTGGACTGACCTTCTGGGGCTTCCTTTCTGGTGGCCAGGGAATAGGTGGAATGACCCTGGCTTTAGAGCATCTTCATTGTGAGCCGAGGGACTGTGGCTTCCCAGCTTCCTGGCACCCATGGGGCACCAAGAAGGCTGCACTGGTGCTGCTCAGCAGGGACCTGGTCCCCAAGTCCAGCTACCACTCCCAGGGTCCTCAGATGCTGCGTCCACCTGGAAATGGGCTTTTCTTGAGCTTGGCTTCCCCAGGATGTGAAGGCAATGGGAAGAGACCTTCCAGCCACATGCCTTTGGCTGTGTGGTGACAGGGAAAGTGTCAGGAGCTGGGACTTGCCTTCCTCACCGAGCCTGGGGTGCCCCACAGAAGTCAGATGCCTTGCTTAGCTCTAGCCAGCATGGCAGAGGAGAGGACCAGGGTCCTTGGAGGACCCATGGAGGACTTAGAGCTTCACACAAATCCCTCTGGCCCCATCCCACCTCTGCCACTTCCTTATTTTTCTCTTTGGCTTTCCAAAGCTCTCCCCTTGCAAAACCCAGAACTGAAATTACAGGGCTACAGCCACCTCCACAGGTTCCCCAGCACTGAAAGGCTGGGCAGGACCAGCCATGTCCCCTCCCTGGACCACTGATGTCCTTCAGCCAGCCAAGAAGACTGGCCACAGGGAAACAGCTCCTACATTCTGGTTGCTTCTTGCTCTTCTTGCATTCACTGGAGGGGAGCGCAATTCCCTTTCCCTTCTCTCCTCTCTCACATCCATGTTGGATGCACCTCCCTTTCTTTTAATGCCAGGCAGGCAGGAGGTCTCCAGCAGCTTGTGCAGTCCAAGAGCAAGCTCTTCACCCACTGCAGAGCCTCTCTTCTGCAGGCCACGATCTCACATGATTTTGCTTGCCTTCAACAAAGCCGCCCCCGTTTCCTGTGGCTTCACAGCCTCATCCCATGTCGTCTCTGGCGGGTAGTGAAAAGAGAGAAACATGAACTGAGGAAAAAGCAGCAGAAGCAGAGGGAAAGCAAAACTGGTTCCTGGGGTGTAGCAACGGCAGCAGGTTGTGAAGTGAGGTTTCCTCTATGTGAGGCATCAGGGAGCTTTGGTGGTGGTGGTGGCTGGTGGGTTTTGAATTTGCTGCAAAACAGAAGTTTCTTTCACCAGATTCACTCCTAACACTTTCTGCAAAACCAACCAGAAAGCTGGTTTCATGTAGGCAATTCTAGGGGGTTCGTGTCTCAGTCCTCAGCTTGACAACAAAGATATCCTTGTTCCACCACCAATGGCCCCACAGCTGGTGGGT
Organism: Phaenicophaeus curvirostris; assembly: GCF_032191515.1. NCBI lineage: Eukaryota > Metazoa > Chordata > Aves > Cuculiformes > Cuculidae > Phaenicophaeus > Phaenicophaeus curvirostris. The sequence continues at coordinate 44,077,806 of NC_091392.1, read as the reverse complement.
AACTTGGCCTGCAAAGACACATCAGGCTCCAACAGCACTGCCCTGGATTCCCCCTCAGGGGAGAAGTGGGCGCTGAGGGGTAGGAGGTTTCATCAGCCGACAACCCCCTATGATGAGGGCCTGCTTGGTATCCTGTCTCCAAAATAGTGGGCCACATCTGGATGTTTTGACCTGGGTGCTTCGAATTGAAAGCCCTGCCTGATGAGATGTCCACCAGCCAGTACGGTTGGCTGTCTGGCCCTGCTCCTGCTATTCGCTGGACGAGAACAGGGCTCCTTCTGCCCACAGCCTTGTATACGATGTTCTAAACCACAGCCAGCATCTCCTACTCCCTGGAGTCCAAAGAGAGAAGAGTGGGACACATAAGGACCTGCCTTCCCGAGAAGCCTGGGTGAAAGTAACCTCTACCTGCTGATGGCTCTTTCTCCTTCCTCCACAGAACCCAAGAAGCAACCGAGCTCCTGCCAGAAGATTTGCTGCAGGTGAGGCACGGGGCTGGGCCAGCAGGCACGTTCCTGCTTGTGCCTGGGTGTGGGAACCTGCCCCGTTCCTGCCTGCTATTTGCCCTGCCAGCACGTCCAAGTCACAGGGTTGGGATTTGCTCGTGTGCTGGAAGGGCAACTCCAAGACCACAGTGTTAAAAGAATGGCAGGCACCTGCCACAAGAAAGGGCTTCCCCAGTCTCTCCTTTCTACCCCCAGATTGAGCAGAGGATCGAGCCAGCCAAGCGAGCAGCTCACAGCGTGTCCAAGAGGCTCCAAGCCTGCCTTCAAGGGCAATGCGGCTCTGAGATGGACAAACGAGTGGTGGGTAGAGAACTTCCTCCGCTGCCTGCATTCACCACAGCTCTGTCCCCCACCAGAAAAGGGGACACCAGGCCCCTGATTTGCAGGCTTTGCTGAAGGGTGATCTCTTCCTTCTCCTTGGTTTGAACCTGTCATCCTCTTCCCAGGTGGCTCTTGTCTGGGAAGCAAACAACAGATCCCCTTGCACTTTCCTTGGCTGCCCCATGTTTTTGTGGTCTCCTCAATTCTTGGCAGCCCAACAAGCCCTGGCTTCACTTAATTATTCTCAGTGATTAAACTGCTCTGTACATTTCAAGCTGCAGCAGGGCTGGGCTTGGCAAGGGTCTCCCCCAGTGTCATGGTCCTACACAGGAGAGTATATCAGAGAAGAACGGTGGTTTTCTAATCAACTATGGAGCCTCAATGCCTTGTTTAGCTAATCGGATCCTGGCTTTGACTGAAAGGGCATTCAAGAGCTCCTTCCTGAGGCCCCGAGGCCATAGGGGATGAGTGGGCCAGGCAAAGATGTGGGGACCCAGCACGGGGTTTGGCCACTTGCTTCCATGTCGTGGAGGCACGCTTCATGGTGAGGGAGCTGCCACGTGCCAGCTCACAATCTGTTTCCCAAATCCTTGGCTTTGTGCAGAAGAAGCTGCCCTTGATGGCTCTGTCCATGACGATGGCTGAGAGTTTCAAGGAACTGGACACAGAGTCCAGCCTGGGGTAAGTGCTGGTGGGAGAAAGGGCCAGGGGCAACCCCAAAGATGCCAGACCCTAGCAAGCCACAGTCTGGGCTCAGGGGCTTCCATGGCCAAGCTGAGCTGTCAAACCCTGTCCTCAGAGCAAACATTAGTGTTGCGGGAGGAGAAGGAACACCCAGTGCCCTCAGCCTCCAATTGCAGAGGGGGCCAGGACATGGCTCAGGGTTCCATGTGGGTACGGATAAGGTGGGGGGTGTTGGGTCAGAGGGTGGCATGGCTCCAGTCCACAGTCTTTTAATCTCTGTCCCCTACACAGGAAGGCCCTGGAGATGGGCTGCTGCATACAGAGCTCGCTGGCCAAAATCCTGGCTGAGTTTGAGATCGCCCTGGAGCACGATGTCCTGCAGCCACTCAACAAGCTCAGTGAGGTAGCCCTGACCACCCTTCTGGCTCCACTCTCCCACCCACCTCCCCTTCCTGCATACGCAAGCCTCGGCAACACCTTCTGGCTCCTCTCTCTCACAGGAAGAGCTTCCCATCATCCTAAAACACAAGAAGACCCTCCAGAAGTTGATTTCTGACTGGAACACCATCAAAAGCCGGTATGGGGCACACCACAGCTACGATAGGCCAGGGCCCATGGGGTGCGGCCCCCAGCCAAGTTGGTGGGGGAAGATGACTGCCCTGCGGAGCAAATTTCCCAGGGCTGGAGGTGAACTCAAGGAGGCAACAGCTCTTTGGCAGCACCCAGACAGCGCCTCTCTGCAGGTGCAACTGCTCCAAGCTGAGCCGTGGGCTCTATGGCACAGGAGAGAAAGGCAGTGCCACTGCCAATGACAGCAAAGTGCCCTGGTGCTGCTGAGATTGCTCCACTCTGATTCTTGCAGGGTGGCCCATGCTGTGCCAGGTTTCTCTGGGAGAGCAGGGCAGCCACGGGATGCTGGCGGCTCATTTCCACACCGCCCTTCCTTTGGCTGGAAGGAGGAGAGGAGGGAACATCTCAGGCATAGGGTTTGGGAATGGTCCTACAGACCCTGGCTGTTTCAGACAGTGGCACTGAGTGCTCCTTGTCTCAACCAGGTTGCACCCCTTGGTGCAGCAGCATCTTCCTCTGGGGGAGGGAAGTGAAAAACACTGGTCCAGGAAGGCCACAGCAGGGCAGTACTGTGACTTGACGCCTCCCTCATGGTCCATATACCCCTTCTTGCACACACATCCCACCCCACGGTCCCTGGCGCTAAGGCTGTAGTTGTGCCTCTTCTCTTCCACCCCAAAGGCTGCACCAGGCTGCCAAGAGCTCCGGTAACAGCTCTGGTGCTGGCGCTGGCCCCGGGGCATCTTCTGCTGCCAACAAACTGGAGATCTTGAAGGAAGAGGAGGAGGAGGTGAAGAGGAAGGTGGAGCAGTGCAAGGTGAGAATGTCACTCACTCTCCTCCATGGGGCAGCTCCAGGGCCAGAGATCTGCTCCCCTCCAGTGGCTCCATCTTAGATTACCCCACGCCAAGACAGGGGTAGCCAGCCAGCATGTCCAGCCCTCTGCGAGCAAACTGGTCCCTTGAGGAGTAGAAATAGGGAGGCACTCCAAGCCCAAGGGAGAAGAAGGGACTAGAGCAAGGAGCTGATGGGGTCCCCTTGGGCTGGAAGCTGGTCTGTGCTGGGTGGCAGGTGACTTCCACAACAGCTTTCTCCACTTCTGCCCTATTTCTCTGAAAAGTCCTTGTACGGCAGATCCCATGGGTGCGCTGGAGGTGCAGAGACCCCTTGACCCTGAGCCTCTTGTGCCAGGAATCCCTGACACTATGCAAATGCAAGTGATGCAGACAAGGAGGAATCCCCATGCGATCCCAGCCTGGCTCCCCACAACACCCCAGAGACCCCATCTGGGCAACTCACTGCCCAAGACAGGTGGCTTTGTGAAGACATCCTCTCTTCCTTGGGTACCAGAAGGTTGCTATTCTCTGTGTCTCCCATCCCAGGATGAGTACATGGCTGACCTCTATCACTTCTCCACCAAAGAGGACAGCTACGCCAGCTACTTCATCAGAGTAAGTTTTCTCTTGCGCTCTTCCTCTGCATGGGAACATCTCCTAGGGTATGTGTGAGCCCAGCCTCAGTCCTCATCCACACCAAGCCCTCCAGCCAGGGCAGGGGACAGCCCCAGGCACCAGCAGATGCCCAAAGATGGCCTTGCTCCATGCACTGCAGGTGCACATCACCTCTAGCACCAGCTGCAAACAGAGCAGGCCACCATCTCCAATTTTCCCTCTACCCCTCAGTGTAGCCACAGTCCCACAAATTCCAAGGAGGCTTCCTCTTGTAGGTCCCCCTTTGTCCTGTCTCCACATGGGTGCAATGTTCTCGGGATGAGGGTCTCTCCTAGAGGGACTGGTTCTGAACTGAGCGCTCTTTGTGTGTTCCCTGTCTGGCAGCTGCTGGAAATCCAAGCCCAGTACCACCGACAGTCCCTAGGATCACTAGACACGGCTCTGGCGGAGCTGAAGGAAAGCCACAACCAGACAGGTATCCACCGGCTCTCCACCCAGCCTGGGGAAAGTCACTACCAAGCCCAGGGGGTGCAAGTGTGGCTGGTGAAACTGGGAAGGGCAGGTTTTCCCTCTCTGTGCCTGCTGCTGCCTCCCACATCAGGCTGGTGAGGTGGGGACCGCAGCCCAATGCGGGCTGGGGATGCTGTTTATCCTGCCTCTGCTTCCAGCCAGCCCCAAATCAGAGTGACATGTTGGCATAACTAGGTGCCAGATGGCCCTGGCAGCAGTTGTCCCTCCTGACTTTCACCTCCCTCTTTCAGAGCCTTCCTTCACCGCAGACATCCCAGTGGCAGGGAACTACGGCGTGCCCCTAGAGACACACCTCAAAAGCTTGGGCCGGGAGATCGCACTGCCCATCGAAGCCTGTGTCATGATGCTGCTAGCCTCTGGCATGAGGGAGGAGGTAGGTAGCCCTCATGGCCTCCCCGCCACTCTCCCCCTCAAAATACAACCCCAGGCATCCCTTCTCTCTTTGCCCCATCCCCAGGGACTCTTCCGACTAGCAGCAGGTGCCTCGGTACTGAGAAAGTTGAAGAGCAGCTTGGCCAGCGGCTCCAATGCCCTAGAGGAGTTTTACTCAGACCCCCATGCTGTGGCCGGTGGGTGCCAGCAAGGTGGGATCAGGGGACACAATCAGGCAGTCCCTGCCTTCCTCCCACCACCACCCCTGCCACTCCTTCTCCCCTTCCAGGTGCACTGAAATCCTATTTGCGGGAGCTGCCCCAGCCTTTGATGACCTTCGAGCTGTACAATGAATGGGTCAAAGTAGCCAGGTGGGTCTGGTCATTGGGAAGGATAAGCCTGGTGGACCTCAAAAAAGACCTCCCCCCACCCCTCCCAGTACTTGGGAGTAGGGTTGCTCAGTCTCATTTGCCACATGGAGAGATAAGAACGCAGCATGCTGTATGTCCCACGCTCGTTAGAAATCCAGATGTCCCCAAATCTCATGGAATAGCAGTAAAAAACACAGCAGGGCAAGGAGGAAGGCCACAGCCTCTTCGGTTGCAAGAAGAGCTTAGCCTATGAAGACCCATTTGACCTTCATGGCATGAGCCCTATTTCACCAGCCAGTGAAGGCTGAACCATCACTGATGGCACTGACCCAGTGCCACTGACCCCCCATAGTCATGGTGAAATAGGTTTGTGCACCCACAAGCCATATTCACATCCTGCTGAATCCCTTTGAGCCTTTGGGGTGCAATTTTGTGGATGCCTGGCTCAGCTGCCCAGTAAAGCCAGCAGCAGGACATCTCCACCCTTGCACAAGGCGGCCAGCACTGGCCTTCTGCCTTTGCACGCCTTGTCCCTCTCTGCCGTAGGGAGCAACCTGAACTCTCCACTCCTCCCTTTTCTCTCTCACAGCTTAAAGGACGTTGATGGCCGCATACAGAGCCTGCAAGACACCTGCAGCCGCCTGCCCCAGGAAAGCTACAACAATCTAAGGTGTTTTGCATGGATGAGGCTTCTTTGGCCCCAGGCAATCACCAGGGGCAGCAGTTCCCTCCACAAATCCACTTACTGACCCCTTGCCCTTCTTTTACCCCACAGGTATCTGATCAAGTTTTTAGCCAAGCTGGCTGAACACCAGGAGGTGAATAAAATGACCCCCAGCAATATCGCCATTGTGCTGGGCCCCAACCTTCTGTGGTCACAGCAGAACACGGGGTAAGACCTGGCTTGGAGGGGTGGGAGGCAGCTCTCCAGCCCTACCTGGGGTGTCCTGAGCACTAAAGCCACAGAAAAAACTGATCCTGCAGCCTTCAGGCTGGTCTAAAGCACCTGTGCTCCTTCCATCCTCAAGTCCTGACCCTTGTCCCCGCAGTTCCCAAGTTCCCCTCACCAAGCATGTGACATGGATCACCTCCAAGATCATTAGCCTCCAACACCAAACCAGGGTTTTCAGGACAGGGAATAAGGCCCACCTCCCACCCCCTTTATCTGGGCTGTCTTCCCTTTGGGCTCTGCCCCCTCAAGAATGAACACCAAAAGGGTTAATGCTTTGAAAGCCTTTTCTGATGCCTCCCCTACCCCTGCCTCTTCAGAGACCCTGTACAACTGGACTTGGCCTCCGCCTCTTCCATCCAGGTGGTGGGTGTGGTGGAAGCACTCATCCAGAACGCAGACACCCTCTTCCCTGGAGGTAAGGCCAAGGTCTCACTCAGGGGGCAGCAGCCAAAGGTGAAGGGAGGAGAAAGGGAAAGGGACATTACTCCATCCCCAGGAGGAGGGAACCTGGGGGCAGCTCTAATTCCCCAATGTCGGGTCACCGTTGGAATTTGAAGGTGACAAGTGCTTCCTCACAGGTTTCCCTCCTTTCTTTCCACCAGAGGTAGATTTCAATGTGTCAGGCATGTTCACACCACCTGCCAATGACAGACTTGGCAAGACCATCCCGGTGGAAGAGCCATCCCTGGAGCCCTCTCCAGACAGCACCCCTGCTGACCCAGACAGAGAAGCGTAAGTCCATCAGGAGGTCTTCATGTCTTCTTTTCATCGTACCCCATACCATGGGCTGTACCCTCACAAGCAGACACAAGGTGCCCCATGACCTGGACTGCCATGTCTCACCGAAGTCTAACACTACCCCATTCTCTGCACAGCATCCTGAGGGACCCTGAGGCCAGATCCCAGCCAGCATCCCTAGCACTGACCGCACCGTCTCCTGAAGCCATGGAGCCACCAGCTCCACAGACGACTGAGGACACTGCCCGCAAAGGTTAGAGTGCCCCAGGCAGTACAGTGCTTGGGAGGCTACACTCCCTCAGCACCACTGCCTCTGGTTTGCCTTCATCCCACCATTCCCCACGCGAAAAAGTGCTGGCGACATCCCTGACACCAAATGAGAGGAAGAGCCTCTGGCCAGGGCAGCAGGGCCAGGATCTGGTCCCTCTTGAGTGTTCCATCCCCAGCCAAGGAAGGATTGCAGGAGCGGATGTGACCAATCCTCCAGTGCTGGGGACACTCCCAGCAAAGAGGCGTCAAAGCTCATGGTCTCTTGTAAAGGGAAGAGGGTGGGAAAAGCCTCCAAAACTGGTGCATGCTTGGGTCTGTAGTATGGGAGCTGGGCAAGGAGTGGTTTGCCCATCAATCTGCCTGCACCACAGCCCTCCCTGACCCAGGGAGAGACCCTAGCCGAGGGCACCCCAGCCAATCCGAGCTTTATTTCCAGGCAAACGCCCAGCTCCAGCACCACCCATGATGTCACCGCCTGTGGCCCAGCCGCGGAGCATCGCTCCTGCCCCAGCAGCCCTTGAGCACGCAGCCAGCCCCAAAGCCCGGCCGCGGCGGATGGTTGGGGCACCCATCCGAGCCCCCTCTGCCCCACCGCCGCTCCCTCCACAGCCGGCACGCCGCCACAGCCGAGACACTCCACTGTCCCCAAGGCTTCCAGACAGTGAGGTGGGCACAGCAGCTGCTGTGGACTGTGCCCTTGGAACCACGGAAGAGGAGCAGTCACTGCCTGCAGGAGGAAGGAGCACCCTGGTCACATTGCCAGCAACAGGAGAGGCCACGGAGAACTGAGCACGGTGCAGGGCACCACAGAGCTGGGGATATGGGGTCCGGTGCCCTGCTGTGACCCAGGCACTGTGGAAACACCAGGGTGCCCTGCGGGACAGCGCACCCCTCCAGCTCCTCCATTTTGCTCCCTTGGCTTGCACCAGCCAGGATTCTCCACCTGCCTCCCTTTGCACCCCCGTCATTGTCCCTGCTGGGAAGCCAGGCTGGGCTTCAAGTGCTGCCACCCCTAAAGGACACAGTTCCAATCCCAGGATCCCCTGATCCTGGGGAGGCTCCCAGGCACTGCATGCAGTTTTGGGGCACGCTGTGCAGGCTGGCTTCTTGGGGCCATTTGTGCTGCGATTTCAGCACATTCCGCACCATTTCACCTTAAAATGCATTGCCACAGATATATATATATGGAGAGAGAAAAAATTATATATTTTGCAACTTATTTGTTGAAAGAGCTGTTGTCACAGTCACAGGAAGGTGTGAGGTTCTGGAGCCTGAGATTCTGGAGCCTGTTCATCCAGCAGGCTGCAGCCAGGAGGAGGGAAGGGCACAGCACAGCCCAAGGGTAGGAGGGCACTCTGATACCAAAATTGCCGGCAAATAAACTCTCCGAGGCTCATTTCAGAGTTTTAGAAAGTGAGCATCCTTTATCAGGCCTGGGCAACATGAGGGAGTGATCTCCATCAATCGTGTGCAACGAGACAAAGGCTGGGACAGAACAGATTTCCCGCTTACATAAATGTGTATAATTTTTCCCAGAAGTGTTATGCATATTCCATTACTTTCTAATGCCGTGAAAAAGCCAAACTCAATAATCAGTGCCAAATTGATTATTAAGCAGATATTCCTTTAGTAAATGGTGCCAGGGGTTAATCCACCTAATGTGTCCAACTATTCAGACCGGTAACATGACTTTTATACTGGTTAAACATACATATCCATATAGATTCTGGGAAATACCAGTTAAACATATACATCCATATAGATTCCTGGAAACATGTTACATGTCCATTGTTTTTTGGAGGACTTATCATAGTTTATCACCTACTCTTGAATGCACATCAAAGTTTCTTCGTGTCTTCTGTTTGCCTCTGACGGTCTTTATCTTATCTCCTTCCTGATTGTGTCCTCTTGGTGAGCTCCGATCTGTCCTTAATTCCTGCTGTGGGACTGTCCTTTTAAAACTTGATTTGTTCCCTGTTTCAACTAATAAACCAGCTGAAGTCCTGTTACAATCACATCCTTTCTAACTGCAAGCTGGCCAAGATTTGATTCTTACTATTCTTATTAATGCTTAAGCGAATTCATCCCCTTAACATAATGCTTTATTCCTCCCTTCATTTCCAAGGGCCGATTTTAATGTTATTGTGGGCTACAAGAAAGCTGGAGAGGGACTAATCATAAAGGCTCGTGGTGAAAGGACAAGGGGGAATGGTATAAACTGGAGAGGGGCAGATTTAGACTAGACATTAGGAAGAATTTCTTCACGATGAGGGTGGGGAGACACTGGCACAGGTTGTCCAGGGAAGCTGTGGCTGATCCATCCTTGGAGGTGTTCAAGGCCAGGTTGGATGGGGCTTTGAGCAGCCTGGTCTGGTGGGAGGTGTCCCTGCCCATGGCAGGTGGGTTGGGACAGGATTATCTTTAAGGTCCCTTCCAACCCAAAGTGTTCTGTGATTCTATGAACTTCACAACACTCATAGAATAGTTTGGCTTGGAAAGGACGTAAAGATCATCCAGTTCACACACCCCTGCCATGGGCAGGGACACCTCCCACTCGATCAGGCTCCCCAGAGGACACAATTACTTAGATGAACTTAACTGCCTGCACCGACCAGCAGGAGGGCGCCGTACTGGCTCCGCATTGGACCTCAGTGGGCTTTGAGGTGCAAACCGTGCCGTGATTGGCCGAGTCTGGGCATGGTCCCCCAAAGCTCTGTGATGTCACAGAGACCCCCGTGACACCCCTCCTCTTGAGGCTGCAGCAGCCCCGCAGGGCCACTGTGCTGTCCTCCTGCGTGGAGGGCAGACGTCTGACGGTGAGGGGAAGGACACCCCATCCTGCGAGCTCTTTGCCACGAGCACAGAGAGGTTCTGCTGGACGAGGACCCGCTGCTCCCGACCTGCCGTACCCCGACCCTTCTTGTGCTGCCCTTGTGGAGCAGGAACTGCTCTCCTGCCTTCCCGATTGCTGCCAGCACGTGTCGGAGCAGTCAGCGTCCCGCCCGCGGAGCAGGAGCTCACAGAGATATTCCTGGTGTGACTCATCTGCTCCAGGACATCGTTGGCATTCATGGCACCACAAGCCCAGCCTTGAGGCCGAGCGCGCACCTCTTCAGTGCTTCCCTCCATCCCCTTGGCTGCTTCCCACAGGCTGCGTCCCCAGGGCTGGCCATCAGCTCGGCATCGTCATCCTTTGCCGCGTGAGATGGCATCAGAGCAGGGCACCTCTTCCGCGGTGGCCAGCACCAGCCAGGTGACGCAGGCCGCAGTGCCGGACACCTCCGAGGTCCCAAACTGCACGATCTGCCTGGACACCATCCGTGATGAAGCCCGCGTGAGCCCATGCCAGCACCGTTTCTGTTTTCCCTGCATCTGGGAGCGGGGCTGCCAAAGAGCCGAGTGTCCCCTCTGCCAGCGGCCTTTCCACCACATCCTGCACAGGCTGGGACCCGACAGCTACGACATCCATGAAGTCGTGCACCACCCATACAGGCTGAGACCTCCACCCATCTATGCTACAAGCAGCACGTGGTGGCGTCGCATGAGCCCTTCCACAAGAGGCCAGGATACCGGTCACAGGGCGGCCCTCGAGGGGGTCCAAAGAGAATCCCCAAGGCATCACCATGATGGCCACGGCTCGGCTTGGGATGCTGCTCACGATGCCGGCCGAGCTCCGAGGCCTGAACAGGACGAAGCAGAGTCTTCAGAGGGGAGCCGGCACATCCACTGGTCACAGTCCACAGAACTGAGGGAGGCAATGAGGGAACAACAGGCCTCAAGGACTCATTCCCAGGATAGATCCCGCAGGGAACAACAGCCAACAAGGAGTCGTTCCCCACACAGATCCCGCAGGGAACGACAGTCAACAAGGAGTCGTTCCCCACACAGATCCCGCAGGGAACGACAGTCAACAAGGAGTCGTTCCCCACACAGATCCCACAGGGAACGACGGGTGACAAGGAGTCGTTCCCCGCACAGATCCCACAGGGAACGACGGGTGACAAGGAGTCGTTCCCCACACAGATCCCGCAGGGAACGACGGGCGACAAGGAGTCGTTCCCCACACAGATCCCACAGGGAACGACGGGTGACAAGGAGTCGTTCCCCACACAGATCCCGCAGGGAACGACAGTCAACCAGGAGTCGTTCCCCACACAGATCCCGCAGGGAACGACAGTCAACCAGGAGTCGTTCCCCACACAGATCCCGCAGGGAACGACAGTCAACAAGGAGTCGTTCCCCACACAGATCCCGCAGGGAACGACAGTCAACCAGGAGTCGTTCCCCACACAGATCCCGCAGGGAACGACAGTCAACAAGGAGTCGTTCCCCGCACAGATCCCACAGGGAACGACGGGTGACAAGGAGTCGTTCCCCACACAGATCCCACAGGGAACGACGGGTGACAAGGAGTCGTTCCCCACACAGATCCCGCAGGGAACGACGGGCGACAAGGAGTCGTTCCCCACACAGATCCCGCAGGGAACGACAGTCAACCAGGAGTCGTTCCCCACACAGATCCCGCAGGGAACGACAGTCAACAAGGAGTCGTTCCCCACACAGATCCCGCAGGGAACGACAGTCAACAAGGAGTCGTTCCCCACACAGATCCCGCAGGGAACGACAGTCAACCAGGAGTCGTTCCCCACACAGATCCCGCAGGGAACGTCAGTCAACAAGGAGTCGTTCCCCGCACAGATCCCACAGGGAACGACGGGTGACAAGGAGTCGTTCCCCACACAGATCCCACAGGGAACGACGGGTGACAAGGAGTCGTTCCCCACACAGATCCCGCAGGGAACGACGGGCGACAAGGAGTTGTTCCCCACACAGATCCCACGGGGAACGACGGGCGACAAGGAGTCGTTCCCCACACTGATCGCGCAGGGAACGACGGGCGACAAGGAGTCGTTCCCGGAACAGATTCCACAGGGAACGGGTAGTGTGAAGGAGTTGTTCCCGGCACTGATCCCGCAGGGAATGGTGTGCATCAAGGAGCCTTTCCCAGCACAGATCCCACAGCAGCGAGAGAGCACAGCGAGGGCAGCAGAGGAGGAGGGATTGGGATGAGGCATGAGCTCCAAGTCCTGAACTGGACATCCCATCTTCCTTTGGGAGAAGAGCATCACCAGTGAGGAGGCCATGATTCCTGCAGGGAACAGCATGCAGAGAGGGGCCCATCTCCGCAGAGGGTCAGCAGCCGTGCCAGGCGCAGGCACCAGGAGCCAAACCCTTACAGGATGCTAATATTGGTCTAGACTTAAGCTTCTATTCTTGACTTGGAATTGTACCATTATAGGCAATAAACTAAATGTTTAAATACAATTTTGGGTCTTACTCTGTCTACCTTCGGGGTGTGACAGCAGCCGTGCCGGGCGCAGGCACCAGCAGCCAAACCAACCAAGACGGGACTCCAAGGTGGCACCACGGGCTCAGCACGCCTGGGGCTACAACTCCTTGAGAAGCCAGAAGTAAGAGCAGAGCAGGAGTCAGGATGCTGCTCGTTAGGAGCTCCGAGGCCTGGATGGGACATGCCGCCTGAGTCGTACAATCACAGAGTGGCTTGGTTGGAAAAGACCTTGGAGATCATCCAGTCCAACCATAACTGTCCGCTACTAAACCACATTCCTGAGCACTTCGTCTGCCTGTCTTTTAATTCCCTCTGGGGATGGGGACTCCACCACCGCCCTGGGCAGCCTCTGCCAGGGCCCGAGAACCCTTTCCTTCAAGAAATGTTTCCTGGCATCCCATATACGCCTGCCCCTATTGGATCATATCTTGGACCCAGCTCCTAGATCCAGCCTGCCCGGATCCCTCTGCAGAGCCTGGGCCCTTGGATCCAGTCTGTCCAGATCCCTCTGCAGAGCCTGGGCCCCTGGATCCAGCCTGTCCAGATCCCTCTGCAGAGCCTGGGCCCCTGGATCCAGCCTGTCCAGATCCCTCTGCAGAGCCTGGGCCCCTGGATCCAGCCTGTCCAGATCCCTCTGCAGAGCCTGGGCCCCTGGATCCAGCCTGTCCAGATCCCTCTGCAGAGCCTGGGCCCTTGGATCCAGCCTGTCCAGATCCCTCTGCAGAGCCTGGGCCCCTGGATCCAGCCTGTCCAGATCCCTCTGCAGAGCCTGGGCCCCTGGATCCAGCCTGTCCAGATCCCTCTGCAGAGCCTGGGCCCCTGGATCCAGCCTGTCCAGATCCCTCTGCAGAGCCTGGGCCCCTGGATCCAGCCTGTCCAGATCCCTCTGCAGAGCCTGGGCCCCTGGATCCAGCCTGTCCAGATCCCTCTGCAGAGCCTGGGCCCCTGGATCCAGCCTGTCCAGATCCCTCTGCAGAGCCTGGGCCCCTGGATCCAGCCTGTCCAGATCCCTCTGCAGAGCCTGGGCCCTTGGATCCAGCCTGTCCAGATCCCTCTGCAGAGCCTGGGCCCCTGGATCCAGCCTGTCCAGATCCCTCTGCAGAGCCTGGGCCCCTGGATCCAGCCTGTCCAGATCCCTCTGCAGAGCCTGGGCCCCTGGATCCAGCCTGTCCAGATCCCTCTGCAGAGCCTGGGCCCCTGGATCCAGCCTGTCCAGATCCCTCTGCAGAGCCTGGGCCCTTGGATCCAGCCTGTCCAGATCCCTCTGCAGAGCCTGGGCCCCTGGATCCAGCCTGTCCAGATCCCTCTGCAGAGCCTGGGCCCCTGGATCCAGCCTGTCCAGATCCCTCTGCAGAGCCTGGGCCCCTGGATCCAGCCTGTCCAGATCCCTCTGCAGAGCCTGGGCCCCTGGATCCAGCCTGTCCAGATCCCTCTGCAGAGCCTGGGCCCCTGGATCCAGCCTGTCCAGATCCCTCTGCAGAGCCTGGGCCCCTGGATCCAGCCTGTCCAGATCCCTCTGCAGAGCCTGGGCCCCTGGATCCAGCCTGTCCAGATCCCTCTGCAGAGCCTGGGCCCCTGGATCCAGCCTGTCCAGATCCCTCTGCAGAGCCTGGGCCCCTGGATCCAGCCTGTCCAGATCCCTCTGCAGAGCCTGGGCCCCTGGATCCAGCCTGTCCAGATCCCTCTGCAGAGCCTGGGCCCCTGGATCCAGCCTGTCCAGATCCCTCTGCAGAGCCTGGGCCCCTGGATCCAGCCTGTCCAGATCCCTCTGCAGAGCCTGGGCCCCTGGATCCAGCCTGTCCAGATCCCTCTGCAGAGCCTGGGCCCCTGGATCCAGCCTGTCCAGATCCCTCTGCAGAGCCTGGGCCCCTGGATCCAGCCTGTCCAGATCCCTCTGCAGAGCCTGGGCCCCTGGATCCAGCCTGTCCAGATCCCTCTGCAGAGCCTGGGCCCCTGGATCCAGCCTGTCCAGATCCCTCTGCAGAGCCTGGGCCCTTGGATCCAGCCTGTCCAGATCCCTCTGCAGAGCCTGGGCCCCTGGATCCAGCCTGTCCAGATCCCTCTGCAGAGCCTGGGCCCCTGGATCCAGCCTGTCCAGATCCCTCTGCAGAGCCTGGGCCCCTGGATCCAGCCTGTCCAGATCCCTCTGCAGAGCCTGGGCCCCTGGATCCAGCCTGTCCAGATCCCTCTGCAGAGCCTGGGCCCCTGGATCCAGCCTGTCCAGATCCCTCTGCAGAGCCTGGGCCCCTGGATCCAGCCTGTCCAGATCCCTCTGCAGAGCCTGGGCCCTTGGATCCAGCCTGTCCAGATCCCTCTGCAGAGCCTGGGCCCCTGGATCCAGCCTGTCCAGATCCCTCTGCAGAGCCTGGGCCCCTGGATCCAGCCTGTCCAGATCCCTCTGCAGAGCCTGGGCCCCTGGATCCAGCCTGTCCAGATCCCTCTGCAGAGCCTGGGCCCCTGGATCCAGCCTGTCCAGATCCCTCTGCAGAGCCTGGGCCCCTGGATCCAGCCTGTCCAGATCCCTCTGCAGAGCCTGGGCCCCTGGATCCAGCCTGTCCAGATCCCTCTGCAGAGCCTGGGCTCCTGGATCCAGCCTGCCCAGGTCCCAGGGAGGGAGGTGTCAGCCAATCGCCAGGCGCGCTCGGGGCGGTGATTGGCGTGACGGGGCGAGATTGACCATAGTGGTCGCGCGATGATTGGCGAAACAGCGGGAGGGCGGGGTGAGTGGAGGGGCGGGTTCAGAGCGCTGATTGGCGGGATTAGGGGCGGTTACTGAGGGCGGGAGGCGGGCGTTGTTTGGTGGGTAGAGGACGCCGATTGGCGAGACGGGGCCGGGAGGCGAGCGGTGATTGGTGAGTGCAGAGCCAGGGGCGGGGATTAGGGGCGGGAGGCGGGCGTTGATTGGCAGGCGTTGGGGTAGGGGGCGGGGATTGGGGCGGGAGGCGGGCGGTGATTGGCGGTGCTGGGGCCGGGGCGGGAGGCGGGGCGGGAGGCGGTGGTTGGCGGAGCGGGGGGCGGAGCGGGGGGCGGAGCGGGAGGCGGTGGTTGGCGGGGCGGGGGGCGGAGCGGGAGGCGGAGCGGGGGCGGTTCGGGGGACGGGGCTGGGGGTGGTGGTTGGCGGCGCGGGGGGCGGTGCGGAAGGCGGTGGCGTTGCGGGCGGCGGGCGGGCATGGCGAGCTGCCGGCGTCTGAGCGGCGCGGGGCTGCGGGAGGTGCTGGGCCCGGCGCAGGGGCTGCTGTTCGACTGCGACGGCGTGCTGTGGGCGGGCGAGCGCGCCGTGCCGGGCGCCCCGGAGCTGCTGGAGCGGCTGCGGCGCAGCGGCAAGGCCGCCTTCTTCGTCAGCAACAACAGCCGCCGCTCGGTGGCCGAGCTGGAGCGGCGCTTCGGCCTGCTGGGCTTCGGCGGGGTGCGCGCCGAGCACATCTTCAGCTCGGCGCTCTGCTCCGCGCTCTTCCTCCGGCAGCGCCTCCTCGGCGACGGCGGCGCCGGCGGCCGCGTCTTCGTGCTGGGCGGCGAGGGGCTGCGGGGCGAGCTGCGCGACGCGGGGCTGCGCCTGCAGGGGGACGGGGCCGCCGCCGCCGCCGAGCCCGTGCGCGCCGTCCTGGTGGGCTACGACGACCAGTTCACCTTCGCCAAGCTGGCCCAGGCCTGCGTCTACCTGCGCGACCCGCGCTGCCTGCTGGTGGCCACCGACCCCGACCCCTGGCACCCGCTCAGCGACGGCCGCCGCACCCCCGGTGAGCCCGCGGCCCCGGGAGCGTCGAGGCTCGCCGTCCCGCGCCCGGGAGGGGCGTTTCGCTGGCTGGCAGGGCGGACGGGGCTGTCCTCGTGTCCCCCTGCCAGCCCCCTGGCTTGTGGGACCCCTGGTGCTGAGCTCTCTGCACCCTGTCAGCTCACAGCGGGAAGGGCTCGGGGCTCGCCGTCCCGTGCCCGGGAGGGGCGTTTCACCGGCTGTCAGGGCAGACGGGGCTGTCCTCGTGTCTCCTTGCCAGCTCCTCTTGCTGGCATCCTTGCTTCTGGGACCCGTGGTGCTGAGCTGGCCGTACACGGTTAGACTGCAGCGGTGAGCCTGCCACCCTGGGGGGGGGGTCGGGGTTCACAATCCTGTGCCCGGGAGGGGTGTTTCGCTGGCTGTCAGGACAGACAGGGCTGTTCTTGTGTCCCCCTGCCAGCACCCCTGCTCGTGGGACCCCTGTTGTTGAGCTCTCTGCACCCAGTTAGCTTGCAGCAGGAAGGGGTCAGGGTTCACTGTCCCATACCTGGGAGAGGTGTTTTGCTGGCTGTCAGGACAGATGGGGCTGTCTTCGTGTCCCCCTGTCAGCACCCCTGCTTGTGGGACCCCTGGTACTGAGCTGTCTGCACACGGTTAGCCCGCAGCGACTTCATTTTCTCCTCCTTTTTTCCCCTCCAGGGACTGGCAGCCTCACAGCTGCGGTGGAAACTGCTTCGGGCCGCAGGGCAGTGGTGGTGGGGAAGCCAAACACATACATGTTCGATTGCATCATGGAGCGTTTCGGCATTGACCCGTCCCGCACCCTCATGGTGGGAGATCGTCTGGAGACCGATATCCTCTTTGGCAAGAACTGCGGCCTCTCCACCATCCTCACCCTGACAGGTGTCTCCCGACTGGAGGAGGCGCAGGCCTACATGGCCAGTGACAGCGCTGCTGCCAAGGATCTGGTGCCCAACTACTATGTGGACAGTATTGCAGACTTGATACCGGGCCTGGATGAGTAACAGTCTGCACGTGTGAGGGCAGAGGGGTCAGGTTCCCCATCCCAGATCTCCATCTGTTCCCATTTCTTTCACTGCCCTATTCCCTCAAGTCCTGGTTTCTTCACATTCCAACGCCCTACTCTGGGGGCAAAAAGCAGAGGGGTGTGGCAGGAGGGGGCAGGGTTCAGGTTGTCTCCTTTCTGCTGGAAGCTATCCATGATGGACAGAGTGCTTCCCTCCCTCGTATGCCAGTTGCCAGCATCTCTGGGAGAGAGCTGGAGGCCTTGAGGCTGACAGGAGGGTCAGAGCAGTGTGTCTGTGTGCCCTCTTCCCCTGCAGGGGTTAGGGGCTGGCTGTCTTATTATTTTTCGCTTAGATAACCAGTGGCGGCCTTTTACTGCTGTTCCTTCACTTGCCTAACTCGCAACTTCTGAGCTGCATCCCTGCAGTCCTTGTGGTAACCGCCTCCTTGCCAGGGGACTGGCTGACGTTGTCACCAGGTCTCCATCAGTTCCAGGGGTTGTGGAAAGAGTGTACCAGAGCTCTGGAGCGATGAAAACGAGTGTCTCTGCCTCCTGTGAGTGAAAGGCAATATCGCTTCATCTTTTCTCCTTTCCTTAAAGTCGTTTCTCCCACCACCCTCTATCCCATCTCAGTTGATAACTGTGCCAGTGCCCGCCTGAAGGACTATAGAAAGGGAAGAGACTGGTTTGAGGGTTTTTTTGGTGCCAGACAAGCTGTGGCTGCACACGGTGGGTCTGTGGGTTTTCAAGCACCCGTTCTGAAGGGGCTTGTGAAGGCGAGAGGGCTCCCAGGCCACAACAGCACAGCAGCGAGCTGTACGACTCTCCCCGATTCCCCCTCCTCAGTGGATGTTGCCATAGTACAGTGAGAGAAAAGGGCTGATGGGGATCTGTGCTCCGGCTGCTGGTGTGAGGGTGAGATAGTGGTGGTGGTGTCACTGCTGTGAATGTGTAGCAGCCCTCAAAATCATTCCTTGTATCTTTGTCTTTCTACTTTTTTTTAAAAATTATTTATTTATTGATGTTACTTATTGAATTTATTTATTGCTCAGATACTGTATTATTTGTATAAACTATGCTGACTGATTGCACCAAGGGGACAGGAAGCGGTGCCTTTGGGCCTCCCTTGCTGTCCATGTCCCATGTCAATGTTCTTACACTCACCGTGTCTCTGTATATAATAAAGTGTGAGCGTAGGCTGGAAATGGTCTTCTTTGTTTCGCCTCTGGTCCCATCAAGATGAAAATGGCCTGGGTACCTTTGAGACCTTTAAGAAGAGTACATGGCAAGAGCTTTCCTCACTCAAGGGGGTGCTGCTGCTTGCTTAGACAAGAAAGGGATGAACAACGCCTTGTGGGCAATGTCTGTGTGCTGCTCTTTACTTATGTCCCTTACTGGGGTCTCAGAACCGGAGCTGAGGGTGGAGGTGGCCACTGGGACTGTGATGTTGGGCGCAGGGTTCAGCCAGGTGAACTGGAGCGGTGAGCAATGCAATCTTTGTCAGCTGCCTTTGCGTTTCACGGCATGGGTGATTCCTCACTGGGGAACGGTGGCTTCTTGTGCTGTGCTTGAGGTCTGCCTACTGCGGGTCAGATGGAGCCCGACACGATGGCTTCCAGCTCTTCTAGTAGTGAGGGCAAGGTGCAACCTGTCACCCACATCTAGCTTGCCAAGAGCTGAGAACTGCCCAGGTAAGGTTTTGCCATGACTGTTCCCGACTATGCTAAGCTTTGAGCAAAGACGGGGTGGGAGTCACTGTACCCTTGCACGTGACCTTCACTGGACTTCAGCTTGCCATGTCCTGCATGCTCTCTCTGAGTCTGGCTGTGATCCCAGGCTGGAGGGAGAAAACAGATTGAGTAAGAAAATAATTTCAAATCGCTTGAAAGTAACTTCAGGAGCCAAGTCTTTCAACCCCTTTAATGGCTGTTGGTGGTAACCAAGCATCACATCTCTTGCTCGATAGATGAGCTGTTCAGCTGAACAACCAGCCTCAGTGTATGTTGGTGCTGTGTCAGCTCGTGTTGCAGAATGCAATTTACTGGCTCCAGGATAACTCCAGGTGCTGAGTGTCTCTCCCCTCCTCCAAAAAGACTTGGGAAACAGCCCTCCAAAACTTAGGAACATCCGAAGTGCAATCTAAAGACTGCCTGTCATCTTAATTGGTCCGCTTTGCATGCATCTGTCTCTCCCTTTTGTCTGTCCTGTCTCCAATTAGACAACCAGAGGCCTGGTACTCCCTTAACGAGCGCCTGACCACACTTGCATCATCACGGAGAGGCAAGACCTTATGTGACTGCTACTTCCAGCTGCCTAATTAGAAATACCCAGACCCTTGCTTATTTTTCAGAGTTCTCATTCTTGTATCAGGCTGAAACTTGGAACGCTGTTGTTCTGCAATTGCATTGACTGAGTTACATGTCTGTGTACAGAGGAGACAGAGCACAGCAAGAGACGCCCCCACTTTTTTTTCTGGGGTGCTTTGAGGATGAGTCTTGTGCTGTCTTGTCTGTTCTGTCCTTTACAGCTCTCCCAGACAGCAGACGGGAGTTTGGAGGCTATGGTCACCCAGGCTGCCACACCTGCAAACAGAAGGGAATCCAGTAACTAATCACATCATACCAGCTAGCGTTTGGGCCTTCTCCAAGGAGACTTTGGAGTTTGTCCTTTGGATCCCAAATGATAAGCCTGCAGACTAGGTTTTCTTTTTCATGTGGCTGCTGCTGAAAACAGAGCTCAGCAGAGGCAATCGATTGATCCCTATCTCTTATGACCACATAACATCTTTTGATCTAGTGCACCTCTCCCTGAGGGCTTTGCTATGAAGCAGAGGTGGACTTGGATCAGAAGGGGATGAGGCTTTACCTTGTCTTTCCTTGGTTCTTCCTGTAGCTGAGGGCACCAGACAGCTATGTTCTGCGTCCTGTAAATATTTCCTCTCCCTAGTGATAGAAGCAGAGGGATAAGTGTTGCCTCTTGTCATGGGGCTGGTATAGCAGCGCTATAGGGGTCCATCAGACCTGCCAGGCTTCGGTTTTGTGTGGCTTCCCTCTGCTACTATCACTGCTGCACATAATGAAGGTGTATGTAAGCAGGTCTTATTGAAAAACTAGACCGGAAAGGTTCTCGAGGAACTGCATTCTCTATCCAAGCCCTTCAGACCTCAGTCCAAGCACTGACATTAAGGGGGCTGTGATCCCTGCGGGAGTCAGGCCTTGGTTCCCCCTGGGGTTGGTCTGGTGGGGCTGCAGAGCACATCTGCTGTTGAAATGGGAAAAGAGGGACGACTCCTGCCTGGGAAAAGCTGATTTCTTCTTGTCTAAAGCAGTGTTTCTTCTTGGATTGAGTGTTCAGGAAAGCAGCACAGTTGCTAGGGAGCACACAGCTGCCGAGAGCGGAGCAGAAGGGAAGCCCAGCTTGGTGTAGCATAGGGAAGGGTATTTATTTTCTTGTCTTCAGAAAAACTGCATTGTCCTTTCCTGCCGTGCAATAGAGACAACAGCCAGGTGGGTGGCAGTCGTTCCATTACCCCAGGAATCGCTTATCCTTCAGCTGTAAGTGCAGTTACTGTGGCAACTGCTGGCTGGATGATGTAAGCAGCAACCTGCTGAGCATCGCCTGCTCTGGGCAAGGCCCAGGGAGAGGCTAGGGATGCCTCTGTTCCTCTGTATAGGGAAAAGGTAGCTTCCTCTTGCTTCCCAGACTCCAGCCATCTTTGGGCACGGACAGGTGGAGGAGGCAGAGAGCTGCAAGAAGTCTCTCTGCGCTCTTGGGAGCATGGGACAATGTGGAAACGGGTCAGATATAAGTAGGTGAGCCCACTTCCATGGGAAGCAATCACTTCAGCCAAAGCGGACCAAGCTATACCACTCCTGTTTGTGTGTGGTGCTTTCTGACATTCAGAGGGAGCCTCTTGTGTTTAAGTTTGTGCCCGTTGCCTCTGGTCCTGTTGCTGGGAACCACTGAGAAGAGCTTAGTTCTTCTTTGCACCTTCCCTCAATATTTGTACATATTGATAAAGTGCCCCCTGAGCCTTCTTCAGGCTGAACGATTCTATCTCTCTCAGCTTTTCCTCATAGAAGAGATGCTCCAGTCCCATCATCATCTTCATGACCCTTCCCTGGACTCTTTCCAGTATGACCCTGTCTCTTTTGTACTGGGCAGTGCAGGACTGGGCACAGCACTCCAGAAGTGGCTTCACCAGTGCTGAGCAGAGGGGAAGAATCACCTCTCTCGACAGGCGGGCAACGCTCACCATAAGGCAGCCCAGGAAACTGTTAGCCTCCTTTGCTGGAAGGGCACATTGCTGTCTTCTGTTCAGCCTGGTGTGCAACGGGACATCAGGTCCTTTTTAGCTGGGCAGCCCCCAGCATATATGATGCCTGGAGTTACTCTTCTCCAGGTGCCGGATTTCACACTTCTCCTCTTTGAACTTCTCGAGGTTCCTGCCAGACCATTTCTCCAACCTATCAAGGTCCCTCCAGATGGGGGTATGTATCTCTGGTAAATCAGTCACTCCTACCAGTTTTGTGTCATCAGCAGCCTTGCTGAGAGTACACCCTGTCCCATCACCCAGATCCCTAGAGTACACCACTAGTTACTAGCCTCCAGCAAGACTTTATCTCACCCTCTGGGCCTGGCTGTTTAGCCAGTTTTCAGTCCATCTCATTGTTTCCTCACTCAGCCCATGCTTCCCTTGGTTCCTCTATGAGGATCTTATGGGACACACTGTCAAAGTCCTTATTGAAGTCAGGGTGGACAATGTCCACTGCTCTCTCCTCATCTATCAAGGCAGCCATTTCATCACAGAAGTTTATCAAGTTGGTTAAGCAACTGATACTTCAGGAAGACAACAAAGTTATTAATCAGTGAGTAGATGACTTTAATATGAGGAACTAATGATCACCCAGGCTGGAAAGCTGTTAGTGTTCAGCCACATGACATCGTAAAAGAACTGGGAGGATCTGCAAGGCGTTTGGACTGGCAGGACAGAGGAGGCATTTTTTGCATGGGAAAGTGCCTCTAGAGCCAAGAAAGGATCATGATCCTAAGAACTTGCTCGATACTTGCTCAACCTGATGCGAGAGTCCCCCTTTGCCAAGGCAGGCACCTCTGGCGCCACCCTGTCCCGCAGCAGCTGGAGCAGGGAGGAGGAGAAGAAGGTGAGGAGCAACAGCCTGTTACTGCCTGCCCTGGGAGGCAGCCAGCGTTTGCTCTTCTTCCAGCAGCCGTGTGGGTAGAAGTCTTTCCCCTTGCAGCACAGCTTCCCTCTCCTCACTCCTTAAACAAAGCATTGTCCTCTGCATCTGCCTCAACACGAGCTTTCAGGTACCCTTTTGCCATCTCACATGTTATCAGCCTTCTTTTCTTTCATTATTATTGCCCGGTTTGCTCTATGGACCCAGATCCAAACAACTTGCCAAGCAGCTCAGGAGGCTTGTGTGGCTGTGCCTACCCAGGAACTGCTGCTATGTTGTTGGACTCTGCCTGGGAATTGTGTGCAGATGATATATTGGAAGTGCTCCTGGCAGACAAGCTATTATGGTGCTCCATATAATCCCTGGGAAACTCTGAACACCTGAACCTTCTGGAGCAATCGAAAGCCATTAATAACTCCACAAACTCAGAGCGTTATACTGGTCTTTGTAGCTTCAGTATACCACCACAGCACAGCATTGTCAGCTCTGTAGGCTTTCAGCGTGGAGACAAGGGAGACGTGATGCCAGAAACATTCCCAGATCACAGGGCAGCTGCCTACAACCATCTAGGTTGTTCTGCCCTGTGATTTAGTCTGCTAGATGTGCAGCTCCAGCAAACAGTAGTTTCCATTCTGTAAACAGGATATTGCTGAGCACTGAGATGCTCTCTCACTTGTTATGGGTAAAAGAAACCTGTCCTTTAAATGGACAGTGTTGTCCATCACGCTGTAAATCAGGTTGCCCAAAGCTCTGTGCCAGCCTTTCTGCTCATCAGCCTTTGCTGAACCTCTAGAAGGGTCGCAGGGAGGACCCAGGGAACTACAGGCCTGTCAGTCTGACCTCAGTGCCAGGGAAAGTCATGCAGCAGGTGATCTTGAGGGCTATCATGAAGCACATGCAAGAGAACCGGGTGATCAGGCCCAGTCAACACGGATTCACAAAAGGCAGGTCTTGCCAAACAAACCTGATCGCCTTCTATGACAAAGTGACTCGCCTGCTGGATGAGGGAAAGGCTGTGGATGCGGTCTTCCTGGACTTCAGTAAAGCCTTTGGCACAGTTTCTCACAGCATTGTGCTTCGGAAACTGTCAGCCTCTGGCCTGGACAGGCGCACACTCTCCTGGGTGGAAAACGGGTTGGCTGGCCGGGCCCAGAGAGTGGTGGGAAATGGTGTGAAATCCAGCTGGAGGCCAGTGACAAGTGGGGTTCCCCAGGGCTCAGTGCTGGGTCCAGCCCTGTTCAATGTCTTTATCAATGACCTGGATGAAGGCATCGAGTGCACCCTTAGCAAGTTTGTGGGTGACACTAAGCTGGGTGGAAGTGTCGATCTGCTGGAGGGTAGGGAGGCTCTGCAAAGGGATCTGAACAGGCTGGACCGCTGGGCAGAGTCCAATGGCATGAGGTTTAACAAGGCCAAATGCTGGGTCCTGCACTTGGGGCACAACAACCCTGTGCAGTGCTACAGACTAGGAGAAGTCCGTCTAGAAAGCTGCCTGGAGGAGAGGGACCTGGGGGTGTTGGTTGACAGCGACTGAACATGAGCCAGCAGTGTGCCCAGGTGGCCAAGAAGGCCAGTGGCATCTTGGCTTGTATCAGAAACGGCGTGACCAGCAGGTCCAGGGAGGTTATTCTCCCTCTGTACTCGGCACTGGTGAGACCGCTGCTTGAATCCTGTGTTCAGTTCTGGGCCCCTCACCACAAGAAGGATGTTGAGGCTCTGGAGTGAGTCCAGAGAAGAGCAATGAAGCTGGTGAAGGGGCTGGAGAGCAGGTCTTACGAGGAGCGGCTGAGAGAGCTGGGGTTGTTTAGCCTGGAGAAGAGGAGGCTGAGGGGAGACCTCATTGCTCTCTACAACTACCTGAAAGGAGGTTGTAGAGAGGAGGGTGCTGGCCTCTTCTCCCAAGTGACAGGGGACAGGACAAGAGGGAATGGCCTCAAGCTCTGCCAGGGGAGGTTTAGGCTGGACATTAGGAAAAAATTTTTCACAGAAAGGGTCATTGGGCACTGGAACAGGCTGCCCAGGGAGGTGGTTGAGTCACTTTCCCTGGAGGTGTTTAAGGCACGGGTGGATGAGGTGCTGAGAGACATGGTTTAGTGTTTGATAGGAATGGTTGGACTCGATGATCCGGTGGGTCTCTTCCAACCTGGTTATTCTACGATTCTATGATTCTATGATTCTATGATTCTATGATTCTATGATTCTAGCCTGGCTCCCAGAGAATATGCACAGAAATTGGTACCTCATTAAAATCCAGGGGCCAGAACTGTCTCCCTCCTTGACCTGTTTCAAGTAACCCAAAGCAACTCAGGTAGAGTTTTCTGTTTTCTGCAGGTGCACTCTGCTGTTGGACTACAGCTGCCTGTGTGCAAGTTTAGTAGTTGTTCTCTGCAGCACAGATGTCAGAGAAAACTGAGTCTTCTTGAGCTATAGATTAGAGATTTCCTACCTGCCAGGCCAGCAATGATTGCGGCCCTGGCAAGGTGCCCTTTCCTCATGGAAGAGAGATGCTCCTGACTTGATGTCCTTCTCTGGGCTAATGCGTGGAGGCTGCTGACTCAGCTAGCATTGAGCAGAGCCTCAGAGCAGTGTGGAGCAGTGCCAGCCCCTATTTGTGCACTCGCAGAGTTTGGGGGTGGAGGTGTGAAGAATGGCAATGTGCTCCCATTCAACACTCCAGTATAACCAGGGGCCCATGTGCTTGCACGGTCCAGCTGGACTTCAACACATCTCATGAGAAGGGGTGGCCATCCTTCTTCAGTGCAGAGCTCAGGCTGTTTTTAGGCTGAGCTTCCTAATGTGCACTTGTAATCCACTGAAGTTTCATTAGCTGCTTTCTCTCAACAATTTCAGGGTGAAATGACACAGGTCCTCATTGAGCAATCCCACACTATGTTCGACTTGCGTTCGGCCACAGGCAACTCTGATGCCCATGAGCTAATGTTGCTGTAAATCTACCTGTTGGTGCAGGTTTTTGAGCTGCTTTCTTCTCAGGTATCTGTTCAGGCATCCTGACGTTAAGCAATCTCAGAACAACTTTCTACAGGAGTGGTCTTCTGCATCCCAAAGGTCATTTGTCACTTGTTGATGGCTCAGCAGTAGCAGCACAGTCCTTCCTGCCAGAGGACATTTATTCCTCAGGTCAGTCCAGGGATCGATGGCTGATCATCACAAGCAGCACATGGTCCTGACTGGCACATCTTTGAAGCAGCAGGACCTGGGGCAGACATCCTGGCACTGCTTTCAGCACTGGTGAGACTGCTCCTTGAATCCTGTGTTCTGTTCTGGGCCCCTCACCACAAGGATGTTGAGGCTCTGGAGAGAGTCCAGAGAAGAGCAACAAAGCTGGTGGGGCGGCTGGAGAACAAGTCTTATGAGGAGTGGCTGAGGGAACTGGGGTTGTTTAGCCTGGAGAAGAGGAGGCTGAGGGGAGACCTCATTGCTCTCTACAACTACCTGAAAGGAGGTTGTAGAGAGGAGGGAGCTGGCCTTTTCTCCAAAGTAACAGGGTACAGGACAAGGGGAAATGGCCTCAAGCTCCGCCAGGGGAGGTTCAGGCTGGACATCAGGAAAAAGTTTTTCATGAAAAGGGTCATTGGGCACTGGCAGAGGCTGCCCAGGGAGGTGGTTGAGTCACCTTCTCTGGAGGTGTTTAAAGGATGGCGGGACAAGGTGCTGAGGGGCGTGGTTTAATGATTGATGGGAATGTTTGGACTTGATGATCTGGTGGGTCTTTTCCAACCTGGTGATTCTATGATTCTATGATTCTATGCCACACAAACCTCTGCCATTACTGCTTACGGTGTGTTGTAAGCTTTCCAGAACAGCATCTCCACCAATGAGACACGAAGAGCAGTGGGGAAGTCTATCTGATCCCTTTTAGTGACTTAGGAAGTGATACAACTCCCTGCAAAACATGTTTGTGAGTTGCTCTGGGACTCCTTCTGGAAGAAGGCTTCCAAAATCAGTAACGTGGAAGCATCCTGTCTGCTACTTGTATTTCCTGCTCCTGCCCTGGCAATGTTCTGCAATGCAGGGGAATGAAGCACTCACGAAGGATCATTCTTACCTGCTTATTGTCTCTTGAACTTGGATACAGTGCCAGGTGCAATAAGTAAACTAGGCATCTCTAGTAAATCCTCTGTCTAATGCTCTCATTTTCCGATCTCCTGGACTGTTTTTCTTTAGGCTGAAAATAAATCTGGAAGTAGGAGGCTTCTGCCTTGTGTTCCCATTATGCTTCCCAGAGTGAATTGAGATCAGATTTCTTTCTCATTTCATGACATTCATGTGAATTTTTCTCTTTGCTTTTTCAGCTACCAGGATCTCTACTATCTGTTGGCTCCTCATATGGAGTGTGAGCTGTGCATCTTCGCCACCATCCACCCCACCAAGGACCAGTCGTTACCCTGTTCTTTAACACACAGCTGGATGATACCTAGAGACCTCATTACTTGGCATGGTAAGAGGAAAAACCACAATTGGCTAGAACGAAGTGCAGCTGAAATTGTTTTCCAGCAGATCTCCCTTTCCCTGTTCCCTGTCTGTCTCAGTAGAAGGGAAGGAGTGAGAGATTCCATGTCAGAGTTGCTCCAAAGCTCTGCAAACCCAAGGTAAGCTGGTGCTGCCTGCAAAATACTCAGTTATTTTCACATCAGTCTGATGCTCAGCAACAGGAGTGCTTTCACCACAAGAGTGCCAGGCTGGGGAGAACTGCTAAACGTTTGAGAGTGGGGAGGGGTGGTTCTGGGTGTCATCCTTGCCAGTGTGAGCTCACTTATGGAAATATGAGTTGATAAACGGCAGCTGGCTGGGAGAAGTGTGTCGTTCTGTCCCTTCATATATTCAAAACTTGCATTCCTCTGAGTTGTTGAACAAGCTCCCTTCCTGAGAGTTGAAAAGACAGATTTAAAACCACAGACAGTTTTGGCCATTCTTCGTGGCATCAGCTTCTTTCACTGGCTGTTGTCGACACTGCAGGACCCCTAACTACTGTTGGCACCCTGGGTGCAGCCAGCCACCCCACGGCTGTAAATCTCAGCTCTGGAGCTGTTTCTCATCACAGCTCATCCCCGCTTCCTTCCACAGCTCCAGTCGGCAGTGGCTCGGTCACGCAAGCTTCTCTGCTCAGAAGAGTCTGGTTGCTGGAGAGCAAAGGCTGTGCCCTGAACAGCAAACAGCGCACAACGTGGCTGACAGCCCTGCAGTCCTCATCCAAGTCACGGCTCCCTTTGTGCACACTTAATCAGCTCCTTCTGTGCTGGGCTGCGCCGTGCTGTTGCTTGGCATCTACTGTCCATGCTTACAGTTGCTCTCAGCAAGGCTATGCCCTCCATCTGCGCCCTATAGTTTCAACACTAGATGAATGTTTTCTAGTCTGCACATTATACTCCCTTCAATAGTCGTCCTACGCAGTTCCTCATCCTCACTTGATGAATGCCAGGCACTGTGCTTGCTGCTTTGCTCACTGCTCCATTGGCTGCACCACTGCAAAAATCACATTTTCTATATTCCAGGCCTGTGGCACATTTTTTGCTCTAGCCAAGCCAAAGTGAAGGAGGACTCAATATCTTCAGGCACTGCTGTAAAACCCTTAGCAGCAGTTTCAGGTGCCTAAGTCTCTATGAATCAGACTTGAAGTCTGGAGCAGGGGGATGGAGAAAAGGGCCAGACTAGCCCTTGCAAGCCACCCACTTGTAGTCTTCGCTTGTAGTGACAGGACTAGGGGCAACAGACATAAACTGGAGAGGGGCAGATTTAGACATAAGGAGGAATTTCTTCATGATGAGAGTGGTGAGACACTGGCACAGGTTGCCCAGAGAAGCTGTGGCTGCCCCATCCCTGGAGGTGTTCAAGGCCAGGTTGGATGGGACCTTGATCATCCTGGTCTGGTGGGAGGGGTCCCTACCCATGGCAGAGGGGTTGGAACTAGATAATATTTAGGGTCCCTTTCAATCCAGACTATTTATGATTCTATGATCTGCAGCCCCTTCCAAGGGGTGCAGCAAACCCACGTGCAGTGCCTGTTTCCAGACCCACGTGGTGGGCAGTTCTTGATGCCAGCTGGGTGAGCAGCCAGATTCCACAGCCCAGCTAGGCAGTGCCCCCTCCCCTCTGCAGCTACCCAGGCCTGGCCAGGCTTGGGGAAGGAGAGCACCCAGGACTGTGACTGCATGATTCTGAGAAGCTGCATGTGTGCAGCCTTGCTAATGCACCTGTTGTAACGGCAGCCTCCGCATCCAGCCTGGCTCATTCACGAGTGCTCATCTGGTTTGCCCCTGAGGGATGATGTTTCAACAGGAGGAGGCCACAGACGCTCAGCCAGAGCATGGCAGCCACCACGCCAGCAAGGTTGCCACCACAATGTGCCCAGCCTGCCCAGCCTCAGGAGAGCCAGAGCTGCTGTCAGAGGGCCTGCAGGCACAACTGGCAGCAAAGTCGGGCTTGGCACCCTGGTGCAATGCAGAGAGGGAGCTCTCTGGTCCTCTGCAGGTAGAGCTGAAACATACCAGTCTGGCAAAGGCGTGCTGGGAAGCTGGGGCCTGTCACTCCTTGTTCTGGCTGCAGTTGGAGGAGGTCAGGGACTCAGTCCACCCGCAGCTGCTGTGGCATTGAGATGCTACTCGCAGTGAGAGCCTGGGGTGCCGCCTTCATGAGGTACTGGGGAGAGACAGAACTTCATCTAGACACCCAGTTTTGCTGTGATAAAGGCGTGTGTGCCAGTACTCTGCAAAATATCCTCTCAAAATTGCTCTAGGGGGTGATACGGGGACCCAGAGCTGGAGAGGATGCTGTAGCTACAGAAAAAGGAGTGAGAAGTGTTGGCATACCCTGAGCATTCTAATCCTTCAGCTCAGTGGAGGCAGGAGAAGTATGGCACATCCCCCAGGGAGGAGATACCTTGAGAGGTCTCAGGATCCCCGTTCTCATTCTCAAGGCACTGCTTGATGCCCGTCGTCCCCTATCCCTCGGGCCAAGCGAGATCTGACTCTGCCCCTTGTGCCATACACATTCCCATCAGCTCTGCTGGTGCTGTTGAGGCCTGATTTGTGGTATTACAGGCTGGGTGATCCTCCCTAGTGGATGCCATGGCAGAAGACTGAACGATGTTGCAATAAAAAATAAAGTAATAAAGAAAAACAGTGCATTTCACATCTCAGCCTCTTGGAGGGACCAAAGAATAACCGGTCCTTAGAAATACCCTCAGAAAGGTGTAAAAAAAAATATGAAGTTAAGCTTGGCTGTGAACCATAATGCTTGTTCTGCCTCCTGCCCTCCCCAGGGATTCATCCTTCCCTGCCCACTGCAGGTAACCACACTCTGGCATGGTGCTGGGCTTCAACAAGGCTGGGCTGAGACACCCTGGGCACTGACAACAGAGAGAGGTCCTGCAAACACACAGGTGTGTGGTTCTGCCTTGGGTAGACCCACTCGAGGCCAAAAAACCCCAAAGAAGCAAACTTTTCTGAGCCACTTGCAAGTCTCCCTTGATAAGGATGAGCATATGCCCAGCAAACTGGGGCACCCCATCTCCGGCAGCTCTCACCCCTGCCGTAGGGTGCTGGTGGCATGCTGCTCACCAAGAGCTTTCTCAGAAAGTATCTCATTCCCCCACTAGGAGTATCGCTCTAAGCCAGTGGCCAGCCACCCCTCTGCCTGCAAGAGGAGCAGCCACCTTGCTGGTTGAGCATCCTCACCCTGTTTCTGGGAATAGCAGCACGTAGTGCAGAATCTCAGTTTCGCTCTAAGAGGTGAAACTGTCCCTTAACTGAGGAAGATGGTGCCACGCGATGGACACGGCCTGACCTTCCTGATGTGGGAGAGTGCCAGTTTTCCACAGGGAAAATGGTAACTTAGTGGAGAGCTGGTCAGCATCCAGGGCCAGTCCTCAAGAGCATTCCCCTGGGTAGCTACAGCCCACCAGCTTTAGTAGCAATGCTCTTCACTTGTGTTGGTTGCTGAGCCTAGTGGGTTTCGTCTGGACTGACCCAACCGGTAGCAACCCTGTGATCCCTAAGGGTGGGTTATGTGTGTGGAGGGGTTAAGTTTCCTCTGGCAGAGCTACTCCAGCTGGCCCAGTGGTTTCACTGCAAAGCTGTACAGACACACTTTGAGACTACCCTTGCTTAACTAGGGGCTCATCATTAGGTTCGAAGAAGGAGACCTTGGTTCTGGGGACAAAGTTTTACCCCTATTTCCATGGACATTTTTCTCCAGGGCTGAATGGCACTTCCCTTCATCCCTCATTCCTGCATCTCAAAGCATGGAGTGTGATGGCTTCTCAACACTAGACATTGCTCTTTGGGGAGATACAGGATTTCTACAAGCCATCTCCTTCACACAACTACTAACAGCTTCACAAGTGGAGTAGCCCACCTTCTAGTCTTCATCCCAAATCATGTTATGTGTCCAACATGCCTGGGGAGCTATGGGAGCAGACGGTCAGAGATACCTGATGGCTCCTCCAGCATCCCACTACCCCGTGCAGCTGCCTGCAGCCTAACCAAGTGATTGCAGTGACCTGGCCTGCCTATTTCCTCAGCCAAGGATCTGACAACCCTGAAGCCATCCATCCTGTCCCATTGCACTGAGTGAACCAGTCCCAGCACAGATTCTGACCTTACTCAGGCCACAATATATGCAGGACCCAGGAGCAACAGGTTGGCTGTTCCCAAAGGACAGAGTTGTACCAGAGCAAGACAGGCTGCTGTCAGCTCATCCCCTTTTGTGTCTTTGCAAGTTTTTTAACAGTCTGCAGTACCTAAAGATCCTCTCAGTCCAGGCTTGGCTCATAGGGCTTCCTTGACCGGTCTTGGAAACTCAAGAAAGTGGTTTTCAGGAAGCCTTAGCCTGATGGACACTGCACAGTGCAAGAAGAGATGCAGGCTGGTGTTCAGTGAGACCAGATCCCTGTACTCTGCTCTGCCAGGGGGCTGCCCAAGACATCTGAAAATGATGATCAGCCCTGGAGTCTCTGCTCCTTTCTTTCTGATTCAGCTCCAAGGCTGTGTTTGGAGGGTCTGAGCAGCAAGCATGGATGCACTGGCCCTAGGGGTGCTCCTCGGAGGGTCTTGCCTGGATGCAGGGAGCTCAACCTGTTACCTTGCCCTGAGGATCCTTGCAGATGAGCAGGAATCCTGAAGCAGACGGACGGGTAACAGGTAGCCCAGGACATGTGGCTAGGTGGCCCAGTGCCAAGGTAGGAGGCTCAGCCCCATCGCCCAGCGAGAGATAGTATGACACTGATGTGATGGGCTCCCAGCACAGACAGAGAGCAGGACTAGATGGAAGCACAGCAGAAGTTGCATGAGGCCCCACCTCCTCCTCATTCCACTGATCACAAGGATACTGCATGGCTCAGTCTACATGGAGGTTGTAGTGAAGCTCAGTAGCGGGTGTTTTGGCCACAGAGGTTTCTGGGAGGTGCCAAGTGCTGTCTGTGGTTTTCTTGCCATGCATGGGGTCCACAGGGCTGGGAGAAGGACAAGAGCAGATAACGATGAAGCAATGGAGAGTTTGAAGGAAGTCCAACTGAGACAGCCTGAGAAATGAAGCAAGTAATAAAATCCTGGAGAAAAACAGTGCTCCGCACCCAGCCGAGCCCACTTCTGGAAGCAGCCAAAAAGGCATCCTTGGCTCAGAGGCAGACAGTCATAAACGCTGGTAGAGACTTCCCAGGGAGGGAAGGTTTTACCTGTTGAGCAAGTCCCAGACTACCTTCGCCCACCAGCTGAGAGTGTTGAGCACCTTGGGGAAGCAAAGCAGGCAGTCTTCCCACCACAGCCTTCAGCACAGCAGAAGGAAAAGAGGGGAAGCAACAGCTCTGGTTTCTCTCTGGCATCCAAGCTGAGAGAGTGGCTGGGCCATTTGAAGAAGGGACTGCTCCCCAAGGAAGGAGAGAAATACACCTGGGCCAGATAGGACAACCTCTTATCATCAGTGGAGAGACAGCTAGGGAATGCTGAATGCCTTAGCATTTTTTTGGGAGGCTGCTTGTGGTTTTGGCCACTCTTCCTGGGCTCAAACCCTCACAGATGGAGAAGCGGTCCTGTCCACTTGTAGGGCTGGCCCCCAGGCACCCTGCCTCAGTGGGTCCCTCTCCCAGCCACTGCTTTGCCTCCTGCACCAGTCATCCCCACTCATGGACACAGGTCCTCCTCAACTTGCTTGGCAGGTAGAACCCTCCCTGCCCATGAAGCCAAGCTCACATCCCCAGGGCAACCAAATAAAGCGCCATGTGGGGCAAGGCCCTTGTTCTGCTCTCTTCTGGTTTTCCTTCCCTTTGCCCCAAATAAACAGGCCACCACAAAGAGAGACAAACGCCTTTGTTTCCAAAGCAAGAAGGACTGTCAGAATGGCACGTCTCCCTGTGTCTCGTCAGGGGTGTGATAAGTCCCTGAGGGCCACGGGGAGCCCTGCCATACAGCACAAGTCCTTGCTGACAGAGCTATTGTTAAGAAGGGGTGCATTTCTTGGGGGCTGGAGCATTTGCCCCACACTAATTTCTCTTCAGGAAAGTCACAGCAGACACTTGCTTGCCTAGAGAGATTTCCCTTGCTGACGGCTCTTATCCTGAACAGACGCCAGCTTGGCACTCATCAAGGGGTGTTCAGGGAGGCCCCCATTTCTGGACTTCTCCATGTGCCCCTGCGTTGGCAGGCACCCCACAGGGTGTCAAAACTGAGCTCAAAAGAAGTGACCTTCTCTTGGAGCTGCCTAGCACTGAGCTCACATTGCTCTAACCCAACACCCGCACCCAGCAAGGCCCCATGGATTGCTCCTTCCAGGAGCTTGCAGATGGCAGAGTGGTCAAATAAGCCCAGGATGCTCACCCTGCCCAAGTTGGGGGACATCTGTCCCAGAGCTTGGCTTAGGGTTGATTCTGCAAAGGGCCTGCCCCCTTCGGGGCAAGTTTATTCAACAGCAGACCCTGTAGGCACATTGCCTTCACTCTAAGGTTACCTTCTTTTCATGGACTTGACCTGGGGACTATTCTCATCTCCCCATCTTCCCTTTGAATGGGATGAGGTGCATTATATCATAGCTTGAAGATGCCTGACTAAATTTAGCCAGTGCAGGGGTGAGGAGAACCTTTCTGGTTTTCCCTGTTTGCTTTGGTGGGAACAGAAATGACACATCCTTGCTGTCACTTGCCTCTGGAGTAAATGCCCAAGGACTTGGAAGCCAGTAGCACTCAGATGTCCAGGGTTTTTGAAGCTAATCCACCCTGCATGTGAAAGCCCTCAGACTGTAGGACTTAAGGCTGTGGACCTCTGGAGCAAGGCTGAACAGATGTGAACAAGGCTTCTGGAGCCAGGGGTTCAGGGGACACCACATGAACCATGTCAATGTGGTCTCTGGAACATTGTCACCAGCTTGGGGTCTGGGGTGGGAGGGGAAGTCGGACAGGTTTAGTAACCATGCTAGGTAACCATCTTCAGTAGCTAGAGCCAAAGGGAAGTAATAAATTCCTCTCTATGTTGGAGGGAGCTTTGCAGAGGTCCCACTTCTGTTCCTCGATGCTTCAGCCTTGTGATATCCACGGAGAGGTGCCCAGCCCCTTCCTCCAGCCTCATGCAGTGCCATCCGCCCTTCCCTTCTGGGCTGTACACCCTTGCAGCCATATACTTTGCTTTTGCCAAGAGATAAGCTAAACACATTAATGTCGTTCTCAGATCTGGGGGAGACTCGGGGATCATCACTGTGGGGTGTAGAGGCTGAGCATTCCGCTGGTGCAACAGCCTTTTAGCCTCACAGCATACCTGGTGAACTTACTGTGGGCTGAACAGACAGTACTGATCTGTCCCACAATGCATGTCCCACAGACATAGAATCATAGAATCCCCAGGTTGGAAAAGACCCACAGGATCATCAAGTCCAAACATTCCTATCAAACACTAAACCATGCCCCTCAGCGCCTTGTCCACCCATCCCTTAAACACCTCCAGGGAAGGGGACTCAACCACCTCCCTGGGCAGCCTCTGCCAGTGCCCAATGACACTTTCCATGAAAAATTTTTTCCTGATGTCCAGCCTAAACCTCCCCTGGTGGAGCTTGAGGCCATTCCCTCTCATTCTGTCCCCTGTCACTTGGGAGAAGAGGCCACCACTCTCCTCTCCACAACCTCCTTTCAGGTAGTTGTAGAGAGCAATGAGGTCTCCCCTCAGTCTCCTCTTCTCCAGGCTAAACAACCCCAGCTTTCTCAGCCATTCCTCACACTACAAAATACCTGACTGGCTGGTGAACTTCCCTTTACCTTCTATGCTGGGAGAGAAGAGTAGGCTTCATACCTATCTAAACAGCACTTGCCACCAAATCACTCGCACACAGATGCTGCAAGCGAATGTCCATCCCTCTTCCCCCAGACTTCTGCTGCAAAGAGGCTAAGCAAAAGCTGACACTATGTCTAACCAACCCCTTGCCCCATCTGTGATCCAATTCCCTGCTGAAACATCTCTCAACCAGCAGCATATGGTCCAACAATGCTCCATAAAACCCTCTAAGCTGTCCCACAGAAAAGCTCTCCACCCCTGCATGTGGCCATGCTGTCAGTCGGCACGTCAATATCTACCCCTTCAGCCAAAGTCAGGAATTCGTCAGTGCTCAGCCTCAATGTCCATCATATCGAGAGCAAGACTGCGATCCTGTAGAACAATACCATGTTGTCTACTTGGGTGTTAAGCACATCAGCATACTTCCCTCCTTTTTCCCAAGCCACCCAGTTCTGCTGGGATGGGAGCTGATTGTTGGCTTTCTTCCATCAAAATGAGATGTCCTCTGGGAAAGGCTGAGGAGCCCAGCCCTGGAAACAAGGCGGAATATAGGGAGCACACGTCTGTGTTGCCAGTGCTGGGGCAGTGAGCTCGTGCTCCTGATGAAACAGCCTGTATTCCCACCCCACCGGTGGGTGCTGTTGTCAACCTGCCCCAGGTCCAGATGTGGAGGAAGGAACTAAGGAGATCCCAAGTATGGACCCTATATTTTGCTATAAGATGTGACACCTGGACTGCACTGAGCACCCAAGGCTGGCTCTTGCTGAGGGCTGCAGGCAGGCAGAGCCCAGCTTTGGCATTGGTGGGTGCTTCAGCACCTGCTCTCTGCCTAGGGAGCAGAGCAAGCTAGAGAAACCAGAGGTGAGGAAGAGCAAGCTCTTGTGTGGGATGTGATGATGGATGGGTGTGCTTGCTGACAGGGTAGAGGAGCCCCCTGCAAAGGGCTTCTTTGGAAAGATCGTCTTGCAAAAACTCCCAAAAGAGCAACACAGCCTCACCACAGCAGTGATGTGCAGCCCAAGAGGGTGCCTAGGCCCCTTTGCAAGGGGGTGGGAACCAACAGCATTGCAGGGGATGACACATCGCAGTGCTTTCCACTGCCTCCAAACCACGATAGCATCAGAGAGGAGCACCCTGTGCTTGTTCTCCCCAAATAGTATGAGCCTCGGGGAAGGGAGGGTGCCAAGCCCTGCCAAAACACCCTCCCATCTCAGCAGCTGATCCTGGTGGATAACAGATAGCTTACTAGTGGGAGGGTAGTTGTTCCAGCTGGCTGTAGGGTGGCAGACAGCAGCTGCCTACCAAGGCTCAGTACCACATAACTGTTTAGGGCACCAAGTGAGGGAGGCACATGCAGCTGAAACCCCTGAGGGAGTTTTGGGGGAGTCTCCAGTCAAGAAGTGGAGAGAAGTCCCGGGCTGCACTGGCTTTGGGGCCAGGAGAATGTGTCCCTGCTGAGGAATGGTGAGCTGTACCACCTGCAAGACCACAGAGGGCAGGAGCCTGTCTGCCCAAGGCAATGCATTTTCTCCAGGTCCTGCTGTCTAGCAGGGCCCCTTTGCCCCTCAGAAAGGCCAAGCTGGCATTTTGCCTGCCTTGGCTTCAGCTCAGCTGTGTTGATGTCTTGTGGTCCCATGTGCTTTGGAGGCTCTCCAAGCTTGAGACGTGCCCCTAATGCTGGCTCGTGAGCTGGCTGCAGATGAACATTTTTGCCAAAGCAGATGCAGTAGTCCATGCAGAGTACATCTCAGTGAGAAAAACCTGAGGTGCTACAGGCTCCCTGCCAGCCTCACCTCCCAGGCAGCTCTGATGCTGCTTCTGTTGTGTGTGGAGACTAATATCACACCCCACATCCTACATACCACTTTGCATGTACAAAAAAAACAGGTGTTTTCAGGCTTCTTTGCCATTCCTGCCAGTAAAATCTATTCAAGGCAACCCTTTTGTTCAGGATTCTCATTTCAGACTGGGTTTTATACACATCACTCTGTAAAAAGTGTCATGTGGCTCAGTTTCGGTCTCAAGGGTGTTGCAGGAGAACGTGCCTGTATTCCATGAACATGCATCTCGCGAGCACTGCTTCTTGGAAGAGCTGAAACCAACATCTGGGTTGCTGTAACATGTTCAAACACGGCATCCACTTACAGTCTGCATATTAAGTGCAGGAAACAAA
Organism: Phaenicophaeus curvirostris; assembly: GCF_032191515.1. Lineage (NCBI taxonomy): Eukaryota > Metazoa > Chordata > Aves > Cuculiformes > Cuculidae > Phaenicophaeus > Phaenicophaeus curvirostris. Next base: position 44,041,311 of record NC_091392.1, on the reverse strand, counting down.
CTTCTGCTCAGCATGTCTCAGAAATTGCTTTAGTAGGCAACGAATCCAGACAGGGAATATGCCTCAGCAGGTTATTTCTAGGCTCAAAATAGGCTCAATTATAAATGGCAGGTTTCTAAGGCACTGCAAGGACACCGATTTCAGTATTATGGCTATGCAGAGCCAGTGGGTACAATCAGTCAATAGCCTGCAGCTCTCCTGCTCTGGCACATCAGTGATGAAACATCTGACCCTCCTGCCTGGAGCTGCATTTCCTTGCCCTTGAACTCCCAGCCCTAAGCAGTAGCCCAGGAATACTCCTTAGCATCATATTTTAGCACAATATTGTCTTTCTCTCCTGCAGTGGTGGCACTGGGGCTATGTTGCAGGCCCTCTTGAAGTCATTAGCCAATGTTCAGACAAGCAGTGGCAATGTTTTCTCCTCCATAGTCAGTATTTGCTGAGTTTGTAGCCCTGCTTTCGAAACACGTCATTTCTTCAAAGTTAAGTGTGAAGCATTCCCTCCAGTGCCTGCACTGCCTGAACAATGCATGCTGCAATTCCTTTTCACTTCTACATCTTTCTTTCTTTCTTTCTTTCTTTCTTTCTTTCTTTCTTTCTTTCTTTCTTTCTTTCTTCCTTTCTTCCTTTCTTCCTTTCTTCCTTTCTTCCTTTCTTCCTTTCTTCCTTTCTTCCTTTCTTCCTTTCTTCCTTTCTTCCTTTCTTCCTTTCTTCCTTTCTTCCTTTCTTTTCTTTCTTCCTTTCTTTTCTTTCTTTCTTTTTCTTCAGTTTGATTTATTTAAAAACAACTGAGAATTCAAGCCACTTTCCCATATTCTTTAAATGAGAAAAGTACTATCAGTTTCAAACTGTGTAGCAGAGTAGTACAAGGTCCCTAACTGTACTTCACCTACAGGTGAACTTAAGCCTTACTCCATTCGCCTTCCAGCTCTCCCTGGTCTGCTGGTCTGCTGTTCCCCTCTGGCTCAGCAGCAATTGCCTGATACACTGTAAGGCTTTTCTTAACCTGCACTTGCAGCTCTTGGAAATCGTCTGCATGCAGTGACCACCCAGTCCAGGCTGTGTCATTGCTAGCAACCTTTCTGTGTCAAAGCCAAGAACGTGCATTCATAAAGCATCAGGCTGCCCCTCCTTGATTTGCCTTTGCTGCAAGTACCTTTAGGGTGAAATGCAAATGGCCTGAAGCCTTACCAACCAGTCACCATGTGGCTGAGATTAAAGATCTGCTAACTCCACTGCTGCAGCCTCACAGTAAGGATCTTTCACATCCGAATTAATCAAAGGCTTCGTGATTTTTTGCTGAGCTGGCAGTATTTCTATCACCATTAGGCAAGCAGTCTTCCTGCTTATCACCCAGGCAGAGGAGATAACCCAGATCAGTGGATGGCTTCTTGCCATTCTCACATGCTAGAAGAACACTCGAACAGCTCGGTCCAGCCATCTCTGTTGGCTGACAGGCTGATCCATTCTGCTCACAGCCACTACCCAGCACCTGGCTCCCTCCCTGCCCTCCTGGTTAGGGTGCTGTGCCCATCCCGCAGCCACACGGATTCTACTCTGGCTGGCAAACCAGGAGCACTCCCTTCCCCTCTGTGCCCAGGGAGTGCTTACACCCTAGAGGAAAGACAGAGCCCAGCATGAGCAGCCAGAGGTGCAAGGGAGGAGGTGAGGATCATGGATTTGAGGAGCTCACGGGATGCACTTTGAAGTGTGTCTAACACACCCTGTTGTCATTAGCATGAGCAGGAGTCATTCCTGCTTCCCTAAGCTGTAATTTCAAGCTTGCCCACCTTCTCCAAATACCCTTTGATAACATTTACAGGATTATCATTACCACTGGGGAACATATTTCCATAATGGTTTAATGAAAGCAGAGATTCTGGAGTCAGCAGGAGCTGGAGCCTCAGAGACAGCTCCTAATCCAGGAAAGTGGATGTGGTTGGAAACATTTCAGGAGGCAAAGCTTGGAAGATCCTGCTGTGGCTCATTCCTGATACGAGGGTCTGTTTTTGCAAGATGATAAATCTGAGTTTAGTACACCTGAATTTAAAATACCACAACCCACATCACACAAAGTGGCTGAACAGGTACACAGACACTCTCCCGAGTGGAAAGATGTTGCAAATCATTGAAGGAGTAATTGCAGTCAAAACAGGCTTTTGCCAGCTGGAGAACAATGTATACAGGTGGACTTTGGTCACGTAGTCCATAGGCTTCTCAGCCAGGCCCTTTCCCAGTCCTTTCAAGGTCATGACTCGCGATGCCATGTCTATTACTGAATCCCTTACAAGCAGATTTGGGGGAAGATGTTCCTTCTTTTGTTTCAGACACTTGCCTGACTGGGCTGTTTCTCTGGCAGCTGCCAAACCACCTTGGTAAGAGCAACCCAACAGCTCAGCCAGCAGCTGAAGACGACCCGACAACATGCAGTACCTGGGCTCCAGCCCTCAGCACACAGGACCAGCTTGGGTATGCTGAGGCATGCCAGTGCCTATCAGCTAGACCAGAAGGCAAGGCTCTATATCAAAGCTACTTGCAATGCAGAAACTCACCCTTAGCAATCATTTTTCCCTCTTCAACCTAAGCTGAATTACAGCTTGGCAGCTGGGAGGGGTGGGAATGCCCATGAGAAAAGCCAGGAGCTCAAGAAACATTGCCGTGTTATCATCAGCACAGGCTCTTTGACTGTCAAGGTGTGTGCAGGAAGAAGGCTGAGACCTGGCAGAAGAGCTGAAACAAAAATCATGGGCAGCTCTATCAACAGATGTGGGTGCCTAGTCCCTTCTACAGGAATGATGGGTCACAGCCAGCAACAGGGGATTAGCTCAGGCCCCAAAGGCAGCAGCAGTTCTTTGAGGGCTGTCTGGGATTGCTCACCATACAATTTGCACTTTCCAAGGAGCAGTGAGCAAACAGGGACATTGTGCAAGGAAAGACTACTGAGAGGGCAGCGAGTTGCTACCAGGAGCCAGGCAGTGTCTAGAGTGCAGGCCATAGAAGAGGTGCCCAGGTTCAGGACCTCAGCAGGATGCCTCATCCCTAGCATAGGATATGCTTGGTGAGGATCTTTGCTATGATCTGGGGCCTGCGCACCTGTGCTGGCTATGAATCTGGTCTGCTCCTGCCATGGCAGATGGCTCTGCTGGCCCCATACTGCCTGGGACACGCAATCCCAACTTGCAGAATGTAGTTGCAGCTGCTAACACCACCTGCCTCACCCTCATAACCAGAGATGAGGCACTACTGAAATAATATCCCACAGACATTACTCCCTTCTCCGCACTTGCAGCTCCCTCTGGCCAAGAGCTTGGCACGGTCAAGGACACTGTTTGGCTTGGACAAAGAACATTTTCTTCCCAAGATACAATGCAGACCAGTGTCTCTCCTTGTAAGACAAAGTGAGGATTCGCAGCGTGATGCAGGAGGGCTCTCCTGGTGAGGAAGAGCCTGGCTGGAGGGGTGGAGGAGAAGAGCCCTATCCCACTGCTGAGTTCTCCCATGGCAGGACGAGTCCATGCCACCAAGATCTGCTGTGATCCGTCCTCATCTTCCTCATCTCCATCCTCTGCAGATTGGATGGGCCGATAATCTGCTGGCACATGCCCGAGCTGGCAGACAAGCCAAACACTGATAAGGAATGAGGTGACGGGATGTGAGGATTGCCAGTTCTAATCAGCCTGGCTCTGGCCTTCTCAGCCCACAGTGGCTCTTCCTACACCACATTTCTCCTGAAAATAATGGGCAAGCACCTCTACATCTTCAGCGTGGTGGAGCAGATGTCAGTGTGGCTGGGGATACTATCCCTGTCTGGTGCACCACCATGGTGAGCAGGGACCTTTCACCCCCCGAAATTCAGACATACCTTGTGAAGACACTGATCCTGGAGCTTTAGATTTTGTCACCTCATTATGGTGGCCCCAACCCAAAGGCAGGAAGGGATTGTACCGTACTATTGAGTTGTACTGATGGGAGTTAGCCCATGGCCTACAGGCAATGGGACACCCCATGGGCCCCTTGCGCTAATGCTATTTAATTCAAATTAAATGGCTCCTTGAAAGCCAACTGAGACACCTAGACTTCTATCAGACAAACACAGGTTGCCTGAGGTAGTCTCAAGCCTGAAGGCTGAATTTCCTTGATGTGAATACCCCTTCCAGCACCTCCCCTGGGATGGTATCCTCTTCCCCATTATCACCTGTTATCCATGAGCTGGTCTCTAATCTTCCACGCAGCATTTGGAGGAAGGTCCCTGGACAGGTGTGACTCAAGGAGCTGGTGGCTGCTAAGGCTGGGTTACAGTGCCCAGCTGCCAGAAACACTGCAGGAAACACAGAACCTACCCCTGACCTTTTAAATGGCTTGCCCCATCTCCAGCTCTAAGGCAGCGAATTATCTACACGTTTCCTTTCTTCATCTACCATCTCTTGCAAGGGAACTGTCTCTCCTAGTCCAACCCCTGCAACCTGCTAGACCGTGGCTCCAGCAGCAGCTCATCTCCTTGGAGAGATGTCTGGGGTCTTTTGCAGGGCTTTTGTCTCACAGACTCCTGCTGTTGAAAGGGATTCATTTAATTACACACACATCCCAAGCAGAGGGAAGCTGTCTCTAGTCACTTTTCCTCCTGCTGATATGGAACACTCCTCCTCGTCCTGCACCACATGGAAGGCTCAAGGGCTGAACCCTGAGACAGGTTTCCAGAGGGGTAAAGAGGGACCAAGCACGTCAGAGCAGAGAAGGGCATTTTGGCCTTTGCTGCAGGCTCCTTGTGTCACAGGATGATCAGTGACCTAGCCAAAGGCTGGAGCCTTTCCAAGCCCTCCCTGTCTCTAGGCAGGAGTCTCTCCCTGCTATCTTTGTTGGCATTGATGGCACCAACTGGAAACACCAGGAGTGGCAGTCTCTGGGGTTGTGCTTTATGGGGGCAAGAGGTACGGGGACTACCACATGCCCAGGAGATGGGGAACCGATCGGCCTCATAGAAAGGAGAAAGAAAGTGTTTCAGTCAGTTTCAGTCCGGGGCCTCTTAAGGAAATCGCAGAGCGTCTTGTGATTTAGAGACAAATATGCAAGACAAGGAGAGCTTTAAGCCACAGGCTTGGCCCACTGCCTGAATTTTTTCCCTCCTCTTTCACTGCAATTACAGTTGAGCCATGTATTATAGTAATTGGGTAACTTTTTCCAAACGAACCCTTTCACTCAGAGTGAATCATACTTGCCACAAAAGAACACGGAGGCAGATAAAAGACATATAGATCCTATGGCTATTTGTGATAGTGTTTTGCCATCATCCCCTTGTTCCTCAGCCCCCTAGGTGGGCACAGGGTAGGTGCAAGAGCCAGGCATTGAGCTTTCCTGGATAATTCCTCTCCACCCCTCTAAGACGGCTTCCTCCTGGCTTGCTGTGATCTACAGCCAAGGCAAACTGCATGCTTTTGAAAATGTCTACGGGTTCTGCAGAATAAGGACTCTTTCCCCTCCTTGAGGTCCTGAACCTACAAGAGTGGGTGGTCAGGGCTGGGTCAGCAGCTGGGCAGGGTTTGGGATCAGCAAGTCTTGATAGTGCAGCTGAGCGAACTCAGATCCAGCTTCAGCTCTCTGCTCCTGGGGTTTCACCTGAACCACTAAGAGTTTCTGAGGCACCATGTGTGCTCAGTAACATTTCTTCTGTTCCTGATTTAGCCAGAGCTGAAGAGCCCAGCCTTCCTCCCCAACCCTTCCCACCAAGTCTCAATCTATCTCACCATTTTCCGTGTGGGATAAAAGCCTTGGATAGTAAAACACTCATTGTAAAACTATTTTCCATTGGCTTCATGGTCACACATAGCTGGATCGCCTCCTGGAGCAGCCAGCTTGGAAGGGCTGGGTCCACCATCCTGGAGAGGAGCCTGGGCGAGGATGGGAGGAGGCAGCCTTGCCTGATAGGCTCTCCCTCCCCCCAAAACCAGCTCCTCCCCCTCTTTCCTCAGTCTCATTGGTGGGTGGAGTGGAGAAGGGCTGGGACAACTCAGCTCTCCATCTATTTAAGGGCAAGGGTGGGGTCGTTTCAGCTACTTGTTGGAGACGGTTGTACCCTGGTGAAGAGGAGGACTTGCCTGTCAGAGGAGCACCATGTCTTGCGTGAGTAGTGAAAGGGGCAAGGCAGCTTTGCTGGAGCTGGTGCTTGGTGGAGTGGGACTGGGGGAAATGTCTTGGCTTGGTGTAAGGGTCTTCATGTTATTTTCCTCCATCTGTGCGTCATCCCTGGTGTCAGAGGGTCTGCTAGAGCTGGGTGCCTGCTGCATCTATTACGGAGTGGTGGCTGCTCTTTCTTGTTCTGGCAGGAGTGGGTTTTTTTCCTGCAGGATCCCTTTGGGGAGATATGTGGGGGGTCCTTGCTGAGTTGGTTCCCAAGCTGGGGTAACCTGTTTTACAGCTGCTCCGCTCTGGGGAAGCGGCTGCGGTAATGTTTATTGCTCTCTGAGCATCTCCTCTTCTGGATAGTCTGGCTGCTTTCTTCCTGGCTGAAGTTTTCATGAGTCACTGAATCATTATCCCTTCCTCCCTGGTAACGAAATGGGCTAAACCTAACTGTCCTTCTGTAAGTGTCAATGAGGACAGCCAGGGAGATGCTTGTGTCAGAAGAGTGATTCCACTTCTTTGATTAATTTGTTTTATTAAACTGAGGGCAATAAATCAGGGATTGTCTGAAATGCAGGCTTGTTTATTGAAGTGGGATGGGGGAAAGATTCTTAGTATTCTTGGGTCTTCCCTCTGCTCTGCTGAAAAATAAGTACTTATGGGTTTACTGGGTTTTTTTATTTCTAGAGAGAAAGTGGGGAAAGGTGTGTACCTGGAGCAGGAGAATGCTTTTGCAAAGGCTGAGCGTACAAAATGAATCACTGTGCCCTGGGGAGCTGGGGAGCAAAGTTCCAGAGCCCCTGGACCTGGGCAAGGCTTGAAATTCAAATCCAAGCCAGGAGAAGGGAGTGGAGGCTCCATCCCTGCACAGACAAACTTGTGTGGGATGATGCGAGACCCACAAGGCACATGGGTGTGTTTAGGACAGGGTGGGTGTGATGGGAGCTTGCAGGTACTTATGCTTCACAGCTGTGCAATACAGATATGTTGATGACAGCAGCAGAAGAAAGATTGGGAAATTGGGCCTGTGTCCCATGTGACTGGAGTAACTTCCCTGGGTTGTCCCTGGTGCAGCACCCTAGGGGAAGGGAGCTTCCCTGTCTCTCCAGTGATGCAAAGCAATGCACTGTCTTGAGAGGCAGCAGAGAGCACTACCAAGACAGAGCAAGTGAGCCAGCAGGTAATGAGCAAATGTATCTGCCTCTGTGTTCTGCAGGGACCAGTGTGCACCAACTTGGGTCTTAAGCCTGGCCAGCGCCTCACTGTCAAGGGCAGAGTTGCACCAAATGCCACGGGGTAAGTTGTGTTGTGCTGTCTAGGCATGGCCAAGGCACCACGCTGCATTGTCTTCTGCTGGTGAAGGACAGAAGAAATCCCTCCCTTGGGTGGGAGAGGAGCAGTTTTGGAAGGGGTTAACACCAGCAGTGCTTTCTTATTAGTCATTGCCTAATGCACATTGCAGACACAGGCTGCTGCCAAGGAGCTAAGCCAAAGCAGATGTGAAGCTCCATCTGCGTGCACTGGCAGTGACCACATCCTCTGTAGGGCACAGTAAAGGAAATGGAAGCTGTGTCTGTACTGAGATTTGGGTTGAGACCATCCCTGCAGCCACATCCTCTCTCCTGTATGAAGATGGCCTGGGAGTAGGGAAGCCTTCTACAGTGTTTTGCTTCACTGAGCAGGAGGGGATTATAGCCCAAGCAGCTGAGAGGTCTTAGGTGCTCTGTGCTCCAGCTAATGGTGCAAAGGGAAAGGCTGCATATTGCAGCAGAGTGTCTCAGGCTGTTGAAGCTTTCTTTCACCCACCAGAGATGCCAGTCAGGTGCTGGGGGTAAGGTGGGAGTAAGTACAAATGTGTTCCTAACTCTGCAGGGATCAGGGTGGATGGGATTCCCAGGTCAGTGGCTGGTGGAGCCCGTAGCTGCTGTACCAGCACTAGTGGTGTTTGAGGAAACATGTCCCAGCTCTTCCCAGTGTCTTTGAAGTTTGATACCATCAGAGTGAAGCCTTCTAGGCTTTCTCGTGCTAAATGAAATTCCTCCTCTTTTCTCATCTGAGTAAGAGGCCTGGAGGCAAGGTGGACACTGACCTAGGAAGCTGCTTCCTCCTGCTGCCACTGCAGATGCTTGGGGTGGCTAATGACACAGTAATATTGCAGCTGCCTGCAGGGTGGGGAGAAGGCAGTGGCTGTTGGGCAAGGTGCAGCACCAGCTAACTGTTTGGTGCTGGAAGGAAACCTGAGAACAGCAACTGGCTCCCTGGGAGCTGGTTTGTGTGCAGGGTAACTTCCAGTTCAGGGCTCTAAGTGCTGAACCTCTGTTGTTAAAGGTTTTGTGGAAACTAGGTGGTGTCTCTTCCAGGGATGGCACTATGTGGCCTGTCACCCCAGCAGAGAGAGCCCCCCTTATTGGCACAGCACCATCTTCTTGGGGAAGCTGTGCAATTTAGCAAAGGGTTTCTCTTTGGAGATCCCCTTCTATCGTAATGATGTTTCCTTTCTCTGCAGCTTTGTGGTGAATCTGGGGAAGGATGTTTCCAACCTTGGGCTTCACTTCAACCCCCGTTTTGATGCTCATGGTGATGTGAACACCATCGTGTGTAACTCAAAGAAGCTGGAAGAGTGGGGTGCGGAGCACAGGGAGTCTAACTTCCCTTTCCAGAAGGGGGGCATAGCAGAGGTGAGGCCTGGAACATGCTCACTATATGCGTGCTGGTGAAGGGAGGGTATTTGGCATAAGGCATCCAACTGTCTTGGGGCTCTCTGTACAGGAGGTGCCTGGCTTCTGCTTGGCCAGTGCCATCATCCAGGGCACTGGAGAGGAGTGATGGAGGGTGGAGGTGAAACATGCAAGCTCCATTTAGCTCATGGGAATGTTACTGTTGAACTGAGCAGGGAATAAGTATCTCTTAGGAGACCAGAATAATGCTGCTGCTTGTTCACCCTGCAAAGTGGAGGGTGCGCAGCGGTGCTGAAGAGGGGAAAAGCTTGATGGTATCTTGATGGAAACTGACTTTTTCATTTGTCTTGCAGATTACTTTTGCTGTCAACCAAAATGATCTGACAGTCCACTTGCCAGGCCACCAGTTCACATTCCCTAACCGGCTTGGTCTCTCTGTCTTTGATTACTTTGATACACAAGGGGACTTCACACTCCAGTCCCTTAGCTGGGAATAACTTCCTCTGACACCTCCATCTCAAAGATATGGAAAAAGCAATCAATAAAGAATTTTGGTCTACCCAGTCTCTAATCTGTTTCATACTTCAAGTGTGCATTGATTGGTCACCTTGCTGCAGGGCTGAGGGGAGGAGGGTACCCAACCTTGCTTGAGTACCATATGCAGGTGGAATTGTCAGCCTTGGCCCTTGAAATCATGGATGGAAAGGAGAGTGAAGGTCAAAAACCTAGGAAGGCAGAAGGTAAACTGAAGGAAAGTCTCTGCAGGAAATACTGAACCTAAATGTGGCTGGGAGGAGAGTAGAAGAGTCCCTTAGGCAGTCACCCACTATGGAGATCTAGACTGATGTCTTACCCTGCCTGAGTAAAATGACTTGATAAATTCTATCTGTTCCTACACTAAGGATCCCTGGCTATCTTGAGCTGCTGTGCTAGGCAAACATAGTGGGACACAGAGTGAGGGAAGTCCTCAAATGGTAGCTTTAGTATGCACCCCTCTGTAGAGGCTGGTCCTACTTTGGACAGTCACCATGTCTTGTCTTGGGCCCTATTACTGCTGCATGGGGACAGCAGTTGAAAAGGATGCTTTGCTGGGTGTGGCAACATGTGCAGTAGACTCCTTCTTCAAATCCTTTTTTCCCAATAGCTGTAGAGGAACAAATACTGTGGGGCAATATCTTGTGTGTAATGTGAGGGTGGTAACCTGAAGGGGTCTGGCTTTATACTGCCCCAGGTACTTTACCTGGTCCATCTATAGCTGGGACAGGTAGCAGTTTCCCAGCCTGGGCTGTGGAATGCTATGCACGTGTACGCTGTGATTTTGTTACCTGGCACTTGTATTAGCTCAACTGAGCCTGAGCATTTCTCAGTCTAAACTGAGGCTTGCCTCTGAGGAGTCTGGAGATGATGAGGTGTGTTTGATGTTGCAGCATAGTTCCCCCTCATCTGTGTGGTGTTACCCAGGGTGTGAGCCAGCAGCTACCTTGGAAGGTTTTCTCAGTCTAATGCTACTTCAGCAGTAATGATGACTGCTGGTGGGTGCCTTGTACCTGGTGGGCATAGGAAAGGTGGGAGCTGTCCTTTCCCCAGCACACAGCATTTACCAGGTAGGCCTGGGATGGAAGGACACAGTCTTTGGGTCCTCGCTTCCAGGCTTGGTCATAAGCAACATGAAGCACAAACCATTTGATGTCCCACAAGGACACCCTGCAGGCCTGGCTGGGCTGATTCTTCTCATTAAGCAGTTGCAGAGCAACTGGAGCACAAGAACTTTCTCCTAGGGCAGCAGCACCTCCCGTTCTTGCTCCATAATACATGAGGCTCTGCCAGGTCCTGTGTATCAGTTACGCATGCAGAGGGAGGCTTGGCCGCTAGAAATTGGAGAGCTGAGGAGGAAGAGAGAAACAAGCTGGAGACAAGGGCTCAGGGTGGGTTGTTGACCTGGGAGGCAGGATCACAGAACAAAAAAGAAACTTGAGGCTCTACAGCTGGATCTCTCATGAAGCCCCGTGTTGCCTGAAGCCAGTCTGCTCTGGATAATCACATCCTGCCCTTTACAGCTACATCTATAATAGCAAACACAACATCTAACATTGCCACCCTGTGCATAGGTGTGGCTGGGGGAAAGCATAGCTTAGAGACTCTGCTCATGGAGTGATATAGATGAAGCCATCCTTTCTGTGACAAGAAGAGAGTTTAGCTGCATGAAAATGAGCCGTGCTAGGTTAGATGATCTTAAGGAGATACCTGGCCCAGTTTATGCAGTGGCATTGACACCCCAGTCTGACACAGTGGAGTACATTTGGTAGGATAGAGACTTGGGAATTTCCTCAACAACAGCAGGAATGTGGTGATAGTGAGGACCCCCTCCATGAGCTGTGATGATGGACACGTGATGTAGTTCTCTCCTTGCAGATTCCTCTGCTGGGCTGGTCTCAAAAACTGAGCAAATGTGCTGACCTCCTCAAGCTGTACTTCTGGGCACTCTCACAATGCCTCTTAACTGCACTTGGGAGTCTTTTTTTAGAAAGGCTCTTCAAAGGGTTTTTTTTTTGTGGAGGGTGGGGGGAGAAATCTGAGTGTGAGCTTTACCACAAGAGGATAAACCTTATTCAGGTCTCCCACTAGCGTGGCTGCTTCTTGAAGTGACTCACTGGTCCTGTGAAATCTGTGACTCACTGTTGTCCCGACTGTGTTATGCCTTGACCCGTTGCTAGCGAGGAGGTGAGGGGTGGTGAGGGTTCCCCCACTGTATAATTTAGATATATCAAGGCTGACTGCTCCCTTCCACCCACTCCCTGGCCTTACACAAGTTGGAGGCTGGTGTGCGAGGGCTGAAGGACCCGAGGATGGAGTCGGAATCCTCGAGACATCCTCCTCCCCACAGCTGAGCAGGGTGAGCAGCCTTGCAAAGGGAAGATCTGAAGGGAAAGGTAACACAGTAATGACAATGGAAGACACTGCAGGCTGCCATGGAAGGAGATGCACTTTTATTTCTCAACCACAGGCAGAGGCGGGGAGATGTTCCAAACCTGGTGCACTGCTCAGCCCTTGCTTTCCCCCACAGACCTCAACGACTCTCCTAAAGCCAGGGGAATGCTGCAGCCCTGTCCTGGGCAACCCACTGCCTCCTGTGAGGGTGCCGGGGGCCGCGCTGTGCCCATTCCGCTGCGGCTGGGGCGCTGGTGGTAGCTGCTGGCGAGCAGGGTATAGAAAAAAGGGTTGATGCAGCTGTTGCCATACGCCAGGCAGGCGACGCCGAAGTTGAGGTACGCCCGGGCGGTAGGGCTGATGCCGAGCCCCTCACCCCAGTACAGGCCAGCCTGCTGCCAGGCCCAGAAGGGGAGGAAACCGGTCCAGTACGCCACCACGATGGTGGAGATCCTGGAGAAGAGCTGCCGGGCAGGGGCTTGGTCCCCCACCGGCAGCTACAAGCCCCAAGCAGAAGACTGGTACACCCGTGCCAGGTGGGCACAGACAATGGCCAGCACCACGCCAGGTGCCAGGATGCTGGTGGTGAAGAGCATGGTCAGGTAGAGCCGGAAAGCTGCCAGCGTCCAGGTGGGGATGCAGATGCGCTTGTGGGGGCCATCCCCCTCCCGCAGCTGGGTCATCACCATCATGGGAGCCGTAAGCAGCAGTGAGAGGAGCCAGAGGACAGTGCTTGCCAGCTTGCGGTAAGCGTTGCTGGCCCCCTTGGCTCGCAACGGCCTGGCCACCGCCCGGTATCTCTCCGGGCTCATGGCAGCCAGCAGGAAGATGCTGGCGTGCATGGTGAGGAGGTCCAGGCTGAGCAAAAGCCTGCAGCCCACATCCCCAAAGAACCAGTCATGGGCAAAGTAGACCACGAAGGGGATGGTGGAGAGGTACAGAAGGACAGCCAGGGCAAGGTTGATCACATAGACCCCCAAGGAGCCCGCTGAGCGCCCTGACACCCTGCCAGAAGCCACCACCACCATGCAGATGTTCCCTGCCATCCCAACGAGGCACATGACCAGCAGCACCGCACCCAGCGGCCCCGTGACTGGGCTGTCCCCTCCTAGGACACTATTGTCATCACTGCCACCACTGCTTTCCTCCGAGAAGCTGCTACCCTCAGGATCCTCTCCAGGTCTTGCGCTGATGGGGGAAGGATCACAAGACATCTTTGAGTAGGGCAAGGAAGGGCAAGTCAGGTTGTCAAAGACCTGTTCCTTTCCTCTGCCTTCCCTCCTCACTGTATGGGACATGACAAGCCTCAACATAAGAAGGAAGAATAGTGAGAGTTCAGCAGACAGAGTACTCCAGTGAAGTCTATTCCTCACCTCCAACCACCCTGTACATTCTGCAGATCTTGTCCACCACAGGCTACATCCAGTAGTTTTCCTTAACGACCAAAGGGCTGAGAAGGGAACACCTCTCTCCCCTTCAAGACTAAGAGGTGCAAAACAATCTCCACCAGCCAGCAGGAGATGTCTCTGGTGCTCACAAGCTCCTCACTTGTTGCTTCTCCAGCTTTCACTGGGCTCATGGAAACCAGCAGACTCAGTGGGCAGTTGGGTTTCTCCTTCTCCCGGGTCTGTATCCTCTTAGCTCAGAGGAACTCTGGAGAGGTGGGATTTGCTCCCCTGAACCAGCCCCTGGAGAGTTGCCTTGCCTGCTGCACAGAGGAATGTGTCTGACTCACAGCTTCACACACCGGTGCAAACACATTCCCAGTTTATACTGGGCTCTTAGCCACTAGCTGAGGAGCCATGCTGGCTTCCTCCCGTTTCTTGCGGATAACTCCATTCCCAGTGCCTTCTTCCAGCTAACTCCAGCTCCTTCTTCCAGCTCCCTCTTCCTTCTTGTTCTTCTTTTCTTGCTCTTTTTCCCTATCTTATTCTCAGTTCCCTTGCACAGTTTTCCACATTCGAAAGAGGACATAGCTGAAAGCCAAGATTCCTAATGTGTCAGGGAGGAAAAGCATCGCTCTGTGGCTTTAGAAGGGAAACAACGGCCAGCCCTGGAAGCACAATAAGCAGGGAGGTGTCACACTGCTCTCCTTGGCCCTTAGCAAAGCTGGGCTGAGAGGGCTTGTCTGCAGCTCAGGATCCCTTGAGGTGTAGACAATGGATGCAGCCCTCGGTATGCAAGCAAAGCCACCAGATGGTAGGACGTCTCCCATTTTCTATGACCTGGCCCTGTTCCACCCTTGTCCCTCAGCCAGCAGCAAGCTCCAAGATACTCAAAGGGCTGGATGTTTTAGACACACTCTTTCCTTCCTCTCCCCAAAGACCATCTTCCTCCTCTAAGCTTTCCTCCTCCTTCCCTCAAAACCCGCAGGACCTGAGAGCAGAAGCCTGTTAGGTAGGCACCATTACTTTCTAATGGGGCATCACAGCCCCCACACTTCTGCACACAATGCTACCTTTATCTTTCTTCACCCACATCTGAACCTCATTCATCTAAGGAGACGGATATGATGGGACAGAATCTGCAGAGTACAGACAGATGTGCCATTACCAAACGTGCCCTGGTGTTGGTTCACAGGGGTTTTTAGACCACTCCAGTCACGCTCTTTTGCATCATCAACTTATTAGCTTTGTTGTGGCTGAGTCAAATGCCTTCACTCATCTCCAGCAGTGATAACTTAGCAGCAAACAGGAGAAGACAGCATCCCATTGGTAGTGCCCTCCCTGCAGTAGGATCCAAGCACCGTCTCAAGCAATAAGCTGCCACAGCTTCAGCACGACCGCACCACAGGAGTGGGCGTACAGCACATTGGGCATTTGTGGAGGCAACGTGAGAGGCTACCCTCTGGGTTATCTCTGTCAGCTCTTGGCACACCTGGGTCACTCCCGCTGTTCATCTTCCGAGAGGAGAACTGAATGTGCAGGTTGTTTAGATGGATTAGACTGCCCCATTTTCATATTATCAGAACCAAGAGGCACTTCATTTTGTAACACAAGTTTTGCAATGGCTTTCATTTTTTAGGACAATCATGCTCCAAACTGGGAGAGATCAGCAAAATGTGATGAAAATACTTTTGGATGAAAGGTCCATTGTGCCATGGCAGAAGGATGAGTGATGTTGCTTCTTATGCAAGAGGTCGATGTTCCCAACAGGTGGTGGTCTCAGAAGAGGGACGAGCCCAAGAGAAGCAGAGGCAGACTGTGCCTTTTCCCATCTGGCTCTGATGGGAAGATTCACACTCCACATGCCCGGGGAAATGCAATGAATAGCCATGGCTCCTTGCTCTAATTGCCTGTGCTTTTTTTCATGAAACAATCTCATGCTTTAGCAGCTCAGCTCATTTAGGATGTTAAAATAAATTACAGTGAGATTTTTTAATTCATTTCTTTAGAAGCTAATTACAATACTGGTTGCCTCATTAATGCCAGTTACCTTCCCTTAACACACTAGATGCCTGCTCTCACACTGCCCGCATAAAACCGCAGACACATCAGGTTCTACAGCCATCAGCAGAAGTCAGCTGACCCTCCCAGCATGTGAAACACAGCTCTCCCATGACAGCTTTAAGAGATGATCTTTAAGATGTGAATCATGGGTTGATTTAGTAGTTAGGACTAACTGTTACTAGAAGGACATAAACATAGACACTTCTCTGTTATACTACTGAATAAAATTGCTATATATACACAAGCGTAATGTATAGGGGAGAATGAAAGTGCCAGGCCTTTGACACACAGAGAATGAGGAAGCAGAGATTCAGGTGATACTTGCTTCAGACATCAAGCCCTAGGCTCTGGTAAAGACAACAGAGAGTCTGAACTCTGTATCAGACGCCATAAGCTGCTCTCTGCAGGACTCAATCATTTGGGTTTGACTAGAGGCTCAAATTTGACATCTGAACTTTAATAGCATGAATATCCCTCACATTATCTTCCCTAGGGCAGTATTCCGCTTCCCACTGCTTTTTGTTATGTGCACACACACACACGTTATCCACATATACACATGTATCCACACACATTGTTTCAAACCGATCCCTTAATCTTCCCTGTAGCAATCAAAGGAAGGACTCCGCAAAAATGTGGTCTGAAGAAGCTTTCAAGCTCATACACAGCAGGAAGAAATAGGCTTCACATTTGTCTGTTAGATTACATCTTTTAAGTGACCTTTCTCAACTACAAATCTAACTGATTAAACATCTCAATGTCTCACATCTCTGTCACCAGCAGAGAAGCCATTTCTTGTAAAGGAACAGTCTCTTCTAATCCAGCAGCCCCTGAGACCCACTGAGGTGTAGCCCCAGCTGTTTTCTTGCCTAAGGCAGGGGGCTGTCTGCAGTTTCATGGAGGAGTGATGCTAGGTCCCATGTCCAACACAGCAAGTGCCAAGTTTTCAAGACCTGATTGACACGCGAGGCCTGTCAAGATCCAGTCAGATCACAGCAGTTTAACATTGACAGGTTGCACTGAGGATTCAGACTCACAAAATCTTGCACTTGAAAGGAAGCAGCTTAATTTGGCCCCCAGAACAAAGTGGACCATCTACGGGGGGGGGGGGGAAAGTGCTTCAAAGGGTGCTTCAAGAGCACTGTGTTTCTCTGATGTCAATCTTCTCTCCTGACAGCCCACCTCATAGGACCAGGTAGAGTCGAGTCATATCAAGGTTCCCGCCTCCCTTCCTAGGATTTAAACTTGAAGTAGGCTTCAACTGTAGCGAAACAAAAAGACGGTGCATTAGGGCGATATCCTGAACCAGAGTGGCAAGAAGGTAAGGAAGCAGCATCCAGGCACTTACTTGCATATTCCTGTGGTGTCATGGCCTGGTTGATGACACTAGTGAAGGCTGCAATCCAGTCCAGCTGGTCAGACTCTGTCTCACAGGTGAAGAGGTATTCCCGGTCAGGGGTGACAATGGTGATGCCATAGTGCCAAGAGAAGTTGCCCTGTGTCCCTGAAGGCAATCCTTTTTGGACGCTATACCCATTCTCTCCGCTGCCCACAAATACCTCGCCCTTAGCAAACGCATCCTGCACATCAGGAGGGAGAGAGAGGGATTTATAAAATCCTAAAAGAACCAGGGAATAATAGCAATGCACTAAGGACAGGAGGAGAGTGGGTGAGGGCCAGCAGCAAAAATATTTTAAAGTGATCAAGGGATTCAAAGAGCAGGGAAGTTATGCTCAAAGGTAGTGGTGGAGAGGAAAATTTAAGAGCACAGGTCTCAAGAGGTATGAAAGAAAATGCTGCTCCTGTTTCTCCATGTCACCCCACATGCAACTCTCCTCCCCATCAACACCTTTGCACCACTGCCCTTCCTGTTCCCATTGTTCGTAGGGGAACAAACAGACAAAGCATGTGCTGAATCAAGTGAGGGGCATGGTTTAGTGTTTGATAGGAATAGTTGGACTCGATGATCCAGTGGGTCTCTTCCAACCTGGTGATTCTATGATTCTATGAAGTGACATGGAAAGGAAAAGACCTATAGCCCATCCAGAGCAGCTGGGGAACCTGCGAGCCTCCCTTACTGCAGAGCAAAGGCTCTTGGTTGCACTTTGTGCCTTCAGCACTGCTGCCTGCAGATGCCAGAGGTCAGATCTCCTCACCAAAGGGTCCTTGAAGTACATGAGCCTGCGGTGATCCAGGGTGAACCAGCGCTTCTTAAACGCCTCTCTCTGCTGTGAAAGGAAGAGACATATGTAAGGTGACAGTGCCCTCTGCCGTGAGCAGTGCGAATGGGTACCCAAAATTCTTCCCAACCGTTAACCCAAGCCCCTGCCGCCACAGCAACCTCCTCCTCACCCTTGCTGAGCCGAGACTGGGGATAAATACCGGGGTTTTCAGTACCAGCTGCTGTCTTGGACTTCTATGAAGGACCCCAGAGATGAGACAGGAGAAATCTAGACACTAAATACCCGTAAGGTCACGCGCACACAGACACATTCAGCGAGATCTCTTGTTCTGGGAGAAAGCAGAGAGCCTGGCTCCATCTACTTTTCGCTTGTGTCCTTCCCCTGCCTTTTATTCTCCCCTCCCTTGGTGCACACACACTGTTTGTTCCCACGGGTGTCTAAGAAGTTGGGGGAATGAGGAAACACCAGGAGGAAAACATTGAAATAGGGAAGGTCAGTGGCTCTGTGGCAGGTCCCTGTTAATTTTTTTTTTTCTCCAAGAGCAGCTTACCTTGGGTCCAGTCTTCTCCATGTATCCCTCTTTTAGGAAGTTTCTTGTCAGCCGATTTTTAATCTGACAAAAAAAGGCAAAAATAACATTCACTTAGCCATGTTTCTTTGCTATTCACTTTCATTGCTTGCCCTTCCTTCTATTTCCCCAAATTCAACTGCATTTTAAATTCACGTTTGCAGAACTGCCTAGCCAGGAGTCACTTCTGTCTACAAAGCGCCCAGAAACAGCAGAGGCTGGATGTTCTTTGGTCATCACAGGCCCTTGTACACACACTTTCTCATTCTTCTATCTAAATATTGCAATTTCCAAATCTGTACCTGGAGGTCTAATAGTAGCTAACAGGCTCTTTTATCACATAATCGAGTAGCAGCAGGAGACTCAGCACTGTGCTCTGCTGCTGCCTTACCTCATTATCGCTGGCAATGGGAAATGCTACCTTCAGATAATGGAACTGCACAGAGCGAATGGCATTGAACCAGTCCACTACCTCCTGAGAACGGAAAAGGACAGGAGAAAAACCTTAGCCAGAGGAACAGTGAGCCACCTAAATTCAGCCAGATGCACACAACCCTGTGTCAACTATAAACACAGCCAGCTCTCCCTCCCCACCACCCACAGCATCTCTCTCACACGCAGAGAGAGACAGCATAGCTGCCCCCTTCCCTGCATGCACAGGCAGCACATCTGCACATCTTCTCTGGCAGCTCCTCCCACACAGGAGCACTGACTCAGCCAGTGCTCCTGCCCTGCTCCCACAGAAACACAAACTGGAGAGGAGCGAGAACCCCCACCCTGTTACCTACAGCAGCTCACACACGCACACCCTGTCCAGCTCGTGCTTTAGACTCTTGAACACCAGCAGCTTCTCAAATCACCTCCATTGCTTTGCGGGGCTTGATGCTAAAACAAGATACCTTTCCACTTTCATGGTAGACAAATATATTCCGGGTCTTGTTGTCTTTGAGATAGGTGATCTGCAGGCCATTAGGGTTCCCAATCTTCACTGGCTGGAAGGTAGCATTGATGACATCTATTTTAATATTGATTTTGGGTTCTTTGGCCTGGGAACAGAACAGCATTGGTCATCCACGAGCAATCCTAGTGGGAAAGAGATCTGAGCTAATGACTTAGTGGACTATGGCAATTAGAGGTGTTTAAAGGTATTAACTGTCCCTTTCCAACAAAAATGTTGTAGCACACGCTACCTTCATTGCACGTCACGCTCAAGCCCAAAAAGTGGCCTAACCCCTCCAATTTAGATTTGAGCTGTGCCGACTCTGGAACTGCCAGTGACACACTGAGAGAGCATCTGACCTTGCAGCTAAGCCAGCCTAAAGGCTGACTGACCTCAAAAGGAAACCCCCTACTCCTGCTCCTCCCTACCCCGAGTCGTTCCCTCCCTTGCGATGGTGTATTAGAACTTGCCCCATTCCGTTCAGGAAGATGAGCAGGAGTGCAGCCCTCCTCAAAATAAACCAAATGATAAGGTTTTGCCAGTTTGGCTCACAGTGGGATGAGGCTGGTTCCAGGGATGGTGCAGGATCACACAGCCAGGCAAATGGATAGGGATAAAGTGAAAGATCAGGCCTTTTATCTGCAGTGAGGGAAGGCTGTAAGGAAGCACAAAGGCAGGACATGGGGAAAATGTCACCCTGACAGTAGGAAGGGGACTCCCCTCCTCACTGATGTATTTTTGGTATCATTCCTAGAATGGAATGAGCAAAGCAACCTCAGAAACATGCGTAGGAAATAGAACCGCCTCTGTGATCCTGCTTCCCTGGGTGGAGTATGCACTGAGGTGGGAGTTGACCACCATACTCACATCCTGCTTGGTGAAATACTTCAGACATCCCTCTCTCTCAGACAAGAGGAACTTGCGGGGTAGGAACTGCCCGTTATCTCTGCCTCGCTTCCAGAGGATGCCTTCCTTCACCCCTAGGAGCAGAAAGACCACTTTGAAGACCATCCCCCCCAGCCGAGGCACAGCTGGCACCAGAGAGCTGCATGCAGCCTGGTGTCCCAGCCACACCTCTGGGATGAAGCACGTGATGGACTGCTGCTGAGAACAAACACCTGAGAAGGAGAGGTCCCATCTCTGACCAGATGGTAGTTTTCCTGGGTTTGCAACACGGATGAAATGTCACAAAAAAAAAAACATTCCCAAATGCTTCCCACCTTGTATTCCAGCTCCCACCACTGCTTCTGACAGCATGAGACCTGTCTCTCCAGTGAACAGCAGAGTACTGGCCTATGCAGACCCTGGCACGGGACCAGAACTCTTCCCACTTGACTCTGCAGGCCCTTGGGCTCTGGTGCCTTGTGTCACAGCACTGGCAGTGACATTTCAAAGACAGCTGCTGTGGCTGGAGGAGGCGGCAGGCAGCAGGACAGAAATTCCTGACCACAGAGCTCTGCCTCCACCAGGACAGCAAACACGTTTGAGCAATGCCAGCTAGTTCATATCAGACTTAGAAGCAACGCGTAACAGCACCAGTCTACACTGCCCACAATTTAATGCTCCCCAGGTTCTCAGGAGCACACGTGGGGCTTGCGACACTGACACTATAAGATTTCTTCTCATGGTGCCCATAAGCTTCCAGCAAAGGCAACAGGAAGGATATTTTGATGCTGTGCTCTGGTCTTACCATCAGAATATGGCAGATGTTTTCCTGGCTGAGTGAACTCTTTGCGTTCATATTTGGCCCGTATCCACTGTTCTCTCAGCACTCTGGGGAGAGAGGTGACAGGTAACTTAGAAACAACCTAGAGGAACCCAGAACTGCCCTTCCCCTTTTTCTTCTGTATGCAGCAACTTACTGGCAGTCATGGTAGGTTGGCTGATAATAGTAAATAGGGATGTGAGCTTCGTATGTGGCTTTAGTCACAGCATTCCCATGCTTGGCCAGAAACTGCAGAGTTAGACAGAGTGTTAGTGCCTTCCCTTCGATGCTGACTCATGCTGGACCTTTTTCTTTCCTGGCCCACTACAGGGCTAGACGCACATCAGGCTCTAATGGATCACTCTCTTTCCCTTCCACTGCCGTATCCCAGCAATGCCTGATTACAGAAAGGTGGGTCGCAAAGGTCTTGTCTGCTCTCAGAAGCGACCCTGATTGCACCTCAATCAACAGAGTGCCATAAATGTCACTTCCATGGGGCTGGGCGCACACATATTTGGTGGATTTTCTGCCATGCCCCACATCTTTAGGGAGATCGAATTCAATGGCAGTTCTGCAATGCCATCTAGGAAGGCATCCCAAACATTTTCACTCTGCTGCAAAGAGCAGCAAGATACAGATTATTTTCTTTGGATCTCCAGAATCATTTTTCAGTCCCCTGGAGATTAATGGGTTGAGAGGAGCGTGAAGAGAAGTCAAGTTCCCATAAATGCTATTTCCCTCAAGATATCACATTATATCTGGAAACTCTTCTCAGAGCATGGAATTACCCAAGATTTTCCCCTTGGATGGCTGAAATCAAGAGGAGACATTGAGGCTAGAAGGTGCTGGCAAGTGGGAAATGAGTAACCTGGAGCAAGGAAGACCTCGAGCCTTGGCAAGAAGCATTGGAACAACTCTGAACTTGCCAAAAAGTAACAGGACAAGGAGAGACTTATAAGGCAAATGCATCCTCCTTCTCACAGTGGATTATGGGGAGTTATCCCTGCTTGAGTCTCCAGAGCAAGAGTAGCTACTCCAGAGCAAAAGTAACAAAGGGACTATGTGTCAGATTTAATCTCCAACTCTGTGAGTCCAAAGGGCTGTTTTTCTTAGGACGTGTTAGTGTCTGGCCTAGACCCAATCCACCTGACATACTAGCAGGGATAAAGATCTCACCTGCACCTGAGCATCATCCCAGTGATCCATCTTCAGGGATTTGACTTTGCTGATGCTAGGGATATTGCGGTGAATTCCCGAGCAGCTGAGGCATATGAAGACACCCAAAGTAGAGGATGCCCAGTCAGGATCTGAGGGTATAAAAAAAGGAGTATGAAAAGAGGTAGTAAACGCCCCTGGAAGATACGCCTCAATTGAGAACACAGGTGGGAGAAACACAGAGGAAGGTGACCACAATTTCCTCTGAGCTGATTAATTAACACCCAAGGTACAGTCTGGAGAAAGAATAGCTATTAGTCCCTCACTCCTGCCTCACCATCCAAGATGAAACTGAAACCACCTCTGGGAAAAGATTCCAGGAGCTGTTTAGTGCAACACATCAACCCCAACCCTAAACACCACCACCCCCCCCCCCGCCTCAGTACTTAGCTCAGGAAGTGGAAAGCAGCCTTGAAACCAAAACTCTCCAGGGAAAATTTAAGAAGGTAAAGCAATACTAACTAGCTCAGTCTCAATTTGTCTTGGATGGTACACTCCACATGACCCTTTTGGGAGGAGTATGATGGGTGCTTTTAGCATCGCTTGCAGGATCTCAAGTTCTGTACCTTTTCAAGAGGACAAGCCCTTCAGTAAAAGAAGTCTCCAAGGCGCCTGTGGCAGGTTGTCAGTTCAGAGCTGAGTCACGGAGGAGACAATGCCCTCCTGAATCATGCCTTCTTTCGGGAACAGTTAGGATTTCACCAGGAGCTTTCCTGTCAGGTCCTGACTGGGCATGACCTTGATTTGTATTTGAAATCTGACACAACTGCAACCCACAGTGCTGCAGATGCACAGCTCATGCTCACCTGGCACTACCCTCACCTGGTCTTTCTTCCCACCAGAGCTGTGGCAGCATCTTCTTCCTCCTCCCTTGCCAACTCACCTCCAGGGAGAAGAAGCAAATATCCAGAGCAATGCCTCTCCTTCCTTTCCACCCCACGCTCCTGCGCAGTCCAGGTAGCTGGCACCAAACTGCTGCCAGAGATCAGCTTCAGCTCCCTGCTTCTGACTCTTCTTCCAGCAACTCTCATAGACTCACCTGGCTTCCCGCAGTCTGCACACAAAGAGTTTTCCGCTCTTCTCCACACTTCCCTCAGGGCCCTCATGCTCCTCTCGTTGCCTCCGGCCATCAGGTCCAAATGCTATCCCTTTGGGCAGGGCAGGGCCAGGAAGGCAGCTGCCTGCACCTTCTGCACCTGTGGACCAACCCACTGGGTTGCCCAAGGGAGAGGGAGCCACCAGAGAGCCAGAAGCTCTTGCAGACAGAGGAAAAAGAGAAAGGCAGGAGACAATTAATGGAAGGAGCACGGAGGCTTGAAGGTGCACCTGAGGTGGCTAAGCACAGGCAGAACCAAAGAGGCTGGAGGCTGAAGTGCACCCAGAGAGTGAGTGAGGAGGAGGAGACCTGCCCCATGGGCGTGGAGGGAAGTTCAGCAATTAACCACAGAACTGGTTTTTCCGCATTTCTGCTGCTGAAGGGACAGGCCAGGAAAAGAGGGCAAGCAGACAGAGAGCTGATAAAGGCAAGGCAGCTCTGGACGAGTGGCCACCAGGACATGTCAGGACTCATCACACTCTGTGGGCTGGAGAAGTTGGCTTTGGCTGCCCCCGCAGCGCATCTGGAGCTTCCACCGAAGTCAGCTGGCCACCACGCAAGTGTTACTCCCATTTTTGGGGTGAGGACTAGATGGCTAGAAAGGTTCAAGAGTTCAACCAAAGTGACTCAAGCCAGCAGCCAAGAACAGAGTGGTCCTGATGCCCACACCTACTCATACTGGTACCTCTCTTCACTATCAGCTACTGAAATTATGGGTGTTCATAAAATTACAGAATAGTTTGGGTTGGAAGAGACATTTAAAGGTCCCCCTGCAGCAAGCAGGGACATCTTCAACTAGTTCAGGTTGCTCAGAGCCCCATCCAACCTGATGTCGAATGTTTCTGGGGTTGGGGCTTCTTCAGTGAGGTCCTACATCTTTGAGACTCAGTGTCAGAACAGGGATCTGTCCCTGCACTTGCCTCCTCCGGATAAGAGGAACACAGGTGCCACTGACACCAAGCACTGACAACAGCTTGTGATAGACTCCCAGACCTTTACCGAAGAAATGCAGGTGTTGAATATTTGGAGGAACAAGCATTGTTAAACAGATGCAGATATAAAATACTTACAGGAGGGCAGAGTGGGTCTTGGGGTGAGACGTTGTCTGATTCTATGATCTGTGCTATGCTGGCCGCACAAGGCACTGCTGTAAGAGCCATTTTCCAGGAAGGACCTGAAGAGGAGTGGGAGCTAGAGGCCACCAAGCCTGAAGAAATCCCCTCCCCACCCCAGGATGGATGCCTGATAGGACAAGAGGAAATGGTCTTAAGTTGCATCAGGGACAATTTAGATTGGATATTTGGGAGAATTTCTTTATTGATAGAGTGGTGAAGCATTGGAACAGGCTGCCCAGAGAAGAGGTGGAGTCACCATCCCTGGAGGTGTTCAAAAAAATGTGTGGATTTGGCATTTTGGGGCATGGTTTAGTAGGCACAGTGGTGTTGGGCTGCAGCTGGACTGGATGATCTTAAAGGTCTTTTCCAGCCTTAATGATTCTATGATTCTATGCCAGAGCTGGGAGCAGACACCTGCAAGGTCCACGAGAGCAGCTTCTCTCTCCTGCCCTCAGCTCTGGGTGAGGGGAAAGGATCAGAAGCATATGAGGGGACACGCACCCGTCCCACATGGTGGTTGGAAAGGAGGACCCCACCTCTGCTCCTCCAGCTGCCCCACAGCTGAGGCAGAGAAACTGATGTGTGTGTGCATGCCCCCCCTCCCTCTTGGCCCCAGCCCATCTGGAGGTGCCCCACACTCCGAGGCCGCTCTGTCCTGATACAAGGAGCGGCTGAGGGAACTGGGATTGATTAGGCTGGAGAAGAGGAGGCTGAGGGGAGACCCTCTTGCTCTCTACAGCTACCTGAAAGGAGTTTGTGGAGAGGAGGGTGCTGGCCTCTTCTCCCAAGTGACACAAGACAGGACGTGAGGGAATGGCCTTGAGCTCCACCAGGGGAGGTTCGGGCTGGACATCAGAAAAAAAAATTTCATGGAAAGTGTCATTGGGCACTGGCAGAGGCTGCCCAGGGAGGTGGTGGAGTCACCTTCCCTGGAGGTGTTTAAGGGACGGTGGATGAGGTGCTGAGGGACATGGCTTGGTGATTGATGGGAACGGTTGGACTCAATGATCCTTTGGGTCTTTTCCAACCTTGTGTTTCTGTGAAAATGCTGACAAATAAACTTTCTAAGAGTTGTTTTGGAGTTTTAGAAAGCAAACACCCTTTATCAGGCCTGTGCGCCACGAGGGAGCGATCTCCACCAGTCATGTGCAGTCAGACAAAAGCTGGGACAGAGATTTCCTGCTTACAAACGTGTGTATGAATTATCCCAGAAATGTTATACATATTCCATTAGTTTCCAAGGGCCGATTTTGATATTGTTATTAACTTTACAACAGTCAAACCTCTTGGTGATGGGGAGCTGGCTGCAGCTCTGCCTGACTTCGCCTTTGAGATGGGGAGAGGCTGCAGACAGAGGGGGTCACAGACACAGACGGGGGGGGGTCACAGACAGAGGGGCTCACAGACACCTCTGTTCAGCACAGATCACGCTGCACACGAGACGTTCCCATCTCCGAAGGATGGGAGGGACGTTCAGCCTGACTTCCAAATGATTTAGCCGAACTTAACTCTTTTTCCGCCCTTTGGAATAGTAAGGGTTGGCGGTAGCAGCCCCAGAGCGGCCGCAGAGCCCGGCGGGAGGCAGGACCCGGCGGGGAAGGGGCGGCTCCTGGGCCCGGCGGCGGCGGAAGGGGAGGGCGAAGGCGGCGGCGTGTGCGGGGCCAGCGACATGGGCCGCAGGAGGGAGAAACGGGGAGCGGGCGGCCGAGAGGGGCGGATCGTGGTGAATTTCGACGAGGAGAGGCGGAGGTGGTGATGGTGGGAGGGAGGGAGGGAGGCAGTCAGGCATGCCCCAGTCATGGGGTGGCTACAAGCCGGGAGGCCCTTATAGCGACCTTCTAGTACCTGAAGGGGCTACAAGAAAGCTGGGGAGGGGCGTTCACAAAGGCTTGTGGTGATAGGACGAGGGGCAATGGGTATAAACTGGAGAGGGGCAGATTTACACTAGGCATAAGGAGAGTGGGGAGGCCCTGGCACAAGTTTCCAAGAGAAGCAGGGGTGGCTGCCCCATCCCTGGAGGTGTTCAAGGCCAGGTTGGATGGGGCTTTGAGCCCCTGATCTAGTGGGAGGTGTCCCTGCCCATGGCAGGGGGTGGAACTGGATGATCTTTAAGGTCCCTTCCGACCCAAACTATTCTGTGATTCTGTGTTGGTGGTGGTGGGAGGGGAGGGAGGCAGGCATCCCCCAGTCATGGGGTGGCTAAAAGCCCAGAGGTGTTGGTGATGGTGATTGGTGATTGGTGATTGCTGATGGTGTTGATGGTGATGGTGGTGGTGGTGGTGATGGTGGTGGTGATGGTGATGGTGGTGGTGATGGTGGTGGGAGGGGAGGGGAGGGGAGGGAGGCAGGCATCCCCCAGTCATGGGATGGCTAAAAGCCCAGAGGTGTTGGTGATGGTGATTGCTGATTGCTGATGGTGATGGTGGTGGGTGGGAGGGAGGCAGGCATCCCCTGGTGACAGGGTGGCTAAAAGCCTGGAGGTGTTTCTGGATGGTGACGGTGAGAGGGAGGGAGGCAGGCAGGCAGGCATCCCCTGGTGATGGGGGGGCTAAAAGCCCCGGGGTGTTAATCTATGGTGGTGGTGATGGTGATAGTTGTGGTGTTGGGAGGGAGGCATCCCCAGGTGATGGGGGGGCTAAAAGCCCAATGGTGTTTCTGTGTGGTGGTGGTGATGGTGGTGGGAGGGAGGGAGGCATCCTCTGATGATGGGGTGGCTAAATGCCCGGGGGTGTTTCTGTGCCAGGGAGTACCTGACCGGCTTCCACAAGCGGAAGGTGGAGCGGAGGAAAGCAGCACTGGATGAGATCAAGCGGAAGCTGAAGGAGGAGCAGAGGAAGATGAAAGAGGAGGTAAACACACACACACACGCGCACACACACACACGCTGGGTTCCCCCCTCCTGCCATGGCAGGCTGGGAGCAGAGAACATGGGGCAGAAGGGATGTGGGGACTCCCCTCACCCTGTTTGTGGAGGGAATGGGGCAGCTGGAGCAGCAGGGGCACCGCAGTGACCTATTTCCATTCTGCAGCGGCACCAGGAGTACCTGAAGATGCTGAGCGAGAGGGAGGCGGCGCTCGGTACGTGCTGGCAGCGAGAGATGTGGGAGGTGGACACCTCTGGCCCAGCATCCTTGGCTGTGCAATGGGAGATGGAGCAGGGGTGCTCATGCTTCTTGTGCGTCTCCCTGGGAAACTGGGCTGCAGCCTGAGCCGTGGCCCCCACTGTCCCTGGTAGGAAGGGGTTGTACAGAAAGAAACAAGCAGGAGGACTTTCCTGAGGTGCTAACCAGATCCCCTGTGCTGGGAGAAGGAGCTTGTCCTTCATGCTTGTAGTGCCAGTGTTCAAGCCCCTCCGCCCTCTAACCCTATGTGCAAAGGCTGGGTCTCCCACCCCCAGGAATGAGCAACCACACCTTGTGAAAAGCTGAACACTTTGCAGCGCGGGATTTCTTGTCTTCCCAGAGGAGGCTGATGAACTGGAGCACTTGGTGACATCACGGACAGAGTCTGTGAACATCGACCACCCAAACCACATTGTAACGGTGACCACCATCAGTGACCTGGACCTCTCAGGGGCGCGACAGCTGGGACTGACCACCCCCGTGGTAAAGCCTCCTATTGCTTCTCTGACTGTATCAGCAGTAAGCATTCTTGGGCTGTCTGGGTAGGGTTGGTACTCCTTGAATATGCCCAAAGATGTGCAGCTGTCTGGGAGCAGAGATGAAAAGGGCAACTCGTAACTTTCACATTCCTCTGTGACTTCTATTGGGCTTCTAAAGAGGAAGAAAGGTCCTCTGTGAACAGCTCACTTCAAACCTCTCTGCATCCTTTGTTAGTCCCAGCTGACTTCGTGTAAGTGAAAGGTGCCACAGGGCTGGTTGGGGAGAATGTAGTATTTTAAAAGCAGATACACAGGAGCAGCAAGATTTTGGACTATGCTACAGGGACTGTCCCTAACCTCTTTCCTGTGTCCTGTCCAGGAAAAATTGCTATTAGCATGAGGAGGGATTTCTATCTCTGTCATCCTGTGCATGGACCACAAATAAGGAAACCATTCAGTTCTAGTTGTGGGTTCTTTTATTCTCCAAACATATTGTAGCTGAGATCTCATATTTGTTTCTTAGAGTCTTTTAGGCACTGATTGACCTGATCCTTTTGATCTTCGGGACTCGTGGCTGGATTTGAGCTCTTTGGGGAAGTCTCTATGTTAACCTTTTGCATTTGTAATGCGATCTTCTAGTCTGAAAATTTTGGTACGAATTTAAGAAAAAAAAAGCTGAAAACTTCAGTTCATAGTTGAGACTTCAGTTGCATGGCCATTAAGATAATGTTGAAATTTTTGGATCTTAGGGGGGATTACTGTAGGACTTGTCACTGGTCGTCCCTTTCTGAGGGGCTACGATAAGGAACCTTGAGATCTGGACAGCAAAGGATGTGGAGAATTAAAATTAAAACCTTCATCCATGACTAGATGGTTCTCGAAACAGGATGAAACCAAGAAGGCAGCAGGAACACCAGAACTGCAAGACTGCCAGCTTTAATGTAGCCATAGGGATTTTCTTTCTCTTTTGCTTCCTTTTAAGGAAAAAAGCAATGCAACAGAAGAAGAGAAGGGGGAAGAAGTGATGAAAAAGCCTGTAAGAGCAATGCCCAAGAAGTCCAGAAACCCTTTCCTGTCTGAAAAGTATGTATGAATTCATTCAACTCTTTGCTGCTTGGCTGGGCATCTAGGATCTTTCCTTCCTAGATCTGACATGTGGTTGCAGGCAGGGGATGCTGTGCTGCCTGGCACTGGTGGACAGGACCCAGCAGAGGGCACTGGCAGAGCACAAGCGTCTCCCAGACTCTCCATTCCCGTCTCATTGATACTTGGTGACAGCTGCATGAGGTGCAGGGCGGGCTTTGTCCTGAACTGTTTACATTGTCTTTTTCCAGATACTGCAGGGAAGGGTGTATTACAGGGTGCAGAGTTTGTCTCTGGGATTGAAGGTCCAAAGACCCTAAAGCTTTGGCATTCTCCACATTTTTCAGTATCCAGGATTTACAGCTGCTTTGAGGATTCAGAGACTTGCTTAACCCTCTGGAGGCTCGGCAGCCCACTGCTCAGAAAATTCATTTTAGTAGTTATTGCACATGCAGACTCAAGGGTTTCTTGCCCTGCCCAGCACAGAGAAGTTCACCTGGGTCTTAACTGTGGCTGCCGTCCACCCCTGCTGTGCCACGCAGGGCTCTCCTGCTGTTGCTGTGGTGTCACCTTGCTCCTGCAGACTTTGGTCCCCTAATATTTCTTTCTTCCTGCCCTGCACAGGATCTCTTCTCTTACGGCCACACTGCACATGCACAGCCGGAAGAAGACAAAAGGAAAGAAATCCCAACGTGGCCAAGGCCCACGCAAGAAAATCCAGAAATCCAGCACGAGGCGGACCACTAAGACTCAGCGACGAAGGCTGACAGGCAAAATGGGCCGCGACCAGGATTAACAGAGAAACTACTGCTTGGACCAGCAGCTGGGACGGCGCTCCACATCTGGCCTGCTGCTCTCTGTGGCCCTTCATTGTGGACAAGGGCCTTGTTTACTTGATGCTCTGATGAGGAGTGAGCACACTTCAGCCTTTCTCTCCACTTCTGAGCGCTGGCCAGGATCACTAGATGCTCTGCCCATTTATTCCTGCAGTGGTCTCCAGACAGATGTCTCTGGGTGCCACAAAGTCTCTAAACACTCCTACTGGGAGTCAGATTCTCTATTGGGTGTAATCCTTCTGTCCCTGAGCCTCCTGTTCCAGAGCTAACCCTTTACTTTATCAAAGGAGAGTATCTGGGGCTGAATGCAACAGGCACATAGTCAGGGCAATTTATGTGACTAGGAAGAGCTCCGCTTCCACTCATGCGTCAGTGCCCTGGCATTTCTGCTGTGCAGTAAATCCTTTTTCCATGGAGACATGGTGTCATCATGGCTCGTGTGCTTCTTCTCCAGTGCCACACCTGAATGCAGGGGTGCTTTTTGACTGGTACCCGTGCCACCTGAATTTTGGTAACATTGTGAATAAATCTTTATGAAGTAATTTTTCTAAGAAAGAAATATTTGTGACTTACTTGAAGCATAACTGTGCTAATGACAATGCCAGCTGGGAAGAGGGTAGGTGATTCCTGTTGTTTAAAGAATCTTGAAATCCAGTGGTGCTCAGGAAAAGGGAATAGCCAGGAGCTATTTCTGTGGTAGTACAGAACCAGCCAGAGCAGGAGTGGCTCATTCTATTGTCTACTGAATGTGCCGATCTTAATTGCGATGGCTCAGAGGACTATGAAATGCCCTAATGCCCTTGCTTTGTGTGTGTGTGTGGCCCTCTCCAGGATGGGAGTGGCAGAGGCTGCCCTTTACCTCAGGGCTGCTGCAGTCATCAGCAGTTAATTGCCTTTCTTCTTGGGACCTCAGTATATGTTTTTTAGTATGGATGTTTTCAGCAAGGGAGGGAGGGAAAAAAGAAGAACCTCACGCGTTTGCATGGTTGAGGAATACTGGCAGCAGAACTGGGAGTGAATTCAGGCATGTTGGCCTCTGCCTTGGAGTATCTGTAGAAAATGGTGGCTCTTCTGCCTCTGGCAGCCAGGCCTCCTCCCTTGCCACATGTGTACTGGCAAGGAAATGACAGAAGGAGAAAAGGCCTGTGTGGCCAAAACCCACACCAGATAACTGGCAACCCAGCAATGCATGAGTATGTAGATTCTTCCTGCCAGAAAAGGGAGGAGGGAAGAGTAAACCAGTGCCTGAGGCTTCATGGAGGAACATCAGAGCAATGCTGATGGCCAGCAGCTGCTAAAGCTAACAGCACCAGCCTGATGCATCTCTCATTGTTTCTTAAAGCACACACAAACTCAGAAGTTATTCAGAGTGTGTTGGAGAGGGGGTCTGATCAGATACCCAATTTCTGCTAGAGCACATTCCTCTGGTGGGAGCTGTGTAACACACATGCTTGTGTGGTGAGGAATGGGGTCCTTTTGCATCTCCCTTTCTCTTCCAAAGAAGGTAAATGGCAGGGAAGTGGACACTTTCCATATGCCATCGGTGCCTGCTATGCTTAGACTCTTTAAGTCCTGTCCTGGGCTGAGGCTTAATGCTCTCAGGCACTGATTCTGAATAACCCTGGTCACATCATGGAAGTGTAGTGTGTTTCCTCACCTCCAATACCTGTGGTGATCTCTTCTTGCTCTGCCTTAAAGGCCACTCCAGAAAGCCCACAGGATTTAATGCATGACCTTGCCTGTCCTCCTGTCTCTCCTCGGGGTGTTGGGTGTTTCAGGGCTCCAGAAATAACACCTGGGGGCAAGGCCAGGAGTCTGATGCATCCAAAGTTTCCAAGTGGTGCCATTTGTGCAGTATAAAGTGTTTCTTGTTCTGGTTTGGGAGTTACGTGCTCTAGAGCTGTTCTGAGGTCATTGAATTTGAGAGGGATGTAAGAGGGAAGGAGAGGGAAGGAAAGGGAAGTTCTGTTTGGACTGGTGTACCACAGCAAGGGAATTGTGGCTTAAAGCTGGAGGACAGTCTATATGACACCCTCAGTCTGGGTTCTACATAGTGTTCTCTTCTCTGCAAGAAGAGTGACATAGGCAGAAGATGACTTGCACTTGCTCTTGCCCCAGGAGTTTGCTCTGGAGCTGGAATTGCTGCTGTAAAGGAAACATACAGTTCATGTGTTTGTAAAATCTGCTGAAGTGTAGAGTGTGAACTGTGGCTTGGGTAGCCTTCCGCAGCCTGTAGACAGCCTGGCATGGTAGCTGGGACAGCATTGGATTACCTCTTTATACTCCTGCTGGGATGTTAAGAGTGACCTCAATAACACTCCGGTGTTTGTTATTTTGCTGCCAGGTGATCTAGAAGAATCTCTCTTTTTTTGTTTCCCTGGCGTTAATAACTTCTGAGCCTTTCTCAAGTGTCAAATGAAATGTCCAAAGGTCTCTTCCATGCTCTGAAGATTTCCAGTTCCTGCTGGAAGTGGTAAACAAACAAACAAACAAAAGCATATGGAAAAACTGAGAACAGAACTGCTAAATCCTATATGGTGTTAACATCAGGATTGTTCGCTGTGCTATTGATTTCTCCATTTGATCGATTAAAGCTTTATTTTGTAATGTAAATTACTGACTCAGCCTGAGCCTGCTGTGTTTGTTATGCACAGGGTGCACAGTCAGGCTGCCCCAGCATAGATTAGATGAAGGATATGAGCTCCTGCACACAAGTTAGTGCATGAAGTATTTGCTGGATACATCACAGTTACAGAGTCACAGGACCACAGGAATTGTAAGGGACCTCTGGAGATGATCTAGTCCACCTCCCTGCTAAAGCAGGTTCACCTACAGCAGGTTGTACAGGACTGTGTCCTGGTGAGTTTTGAATACCTCCAGAGAAGAAGACTCCACAACCTCCCTGGGCAGCCTGTTCCAATGCCCCGTACCTGTAAAAATCTACATGCTAGAGTAGCCATTGCTTCAAAAAGTAAAAGCAGAGACCAGCAACTCCCCCATGTGCTCCTCTTTCCATGGCCTGCGCACACACTTTTCACGCTTGGCTATGCAGCTAGGCCACATCGGGCACCTGTGTGTGACTCGTGCTTGCGCCCGAGGGCTCACACGGAGAGACGCGAGGCTTTGACATGGGCTGCCATGCTGGGGTTTCCATGCATGACGGCTTTCGCTGGCTGGATCACGGTTCTGCACACATGCACGCACAAAAATGTAATTGGGATTACAGAGGATCAAAACCAGACCAGGAGCAAAAAAGGTCAGACAGCTGGGGAAAAATGGGAGCGCAGCACAAAGGAGGCGTGGTTGCAGCATGTGCATGAGCTGTGTGATAATCAGTGTACTCTTTTTATTGTTTTTAAGTAGCATATCAAACTTAAAGCTGTACCCAGTACGGTCCCACTGTTGCTTCCAGCACTGTGCTCCAGAAATGAGCTGGGGAAAAAAAGGTACTGGGAGAGTGACAAGGAGGTCTGGGGAGTAGTGGAGCTGTATAGAATCATAGAAGGGTTTGAGTTGGAGAGGACCTTAAAGATCCAATTCCAATACCCCTGCCATGGGCAGGGACACCTGCCACTAGATCAGGCTGCTCAAAGCCCCATCCAACCTGGCCTTGAACACTTCCAGGGAGAGGGCATCCACAACTTCCCTGGGCAACCTGTGCCAGTGCCTCACCACCCTCATCGTGAAGAATTTCTTCGTAATGTCTAGACTAAGTCTTCCCCCCTCCAATTTAAAGCTATTCCCCCTTGACCTATCGCTGCATGCCCTTGTGAAAAGTCCCTCCCCAGCTTTTCTGTACCCCCTTCAGGTACTGGAATGTCGCTGTAAGATCTCCCTGCAGCCTTCTCTTCTCCATGCTGAACAACCCCAACTCTCTCAGCCTGTCCTCATAGCAGAGGTTCTCCAGCCCTCAGATCATCTTTGTAGCCCTCCTCTGGACCCGTTCCAACATTCCCATATCCTTCTTATGGTGGTGATTCCAGAACTGGACACAGTACTCCAGGTGGGGTCTCATGATAGCGGAGTAGAGGGGGAGAACTGCCTCCCTCAACCTGCTGGCCACAGCACACTTTGGTTGTCTGGGAAAGACAGGTTTGAGGAGTGGATTATGAACTGCCTTCAATGGTAGACAAAAACTGTCTTTAATGGTCACTAGGACTGAGAAGAGAAGGAAGCTAAATGGTAGCAGGAATGTTGGAGGACAGATGTTAAGCACTTTTCAGTAGGAATAGTGAGGCTCAGGCAGGACTTGTGCTTGGCAGGTAAAGCCCAGGCGAGACAAACCTCTCTGGAGAGCGCTGTAGGTAGGGATGAGCTCCTCTTGGAGCTGTGCTTGGGACACAGTGATGTTTGCCTGTCTCGGTGCTTGCTTTGGCTCCTCTTTAGGGTTCTGGTTCACTAACTCCGGAGGTGATGCCTCTGGGGCAGCCCTGGGGCAGACCCTCAGCAGGCAGTACAGTGGTCCCAGAGGGGGGTTGGAAAGAGGTGGTGGGATAAGAAACTGGTTGGATGGTTCTATTCAGAAAGTAGTGGTCAATGGCTTGAAGTCCAGATGGAGATCCTTGACAAGTGGTGTCCTTCAGGAGTCTGTACTGGGACCAGTGCTGTTTAATACAGAATCACAGAATCATAGAGTAGTTAGGGTTGGAAGGGATCTTAACGATCATCCAGTTCCAACCCCCCTGCCTTGGGCAGGGACATCCCACTAGATCAGGCTGCTCAAGGCTCCATCCAACCTGGCCTTGAACACTTCCAGGGATGGGGCATCAACAACTTCCCTTGGCAACATGTTCCAGTGTCTCATCACTCTCATGGTGAAGAAATTCTTCCTAATGTCTAGTCTAAATCTGCCCCTCTCCAGTTTATACCCATTCCTCATCCTATCGTCACAAGCCTTTATGAATAGTCTCTCTCCAGCTTTCATGTAACCCCTTTCAGGTACTGGAAGGTTGCTATAAGATCTCAGAGCCTTGTCTTCTCCAGGATGAACAACCCCAACTCTCTCAGCCTGTCCTCATATGGGAGGTGCTCCAGCCCTTGGATCATCTTTGTGGCCTCCTCTGGACCCGTTCCAACAGCTCCATATCCTTCTCATGTTGAGGATTCCAAAACTGGACACAATACTCCAGATGAGGTCTCACAAGAGAGGAACAGAGGGGCAGAATCACTTCCCTAGATCTGCTGGCCGTGCTTCTTTTGATGCAGCCCAGGATGCGGTTGGCCTCCTGGGCTGCGAGCACACATTGCTGGCTCGTGTCGAGCTTCTCATCAACCAGCACCCCCAAGCCCTTCTCTGCAGGGCTGCTCTCAATCGTGTCACACTGGAAGGACAGGAGAGACCTGGAGAGGCCAGAGAATAGGTCTGTGAGAAGCTCATGAGGTTCTACAAGGCCAAGTGCACAGTCTTACACCTGGGTTGGGGCAATCCCTGATTTCAATACAGGATGGGGGATGATGTGATTGAGAGCAGCCCTGCAGAGAAGGACTTGGGGATGCTGATGGATGAGAAGCTTGACATGAGCCGACAATGTGCATTCGCAGTCCAGAAGGCCAACTGCATCCTGGGCTGCATCCAAAGAAGCGTGGCCAGCAGGTTGAGGGAAGTGATTCTGCCCCTCTATTCCTCGCTTGTGAGATCTCATCTGGAGTGTTGTGTCCATTTCTGGAATCCTCAGCACAAGAAGGATATGGAGCTGTAGGAATGGGTCCAGAGGAGGGCTACAAGGATGATCCAAGGGCTGGAGCACCTCCCGTATGAGAACAGGCTGAGAGAGTTGGGGTTGTTCATCCTGGAGAAGAGAAGGCTCTGACGAGATCTTATAGCGACCTTCCAGTACCTGAAGGGACTACAAGAAAACCGGGGAGGGGCTGTTTACACAGGCTTGTAGTGACAGGACTTGGGGCAACGGGTATAAACTGGAGAGGGGTAAACATAAGGAGGAATTTCTTCATGCTGAGGGCGGTGAGGCCCTGGCACAGGTTGCCCCGGGAAGCTGTGGCTGCCCCATCCCCGGAGGTGTTTAAGGCCAGGCTGGATGGGGCTGTGAGCAGCCTGATCCGGTGGCAGGTGTCGCTGCCCGTGGGAGGGGGGTTGGCACCGGGCGGCCTTCGCGGTCCCTTCCCCCCCAACCCCGGTGCGCCCGTGCCCCTCCCCCCGCCGGTCGCTGTCCCTCCCGCGGGGACACTCGCCCTCCCGCCGCTCGGGGGGCGCCGCGGCGGCCAATGGCGGGGGGGGGGGGGCGGTGCCGGGCGGGTTCGTTGAGGGGAGCGCGGCGGGCGGCCGGCGCTGGGAGCCGTGGGGAGGCTCAGGTACTGCGGGGACTGGGGGGCACTGGGAGCGCTGGGCGGGCGTGATCCCCGTGGTAGGACCCAAGGGATGAGGGGGGAGACGATTACGGGGAGCGGCTGATGGAGCCGGGGTTGTTTAGCCTGGAGGAGAGGAGGCTGAGGGGAGACCTCATTGCTCTCTACAACTACCTGAAAGGAGGTTGTGGAGAGGAGGGAGCTGGCCTCTTCTCCCAAGTGACAGGGGACAGGACGAGGGGGAATGGCCTCAAGCTCCGCCAGGGGAGGTTCAGGCTGGACAGCAGAAAAAAATATTTCACGGAAAATGTCACTGGGCACTGGCAGAGGCTGCCCAGGGAGGTGGTTGATTCACCTTCCCTGGAGGTGTTTAAGAGATGGGTGGACGAGATGCTGAGGGGCATGGTTTAGTGTTTGATAGGAATGGTTGGACTCGATGATCCGGTGGGTCTTTTCCAACCTAGTGATTCTGTGATTTGCCTGATGTCCGAGTGTTCCCTGTCGCATCCCTGGCAGGTGAACGTTCAAGCCCTTGTCTGGCTTTTGCTGTGAATGAGTCAAGACAATGTGGCCCCATGTGAGGAGGGCAGTAGTGCAGCTTGCTGCATCGCCGGTGACTGAGCTGATGAACGAAAGTTTCGGCTTAGTCTTGGCGTTCGCAGTTGGTCCTTGTTGTTTTGGGCTGTAGTCTTTCAACAGTCTTGGTCGGCTGCTCATTCGCATCAGGGATGCCGGACTCATCCCACAGTGATTTCCTGCCCTTCTGTTGGTGCCTCCTCCAGACAAATTAAGTGGAGCCCTCCTAGCACAGATTGCATCCTCAAATCCAATGCCCCGCTCTCAAACCATGCAGGAGAGACAGCGATGGTGGGCAAAAATGCTTGGGAAGAACCAGGATCAAAGTGTGGATCCCAGACATTGTGCTAGAAATGCTTGTTGCTCTTCACAGTTTTGCAGTCAACTGTCTTGCAGGTCTCAGAAATCTTGGTGAGATCAAGTCTAGGAAAAGTCCTGGTGGGTTTCCAAGTTTTCAAAGCTGCTTATAGCTATCTCTTTATGAGCAACATAGTCAAGAAGAAAGGTTTCCTCTTTGTGTCTTTCAAGAGACCTTGAGGGAAGAAAACTTCCCTCAAACAAAATAGCAGGATATGAGCATCATTCCCCCTGTTTGCAGAGACTCCCAAATTGGAGGGTGTCAGCAGTCATCTGAGGGTGCAGTCCTTGGTCCCTGCCCAAACATACCCTTTGTTATTTATAATTATGTGGGTCATATTGATGACCTTGCACCTGGATGGCCTTTGATTCCAGTATTGCCAGCTGAAAGTAGCATCCCTCAGTCTGAGAGTAACATTCCTGCTTCCACAGGATCCTGAGGCTGGGAACCAAAAGCTCTGGTCTTCTGCTGCTGTTCCTTCCTCCTTTTCCTCCCAGCTGCCCCCTGCCAGCAGCCCAGAAGCCAAAGATCTTCTTCATCCCTCGACAATGTCTGGTTTGGTAGCTGATGTGCCCTGCATGAACTTTGAAGCCAACATATTTGCAAAGAGCCTGTGCCAGCACTGTTTCCGAGCAGCAGGAGCTCACCAGCATGCTCTCCAGGTGAGGTCCTCCATCCCACCTGGAGGCTATGAATACTACATTAACGCCCCTTTGTTCCGCATTGAGACTCCTTGTGCGTTTTTAGAGATGGAAATCCCTAACACAAAGGGTCAGCTGGGCTTTCTAGATATCTTTGGGGGAATGCTGCAGAGGGAGTAAGTCTTCCCAGGCATGGGTATCCACTATTTAGCTGTGTGCAGATCTGAGCTGGGAGCCGCCTTAGCAGGGGAAGGCTGGACAGTGGATACTAGGAGCTCAAGAGATGCTAGAAGGGAAATTAGAGGTGTCGCAGATGCTAAGTTATGAGGAGGGAAGAATGGACTGGCAGGGCAGGGCACCCACCCTGGATTAATCCTTGCTTGATGCCTCCTGGCATTTACAGTCTGCCTCGTCTAAAGTGTGGTCCCCGTGGATGTCCCTGTGGCCTCCAGCTGTGCCTTAGGGCTGAGTGCTGTCCCTGGGGCAGCTGCAGCAAGTTGTTCCTCGAGGGAAGGGCAGGAAAGGGATAAATCTCATGGGTCCTTAGGCTCCAAATACCTGAATCCAACGTGGTCCTTTGGCACAGGGCTGGACATGC
The DNA here is from genome assembly GCF_032191515.1 of Phaenicophaeus curvirostris. Taxonomy (NCBI): domain Eukaryota; kingdom Metazoa; phylum Chordata; class Aves; order Cuculiformes; family Cuculidae; genus Phaenicophaeus; species Phaenicophaeus curvirostris. Next base: position 44,003,321 of record NC_091392.1, on the reverse strand, counting down.
AAACTCTTTGGCTGCCTCTGACCGGGCAACAGCTGGTTTCATGTTCACAGAGGGTTTCGTGTTGTTTGGCGTCCTCCAGGAGTGACTGCCTGGGATGATGAAATAATAATGAGCCTCCCTCTCTCTCTCTCACCCTCTCCTTCTCTCGCTCTGGCCCTGGGCCCTCTAATGTTACCTCAGTCCTTTGCCAGCGATCTGTTCAGAGCCATTGCCTCTGAGCGAATCCCAGCACGGGTGAGATGCTGGAGGGAAGGCAGAACAGACAGCAGGCTCCACAAAGCCTCCCCCTCTGCTGCTTATAAGCCCTGGAGGTAGCGGGGCTGCAGAGGATGCTGAGAAACCTGCAAGCCCTGACAGAGAGAGGCAGGGACTGGGGCTACAGCCTTCTCTGCAAAATTCTCTCTCCCTCTTGGCTCTTCAGCTGCTCCTTAGGCTATCCGGGTGGGGAGGGAGAGTGGCTGCCAGCAGCATCAATGCCGATGTGCGAGGAGCAGTTTCCCTGAGCCCTCATCAACACGTGCTGCCTCTGGGATGTCTGCAGCATTCAGCATCAAGTAAGAGCATGCTGGATCTCTCTGGCCCCTGAAGTAGGAGAAAAATCTCAACGGTGTGTTGGAATTGGCATCAAGAGCTCAGAAGGCCAGGCTGCTGTTGGAGGAGGTACAAGAAGCAGGCACTTCCAAAGGACAGACTTCCTCCTCATCCTCAATATGCTGACGGCACCACTACATCCCCTTTTTCCTCGCAGGAGCATGTCGTGGATGTCACAGGGTGCAATGCTGGCAGCGATGCAGACCCAAGCGGGCCCTGGGATGCCCTCCACATTTTAGCCCCTCAGTGTGAGGTGTACGTGTCCGTGGGCCCAGTGGAGGAGACAGAGAGGTGAGTACCAGCTGAGAGCTGTGCTGCTCCAACAAGCCCCCTTGGTGGGAAGAATGGAGGAGGGGGAGTGGGAAGCCAAGCAGGGGGAAATCGGATGCCTTCTCCCTGATGCTTTGCACACCAGTGCCTGGGAAAATGGTTTGAGCCACCCTCACGCTATGCCCCCTAACCGAGTTCCTCTTGGCTGTCCCAGGAGAGGTCAGGGGCCCACCAAAGAGTCTCCTTCCTCGTCGCTGCTTCTAGAGCAAGGCTAGTGGTCCCAGGATGGACCCTGCCAGCCACCGCCCATCCGGTCAAGAGAGAGACAGTGTGGCTTGGGCTGCTAGTGCTGCCGCCTTCCCCTGGGCTCTGTGGGCTGTGCTGATCACCAGCTGTCCTCTCTCCCTGCCCCACAGCTGGCACGAGAGCAGGGGATATCCCCCACTCAGCCCCGGAGCTGAGGGTGAGCACAGAGAAACTGGCACCGACCCCAGCGCCTGTGCCGAAGCCAACTCCGCGCTTGCCAGGGTGAGATGGGGAATCTCTCGTGGTTTGGGTTATTTTGGTCTCCTCAGCCACCCTGGCCCTTCAGTGCCACTTCCAACAGGCACATTCAGAAGGTTGTGAGACGCAAGGGGGGGATCAGCTGAGACCCTTAGTCGCCACAAAGGAGGCTCTCTCCATAAAGAGCACATGACATTTGCTCTTGAATTCCCCCATGTGGACTTTCCAATGTTGTTTCTTGCCATGCCCATTGCTGTTGGGCTGGGCTTATTTTATGCTGGTTCCTTTTTACCAGCAGTTTTGGGCTGAACAGGCTGTAACTTCTTATATATGTTTTTACCTTCTTCCAGCCCACAAAAGCTACAGGTCCCACTTGCAGAGATCTGCCCTATCTTGTCTCCCAGGAGGGAGAAATGACCTGGTTGTGGGACAACACTTTGGGATCGGGCAAGCGAGACATGATGAGCTACATGGGCCACAAGGAGGAGGTGCGGCCACAAGCCCCACAGGCAGACAGACCCAGGTGGGCTCAGCCCATTCCCTCTGGATCCTGGGTGAGAACTGAGACTCAGGGCTTTAGGGACGAAATCCGCCCACTGAAAGCAGGTACACTTGGTTTGCTCCCATGGGAGATCGTAGTTCTTCTGGCTTGCTTTCAACCCGGGGTTCTCTGAAGTTCACAGCAGATTTCTATTTAGATTTAGCATCTCCTTACCAAGTTCTAGTTCCAGGAGGCATTCAACACCTCTGTTGGCACCATGTGAATGGGATGAGGCCCAGAGTCCATGAGATATGTGTGCTGACCATGAACTGTGGGTCTCCCGGGTATTCTCTGTCTGCATGGTTTGGTGTGCCCTCTGCTTGTGATGCTGTGTCCCAGTGCTCCCACCCCACCTGGGGGGAGTCTAGGTTTTATCTCTGCCCTCCTGGACCATTTCTAGCTCTCCTCCGAAGACCTGCTTTGCCGTGGACGTGGTGGCATCCCGCATTGCTCATGCTTCCCCCAGTAATGGCCTTCTCCCCGTCCCAGAGCACCGTCCTGCCAGCCAGAAACCCAAGGAGAGCTGGCCAAAGCACCGCATAGAGAGTGGCTATTTCTCCCTGGAGCGCCAGAAAACTGACCCTCCCTGGGCGTCCACCCCACCGCGTGCCACTGCCGCGTCCTCACCAGTCCGCAGCAACCCAGCGGTTGGCAGCGGGCATTTCACCGGTTCCCGGGTTCAGGAGCATCACAGGCACCCTGGTGGTGGGGGCACGGAGGGGCGACACGGGCTGGAGAGGCAGGAGTACACGGTGCTGGCGGACCTGCCCAAGCCCAAGCGCCTCGGCCAGCGGGATGCTGTCGACCGCTGCAGCTCCCGCACGCTCAGCCCCGGCCGGGTGGAGGTGGAGAGGATATTTGGTTCTGAACGCAGGTAAGAAGCAATGGATCTCCACGATTGTCAGGGGTGGGGGGTTGCTCCCTCTATGCTGTCAGTGGGCTCCCACCTCTGGATCACCGTCCCTCAGGGAGAAAGCAGGAGTAGATGGTAAAGCTCAGCTTTCAGGCATGCTTGAATTTCCCGTAAAGCAAGGATTGGGTTTAGGCTCAGTGCCACCCAGCATGTGGGGCTCCCCCACTGCAGCACACAGGCAGCTGAGGCCCTTGGAAAGGTGGAGTGAAGCTGCACCACTGGAAGCGGTGGGAGCAGGCCACCCTCCTCATCCTCAGAGTCATCTCCTGGAAGCTGCAGGACGTACTGCAGTGCAGGGCAGCCACAGAAAGGGGGAAGGAAAGAGGTAGTTCCCTCCTCCTAGCACCAGTGGCTCCCACGGATCCAGAATCCACTGTAGGAGCCACTCAGGAAAGGACTGGGGATGCTAAGAATTACCTGGTGCTGATTGGCTTGAGGAGAGAGAGTGTCTCCAGTGTTGGTGGCACAGAGCAGGAGAGGACACAAGTGGGGACCAGGGAAGCATCCTGGGCAGGTGGGTGTGATGTGAAAGACCACATGGAGGAAAGCCTAAGGAAAAGCGTGAAGAAGTCATGGGTGAGGCAGTAGGACATGCAAGCTGGGGTGGTTGAAGCGATGGGAATGGGGAGGGACTACAGTGCACATGGTGTCTGGGAGGTCTGCGGAGTCAGGCTTAGGTGCAGCAGAGTCCGCAGGAGCTCTCTCTTCAAGCTGAGCCTGGCAGCAGCTGAACGAACTGTGTGTGCCTGCAGGAAATCTGAGACCTTGGAGGCCTTCCAGGCACTGGAGGAGGGCCGTGTGGACCGGCTCGATGGCAAGACCCCAGTGCCACCCAGCAAAGGCTGCCTAGTTCGCAGACAGTCCAGCCCTAGCCTGCCCAGGGAGGTGAGGCTTGGCTGCATGGCAGGACCCCATCTCAACTCCCCGAGCTGAGTTGGTTTTCCGTGCCACATTTTCCTCTTTCTGCTATGTGTTTCTCTTCGATTCCTCTGCTCTCCTTTCCCTCTGTCCTCAGCCCTACCCCTGCTGTGGACTGGGACACTTAGCTCTTAAATAGCAGCAGCTCTTTCACCCTTTAATTCTAATAGTCCTCTCTCCATGCATGGGAATGCAATTGCTGCCTGGGGAATTATTTATCCAAGCTGTCTCCTAGCCCTAATCCCATCTTGTTCCCACTCACTGGCATGTACGGGTTTTTCTCTCATTCCCCTGTGTCCCTAGGGTCAGCGGCTCTCCTGGAACCTCGAGCAACGCAGCAAAGACCCCAGGGAGTCCCTGCGTTCCCCTAGCCCAGCTCGGCACCCCGAAAAGTCCAGCAGGAACCACGGGGACCCCCTGTGCCCTGCCAGCCCCAGCTGGCTGCTGGAGAGAGGCAGACGGAGCCCACACTCTGCAAGCCCAGCCTGCCGGTCAGAGAGGAGGACAGGGCAGCCCATGAGTCCTCCCTGGCACTCAGAGAAAAGCTGGAGGAGCCAAGGGGAGCCCACCCGCCCACCAAACTCAGAGAGGGGCCAAGCCACTGGGCAGGCTAGGGGTACAAGGCAAGCCCCAGAGAGGAAGAACCGAGGAGATTCCCTGTACCCCATGGGCCTTGGGAAGGGCTCGAGTAACATCGGGTTGAGCCAGGCAGGGCCACTGCCGCGGTCCCTCAGTCCTGGGAAACATACGGAGAGCACGTGGAGAAGCCAAAAGGAGATCTCACCACTGCCGCGGTCCCTCAGTCCTGGGAAACATACGGAGAGCACTTTGAGAAGCCAGAAGGAGATCTCATCGCCACTGCGGTCCCTCAGTCCCGGGAGACGTACAGAGAGCACATGGAGAAGCCAAAAGGAGATCTCATCACCGCCACGGTCCCTCAGTCCTGGAAGACGTACAGAGAGCACGTGGAGAAGCCAAAAGGAGATCTCATCACCGCCACGGTCCCTCAGTCCTGGAAGACGTACAGAGAGCACATGGAGAAGCCAAAAGGAGAGCTCATCATCATCACAGTCCATCAGTCCCAGGAGACATACAGAGAGCACATGGAGAAGCCAAAAGGAGATATCACCTCCCAGCCTGGTGCAGGGGGCAGAGAGGCAACAGGTGAAGCCGGGGGAGCCATTGCACCTCAGGGGTCCTGGGAGGCCATCTGAATCTGAATGCAGCTGGCAGAGCCTCCAAGAAAAGCTGCCGCCCTCCCACCCCGGCAAGGCTGCTGACAGTGACTGCAAAGGCCGAGGCAAGCCCCTGCGCCCAATGAGCCCAACACGACCACTGGAGCAGGACTGGAGGGGTCGGGGAGATGCCCACCAAGTGCAGGCATGGGAGAAGGACTGGAAGCGCCAAGAGAAGCCCATGTGCCGTGCAAATGTGATGCACCAGTTGGAAAGGGACTGGAAAAGCCCCGCTAGATGTCTTGATGTAAGACTACGGCCTGATGACAGCTGGAAAAGGCCAGAAAGTCCAACAGAGCAGCTCAAGGATGACTGGAAGAGTCCTGAGCACACCCGAGACACAAACAACCCAGAAAAGCCATTGGAAAGTGACTGGGAGAACCAGGGGCTTCTCATTTATCATGTGAGTAGAGAAGGAGCCAGAGATGATGGGGAGCCTGCTAGGCATAAAACTGGCAAGCACGGAGCGGGTGGGTGCCCTGGGTTGCAATTTTACACACCCTAGCTTTCCTGGATCCCCTGCTTCTCCAGAGGAGCCATGCTGCCTGCCTGGGACTGGGAGGAAGGGAGGGATCTGGGAAACCATGGTAAGGATTAAACCCCCGTGGCTTCAGCCCCTGCTTTCTGTCCTTACAGTCCCAGCTGGGTGGAGGCACCGTCCCACCACAAAGCAGCTCCTCGGGAGGCACTCAGCTGCACTCGAATGCCAGTGAGAAGCGCAAAAAGGTAGGGGTCAGGCCCTGGGAATGGTGTGGAAGGTCAACTTCCCTTTCCCAGAGGTCAGCATAGGCAGCACCTGGGTCTCCAGTGCTCAGTCTGAGCAGGCTTAGCATAATGTGGACGTCCCATGACCTCCTGGGCACCACACTCACTAATACCCCACTACCTTTTGTCCTTCATCCATTTCTCAGGTGGGGAAACTGAGGCATCAGTTTCCTTCCCTTTATTGTTGCCCAGTGATAAGATGGCACTGAAGGTTTTACAGGGATGAAGCAGGCTTTAGTGGCGTGAAAGATAGTACAGTCAATTGTGTTGGTGTTCCTGGGATACCAAAAATGGCTCGAGAGCTGCTTTGGGGTGCTGCAGAAAGTGCCCTGGGAGCCCATGTAGCTGGCAGCTCCAGCTGTGTCCCTGCATCCATCACCTCCATGCGTGTCAGTCATCTTGGCCAAGTCGTCCCCTGCCTAGGGCCTGGCTTTAGGTTTTATAGAAGGACAAACTGCAGCCGGGCAGGGGGATCGCAACCTGACATTTGAAAGTGGTGATGTCCCTTCCTGCCCCAGGATGGAGGGGATCCCAAAGCCCTAAGCTTCCCCTGCACAGCTGGCCCTTGTTCACCCCACCTATCCCACGTTTCTTTGGTGCTGAGCTTTGGGGCAGGCACCTTGCTTTGGCTTGTGGCAAGACACATCACTTTAGAATTAATCATGCAGCAGAGCCTGGCATTCTGTGGTGTGCAGCCCTCTTTGGAACTGCCTCTCGCAATTCCCCTTCCCAATGTCGCCTGGCTTTCTGAGGCTACCAGCAGCCCCCTCTGGACCTGCTACAACCTCTGCCAACATGGCAAATCATTGCTTTGGGTGTTCATTTTGGGGAGGGGAGGATAAAACCAAGCAGCTTCAGGAGAGAAGGTGAGGACCCTGCTGAGTGCACACGCTTGTCAGGATTGCTTAAAATCAATCCTTGCCAGAAAAAAAATCATAGAATCACTAAGGCTGGAAAAGATAGAAGGCTTCTAGTACTTAAAGGGGCCTACAAGAAAGTTGGGGAAGGAGTTTTGTCATGGAGAGTAGGGATGTCGCAAGAGAGAATGGTTTTAAGCTGAAAGCGGGGAGATTTAGGCTAGAAATTAGGAAATTTTTTTTCTGTGAGTGTGGTGAGGCACTGGCTCAGGTTGCCCAGGGAAGCTGTGGCTGCCCCATCCCTGGAGGTGTTCAAGGCCAGGTTGGATGAGGCTTTGAGCAACCTGAGGTGTCCCTGCCCATGGCAGGGGGGTTGGGAATGGATGATCTTTAAGATCCCTTCCAACCCAAACCATTCTATCATCCAATCCAACTGCCAGCCTACCAACCACCTTGCCTACTTAACCATGTCCCAAAGCGCTTCCATCTACATGTTTTTTGAACTCCTCCAGGGATGGTGACTCCACCACTACTTCCTTGGGCAGCCTGTCCCAGTGCTTCCCTGCTCTGCCAGCAAAGAAATTATTCTTAATATACAATCAGCGTGCCCAGGTGGCCAAGAAGGCCAATGGCATCTTGGCTTGTTTCAGAAACGGCGTGACTAGCAGGTCCAGGGAGGTTATTCTCCCTCTGTACTCGGCACTGGTGAGACCGCTGCTCGAATCCTGTGTTCAGTTCTGGGCCCCTCACCACAAGAAGGATGTTGAGGCTCTGGAGCGAGTCCAGAGAAGAGCAACAAAGCTGGTGAGGGGGCTGGAGAACAAGTCTTACGAGGAGTGGCTGAGGGAACTGGGGTTGTTTAGCCTGGAGAAGAGGAGGCTGAGGGGAGACCTCATTGCTCTCTACAACTACCTGAAAGGAGGTTGTGGAGAGGAGGGTGCTGGCCTCTTCTCCCAAGTGACACAAGACAGGACGTGAGGGAATGACCTCAAGCTCCGCCAGGGGTGGTTCAGGCTGGACAATAGGAAAAATTTTTTCTTGGAAAGGGTCATTGGGCGCTGGAACAGGCTGCCCAGGGAGGTGGTTGAGTCCCCTTCCCTGGAGGTGTTTAAGGGACGGGTGGACAAGGCGCTGAGGGGCATGGTTTAGTGATTGATGGGAATGGTTGGACTCGATGATCCTGTGGGTCTTTTCCAACCTGGTGATTCTATGATTCTATCTGAACACCCTTCGGTGCGGCTTGAGCCCCTTCCCTCTCATCCCATCCCTTGCGCCTTGGGAGAAGATGCCGGCCCTGGCAGCTGTGGGAGCACAAGGTGTCCCCTCAGCTCCCTCTCCTCCTCCCGGCCCGGCCCTTTCAACTTTGCCCGCCCGGCTCCCGCAGCATCGCGGGCGGGGCTGCGGCTGCCATTGGCGGCTCGGGGCCCTCCCAGGAAGTTTAGGGGGGAGGAAAGAGAAGTTTGGTGGTTGTTTTTTTTTTTTTTTTTTTCCCCTCCTTTTCTTTTCTTTCCTTTCCTTTTTTTTTTTTTTGTAAATTCAGAGGAGCGGGGCGGGGAAAGGCGGGCGGGGAGCGGTCATGGTGGGGCTGCCCGAGCCGCCCGGCTGCTGAAGCCGCCCTGGCTGCCACCGCCCGGCCCCGCACCGGCCTCGCCATGACGGTGAGTGGGGATCGGACACGGGGGTTGGGAGTGGAATCCTCCTCCGACCGCCCCGGCTCCCCCGAGACTCCCTCTGCGCGGTCCCGGGCGGTGGGGGAGGCTCGGTGACTCCTTGTCTCCCTGTCCCATTGCCTCCAGGCTCTTCTCTAGGCTGCCCATGGCTTTGCCTCCGTGCCCCATCGCCGCCAGGCTCTTCTCTAGGCTCCCCGTGGCTTTGCCTCCCTGTCCCATCACTGCCAGGCTCTTCTCTAGGCTCCCCAGGGCTTTGCCTCCCTGTCCTGTCGCTGCCAGGCTCTTCTCTAGGCTCCCCATGGCTTTGCCTCCATGTCCCATCACCGCGGCTCCCCATGGCTTTGCCTCCCTGTCCCATCGCCGCCAGGCTCTTCTCTAGGCTTCCTGTGGCTTTGCCTCCCTGTCCCATCACTGCCAGGCTCTTCTCTAGGCTCCCTGTGGCTTTGCCTCCATGCCCCATCGCTGCCAGGCTCTTCTCTAGGCTCCCGGTGGCTTTGCCTCCCTGTCCCATTACTGCCAGGCTCTTCTCTAGGCTCCCCGTGGCTTTGCCTCCCTGTTCTATCACTGCCAGGTTCTTCTCTAGGCTCCCCGTGGCTTTGCCTCCCTGTTCTATCACTGCCAGGTTCTTCTCTAGGCTGCCCGTGGCTTTGCCTTCCTTCACTACCACTGCCAGGCTCCTCTCCAGGGCTCCTGTGGCTTTGCTTCTCTTCCCCATCACTACTGGGGTCCCCTCCAGGGCTCCCATGGCTTTGCCGCACCTTTCTGTCACTGCTAGGCACTTCTTCAGGGCTCCCTGTGTCTTTGCCTCCCTTTCCTATCACTGCCAGGCTCCTCTTTGGGCTCCCCGTGGCTTTGCCTCCCTTCCCTATCACTGCTGGGGATGCCGCGCAGGGCTCCCCGTGGCTGCTGGCTTCATTAGCAGTGGGCCCCACCCCATCCAAATAGACATCGGTGACACGGCACGCAAGCTTGGACTGGGCTGAGCCCTGCCAAGCTCACCACACTGATGACCACGCTGATGTGAAATCCACATCCCCCTGGGCACGGGGAGCTCCTGTGGGAACCAGATGCGGTTTCGGGCAGGGAGCGTCCCACCCCTGAGGCGAGTCTTCCTCGGTGCCGACGTCTGCCAGCCTGAGAGGAAGGCTGTTGAGCACAGTGCGGTAATGGAGGTGACAGCCCAGGCTGTGCCCGCCGGCGTTTCGCACGGGGATGGTGGGAAAGGGAGAGCCTGTCGCCTCCTCACTTTTGCAGTACGTATAGATTTGGGAGCCGCATGTGTGCTTCCAGCCTGGGAGCAGTTTTTATTTCCACCCAACTGAGCTGGAGTTGTTTTGCTTTGTGTTTTGGCCTGGGGCCCACGCCTTGTGGAGCAGGTTCCCTTTTTGGAGGAGAGGAGACATTGTGCTTGCTGGGCAGCTGAGAGCCCCTCGCGCCATCTCTCAGAGGTGAGAGGAAGCGGTGCTCCTGTGGTCCTGAGGAGCTTTTGGGAGCAGGAAGAGTGGGAGGCACAGCAATGGCAGACGCAATGGAAGGAGCACACCTGGCTGTCCCATCTTTCCCCTCAGACACCGAGCTTTCTCAGCCTGCCACAGACTCTTCTCCTCTGCTTCTTCATCCCAGTGCCTCAGTACCAGCCATTTCTTCGCCCTCACCCTGTCCCCTTTCCTTCTTTGGTGTTTACATTCTTCAGATACTTGCAAGCTGTTATCACCTCCCCTGTAGCCCTTCTTCAGCCAGAGCAGGCAGCTGCCTCTCCTTAACCTGCTGCTGTAAGCTTGTCCTTCCAGATGGTCACCCGAAGGATGGCCACCCGTGTCCCTGGCTGCTAGGGACCCTCTCCAGTGCCTGGCCAGCTGTGGGGCTGAACAAACAACTCTGGGGGATATGGATTCAACCAGGCAAAATCGCTGCTGCCACTTCCCAAGCCGAAGCCTCGCTATGCACAGCCCTGAGTTGTGCTGCAAGGCTGTACATTTTTCCAAGGATGCTTCCTGCCACATCCTTGCATCTCCGGATCTTTCCCAGTGGTTCAGCTTTCCTGGACGTTTCCTCCTCCCACTGCCAGGCCGTTTCCTCTGGAGAGGGGTTTGGTTTGAACCCTGCTCTCTTCTCTCCCAGTATCCTGATTCCTTTAATGCTAGATGAGGAACCTGGATTTGGTTGTGAGGAGGAGAAGAGTGGCTTTAAGCTCTTTGTGCATCAACTGATTCCTCCGTTTATACTACTGGCCCCTCAGCTATTCAACGAGAATAATTCAAAGCCAATTCCAGAGCTGTGGCTCCACATCTCAAGGTGGCAGGCAAAACAGGGCTCATGGAGAAAACAGGAGCCTTGTGCATTCATCCCCTTGGGAGAAGTCCTCTGGGGGTATTTTATGGCCCCAGCACTGCATCGGGGTCAGCGGTTCTGGCAAGACTTTGTGCTGGTTTTCCCAGCAGCGTATATTCCATTAATGTTCTTTATTTTGGCACTTAATGCTCTGGGATTGTAAATCATCAGTAAGACAAGACCCAGCTGACCTGTCTGTAAGACAACCCCAGCTATGAGTCCGGTCATTCCTTCTCTCCCTATATTGCTTTTCTGCCTCCGTGGAGCCTGCCCTGCTCTCTTCTGCTGAATGCACGTGTGTCCTCGGAGCGGGGGAGGTTGTGCTTTGACGTTTCACCTCCTTTCCTTCCCTCCTGCCGCTCCCAGTTTGGAGCCGGAGCTGAAGTCACTGGATTGGAAGGGATAACGGGAAAAAGGGTGGAGCTGCTGCCATGGGGAAGGAATTAATTTTTGGAGCATTTCTTCAGGGCAGCGGCGGGGCTGGTGGGACATCTGGGTCCAAAGGGATGGGGATGCATGTGTCCCCTTTGTCACCCAGCCACTGTCAGCGCCCGTTGCCTTGGCAGGAGATGAAGTATGGGAGTCCCCTGTGCCCTTTCACTATGGTTTCCTTTCCTTCCCGGGCGGCTTGGAGCCACAGTTGGATGTTTCTGGCCAGGACTGAAGCTGTAGCAGCCGGTGACACTCCCCTTGGCGGGACTCCCTGTGCCTGCTCGAACCAATAGCCAGAGCGCCAGGGTGGGCGGCACATACTCGACTCTCGCTGTCCCCTAACCTTGGGTGTAACCCAAGAGCAGCAGCTCGGGGAGGTGAAAGCAGGAGAAGGCTCAGACTGACTGTGCAACAAGGGAGCTGGGCTTGCTGGGCAGCTGTGGCCAGCTGCCGGGCTTGTTTCAAGGGTGCAGAGTGGCTGCTGGCTTGCTGAGCCACCGCTTCTTGCCAGCTTGAGCTTGTGGCACTTGGGAACATCTGGTGGCTTCCCTGATGCTGACAGGTCTGGTGCAGACTGCTGGGAGGTCCATCTCTGCCACCGTCACCTCTCCAGCCTGGTTCAGCTGCAGAAGAAAGCAAACTCTGGCTTCCTGGGGACAGGAGGCATTGAGCTGAGCTATTTGGTGGTGCAACTTCTCCAGAGCCAGCTGGTTTGGGAGGAGGACCAGCTCAAGCCTGTTTAGCTGAGCCAGAGACAGTGGTTCCACTGAGTCAGCTCTCCTTTAGAAGGAGATAAACTGGTTGGGATGCCGCACAGGTGCTGTGAGGTTAGGAGGAGGTGGGGAGCTGGGGAAGATTTCTTTCTAGCACAGGGTGATCTGTGTGAAACTGTTCATCCTCATCTTCGTTAGCTGTGGCCGAGGCCAAGGAGCTTAAAGAGCTAAGTAAGAAAGGAGCCCCCAGAATCTCAGAAAGAATTAAATCTTGGAGGGGGTCGAATCTCTGATTGAGTGCTGGTTGTGACTGATTTTATCTCTACCCTGGGGCACGGCAACAGTGTTTTCACAGCTGTTGAATCGGCTCCTGTACATTTGTGGTGAGGGCTATTTTGTAGAGAGCTACTCGCGTCTTTAATAAATGCTCGGTGGTGAACTTACCGGAGGGGCATAACTCTGAGGCACAGACGGCCGGGGTTTGGACAAGGCGTGTCTGGTTCTTTGTGACTTTGCCTCTGTCTCCAAGCCAAGTCCTACTGGTGGCAGTGCAGCACTCCTGTCTGCCCACTCTCAATGCCCCTGCCTCCTCCTCTCTGAATAAATACCTTTGAGGCACTTTGTGGAAACCTCCCTGCTGCATATTTTCCTTTTATTTTTTTTTTTCCAAACCTCTCCCCTTATCTCCCGCTTCCTCTTACAGGAATGCCTGCCGCTGAGAGCTAAATCCAGTCCTCCTTCACCACCAGGTTTTACACCCCCATGGGTTCCCTAAAAGCAATGCCAGGCTATTCCCACTTGTTGTTCTGCTGCTGGGGACTTGCCTTCCACCCCCTGGCATGAAAAACCCTTTTGTGGATCGGTCCCAGACAATAATCCTGTTTTGTCCTTTCCTCTCTAGCCGGATCTCCTCAATTTCAAGAAGGGATGGATGTCCATCCTGGACGAGCCGGGAGAGGTGAGCCTGAGGCAGGGGTCTGCCTCTTCCCCCAGCCCCTACCTTTACCCCCAGGCTCTGGTGCTAGAGGTCCCCCAGTGATTTTCTTTCCCCTCGTTCACTAAGTTCGCTCCCGCTGGGAAAGGCAGGGAGAAGCCTTTGGTGGAGGTGCCTCGCTCTATGTGTGGGCGCAGACGTTCACACAGCACCCCTCTCCCAGCTCAGGGGCGCAAGGGGCAGCTGGAAGGGACGTGGAGGAGGGGAAAGAGGAGGCTGAGAGGTCGCGGTGCAGAGCATCCCTCCCTGTTCCTATGCTTCCCCTGGTAACTGCCTGTCCATTTCCCTCCTGTCTTTTCCCTTCCCTCCCCCTGCCCGATGCACCTGCAGTGGAAGAAACATTGGTTTGTGCTGACTGACTCGAGCCTGAGGTATTACCGAGACTCGAACGCAGAGGAGGTAAGCACGGCCAGCCTTTGTCCAGCCCTTTTTTCCTTTCTGGCCAGGGGAGAAAGGATCACAGCCCTGGCATGACCCGCATGCTCCCAGCAGAAGCAGCAGCATCCTCTCCTCCTGAAAGGTGCTGGAGATGGAAGCTGCTCTTTGTCAAGGGGTGATGAAGAGGATGGGTGTCTGAAAGTGGGATGGCAAAGCCTGAGGGGGCTGTCAATGGTGGGAGGTGAGGAGAAGGTCTAGATCTGTGGCTGGGCATCTCTGATGCTCTCCATCCGTGATGCTGGCTGTACCTCAGGTTAAAGGAGGCCATGCTGTGCCAGGGAGTTGACTGGCTCCTGGGGGGCCGTGGGGTGGCCTGCATTTTGGTTAGGGTGCCAGGCTTTTTCAAAGTCAGGTTTGCGCTGAAGTCCTAGCGGTTGGCTGTGCTTGCAGGCTGATGACCTCGATGGAGAAATCGACCTCCGCTCCTGCACGGATGTCACTGAGTTTGCGGTGCAGCGCAACTACGGCTTCCAGATACACGTGAGTGTCTGGCAGGGCGTGGACACAGAGCAGCAGCACCAAGGGACGTGAGGTGCGAATGCATGCTCCCTCCCCTTGCCGAGAGGGAAGCCATGCAAGCCTTGCACTGGCATGGTGGCCTAGCATGGCTGGTTGGTGGCACGAGGGTGGCAATGCTCAGGGACACAACTGCTGCCTGCCCACAAAGGAAGGAGGAGGTTTTGCAGGGCTGGCCAATGGCCATGCTGGAGGCAGCCCAGGAGCCAAGCTAAACACCAGGAGTGTTTACTTGACCCACTGGCCAAGGCAGCTTCCCTGGAGCTCTGGAGAGGGAGTGGTAAGCACAGCAGATCTCAGCATAGCCTGGCTGACCATGCTCTGTGTAACAATCTGTACCCTGGATCTGGCCCCAGCACAATGCTGTCCTTGGTTACTTGCTGTAGCAGTGGAAGGTGGCTTCTGAGGCAGCGCAAAACCCAGCGGGTGTGCAGGTTCAGGCACTTTGTGATCTGGGTCCCTTCTGTACCTCAGCACTGGTGCCTGGCTCCCAACACGTGCATGACTAGATAGCATCAGCTCAGGTTTGACTGAATGTGCTGGCAAAGTTTCTTTTGCCCTTGCTTGGAGCTGGTCTCACAGGGAATGGGCTTTCCCACAAAGAGCATGTCTCCACTCCCACTCCTCCACCTGACTGCAAGAGCATGGGAGACTTTGAGACAGCACATGGCCTCTCTAGCACTGCCCATCACGCATACAAGTGGGTGCTCAGAGGTATAAAGGTGTGAGTGGGAGCCACCTGCACCATCTGCCAGGCACTGAGAGCCTCCGTTGCCTCTGCTGCAGACGAAGGATGCTGTCTTCACCCTGTCAGCGATGACCTCAGGCATCCGGCGCAACTGGATTGAGGCCCTGAGGAAGAATGTGCGCCCGGTCAGCGCTCCAGATGTCACTAAGTAAGAGCTACCCTGCGTTGCTTTGCCTCTTCCCCATCTCACTGCCTCCCTCCCCTAGCAGGCAGGGATCAGGAAGGTCCTTCTGGAAATCCAGCCACTTCTGGATCAGCCCTGCCCATCCAGCCGTCCCTCTCCCCTCCTCTTCCCCTGAGTGTAGCCTGGAGACACCAGCCGCTGGCAGGGTTAAGAGTCTGGTGGCTCCCGCTTGCACACTAGCTTTTTGCCTCACCACATTCGTTTAGCCAAGTTTTGCTGCTGGTGTAGCTGGAATTGGGGACGAATCCTCCCTGCCCTGTGGAGGACTCAATTTCCCCAAGGGATGTGATGCTACATACCCAGTTCTGCATTCACTGTGGGGTTTTGTAAGTTTGGGTTGACTGAGGGCTGAGCCTTCAGCAGCGGGTGATGCCTCTGCTGGCATCCCTTCCTGTGCAGCACCTCTCCTTCAGCAGCCACCACTCTGCTTGCAGGCTCTCTGATTGCGATAAGGAGAACTCCTTCCGTAACTGCATCTCTCAAAAGAGCTCGCTCCGGACAGAGGAGCAGCAGCGACCAGGCTCAGGCTCCGAGGGGAACTTGAAGGGCAGTCACTGGAAGGCGGACGGGCAGCGCCATGCCTTTGACTACGTGGAACTGTCTCCCTTGCCGCAGGACCCTGGTAATCAAGGGTCCCCACAGAGGACAAGAGGGAGCTTGAGAATCTCTGACCGAACTCCCAAGCATGAGGAGTTAGAGCGGGATCTGGCCGTCCGTTCGGAGGAGAGGCGGAAATGGTTCGAGACCCCTGACGGCAGGGTCTCAAATAGTGATGGCCTGGCAGGGGACTCTTCCCGCAAGGCACAGGAGCAGGACCTCCCCACTGTCCCGCTTTCAGAGGACCAGCGGGTTCGGCTGAATGAGGAGATTGAGAAGAAATGGCTGGAGCTGGAACGCCTGCCCTTGAAGGACACGCACCGGGTGCCCTTGTCAGCACTGCTGAACCAGAGCAAGGGGGTCCGTGGAGACACCAACGAGGCACTGAAAAAGGAGGTAAGAACATTCTTCCTCTCTAAAGCTGTGATTCTCTTCACCCCTTAGCATGGTGCCCGGCTGCAGGAAGCTCTGCAAAAGAGCAAGGCAGCAGTACAGGGAGATGTTCATTCTTTCTGGCTCCGTTTGGCAACTCTTGAGTACATAGGAGCTTTGCAACTCCTACATGCCTGGAGAGGTTCCCCAAGCCACATTTTGGTCCACGATAAGCTAGTTGGTGGCACTGCTGGTGTGGAGTCTGTATTTCTTGGGAGCACATCTGCAGCCTCTCTTCCCTAGCAGTTCCCAAGCCTGTAAGCGCTTCACCTGCCAGCCCTTGAAAGGAGCCATGTGTTTGTCTGTTGTCCCAGCTATGCATGCAGTGGTGGTGGTTTCCTCCAACCCAAATCCACCTCTGGAAGTTGGGATGTGTCTCCTTGTCTCCCCCAGCTTATCAAGCTGGGGCTGACTTTGCTGATTTGGTCCCTTCGCAGGCTGGTGTTCCCGTAAGAAGCAGACATCTCTTTTGGTTGTGCATGGTCCTCCCCATTCCTAAGCCTGGGATTCAGATGTGGTGCGTTGGTTGGGCTGTGGCGTTTTCCACCCCTACCAGAGCATCTTTCTCCCTTCTCTGGCACAGATCCAGTCGCTGCGGGCACAGCTTGAGTCCTGCCGGGCCCAGAATGAGAGCCTTCAGGAGGTGGTGAAGTCCCAGGGAGGTGGCCATGTGCCCCGGGGGTACATCTCACAGGTGAGCCAGGTGCCAGACATAGGACACTGGGGTCACTCCCAGCCCTGATGTGGGAAATGCCAGGACTCTGCTCATTGCTGGGCAGGTATCGCTAATCATTGGATTGCCACGGTGACCCTAACTGGGCCTGCTTATAATCAATATTAATTACATAAAGGCTGGGACATGTTGCCTGGCCTTAAAGGGGCCAGAGTATAAATGATGAGGAGGAGAGTTAGGGGGGAGGTGCAGGATCTGTGCCCTGCTTTGTGCATGGGCACGATGCTGGGCCTGTGGGGGTGAGCCATCCCTGTCTCAGGAATGGGTCAGCAGCTTTCTGCCGAGCTGCCTGCACATTCCGTGGTGGTTTGCAGCTTGCCACGTGCGTTTCTTGCTAACCCAGACTCCCAAATCCCTTGTTAAAGCAGTCCGTCAGGCCCTAGGGAGCTCCCGGCCCTGCCAGAGCCACTCGAGCTCTGAAGGTCACTTTGACAGCACAGCTTGTTCCTTTGCTGGGAGGCACATGAGAAAGCTGCAAAGCAGAGTTTGCTCAGGCTTCAGCCTCTCACTTCTCTTTGTTTATTTATTTCCCCTGCCACAAACTCATCCAAAGCAAGCAAGGTCACATCCCGCAGGGATTTCCTGGGGGGAGGCTGCCGTTCCACCATGCTGTGCGGATTTCAGGATGTGCCATACGTGTTGAAAGATAGTGGGGAGGAAGAGGGGGTGGAATTGGGGCTGGTGAAGCCCATTGCAGCAATTTGGCTGTACCTAGCCGAGAGAAGGAAACCCATGAGTCCTGTGGCACCCAGCCCAGCCAGTTACCAGTTGCTCTGTCATCTTGATTTAATATTTACAGCTCACAGGCCTCTTTATGGTCAAAAAAAGCAAAAGGAATGGGGAGGAGTGGCACCTTATCTTCCTAATAACTTGGCTCGAAAAGCCAGTGTTTCACATTTGAGGCCGAACTTGGCCTTTCCCCAAGGGCTCATTCTCTCTCAGTCTGCTGAGGTTCGCAGCCAGCCCATAGGCAGATCACAAATTGATCCCTCACCTTTTCTTCTCCTTCCATTCGTCTGTGAAGCTTCACAGCTTCCCCTTATCAGTAGGGAGGAGGAGCCAGCGAAGACTTGCATTCCCACAATGTATTGCAGAACCCTTTATATCAGTCTTTGCCTTAGTACCAGTGGAAGGAATGGGATGACAAGAGACTGTTGGGGGACACGGTGGCTTCTTGCCTCCTTGCTGGTATCTTAGAGACCTTGGCTTTATAAAATAATACTCTGGCACAGTTTGGTGGTAACAAGTCCTTTCCAAAGGGCTTGGGGCAGTGCTGTCAGGATCTGCAGGGAGAGTGGAGGTGTAGCTCTGAGGTGGGAAGTGCTTACTTTGCGGTAATACCAGTTAACCACAGCGCTTGGTGTTGGAAGAACCATCCCCTTGGCCTCAGGGCCATGAGAAAGTAGGTTGAGCTGTGTGAGGAGGATCCCTGACCTTTGGGGAGGGCTTTTTGGCAGCCTCCATCAGGCCACAGGGCAGTGCAGGGTGTCACTTTTCAGGAGAAGAGGCTCAGTTTTCATTGATTCCAGGGGAAGCTGCTTCATTTAAAAGGCAGATATCAAGATGTTTGTTCCTGGTCTTGATCTCCTTCATCAGGGCAGTGCAGCCTGGTGAGGGGTCTGGGCTGGGATGCTGGGTGCTTTATTCCCAGCTCTTGGCCCGAGACAAATGTTCATGTCTTGCTCCTTCAGTTTTAAGAAGAGCAAGAGGAACATTTCTCTCTCTGAAAGGCATGTGGGGCTTTTCAAGATGCATGGCCCTGTCAGATGGTTGTGTTCTGTGATAAAAGTGCCACCTCACTTTCCCAGCATAGTTTTTTCCTTCTGAAGTGGTCTTGTTTCATTCAAAATGGTCATGGACCGGGGTGAGGTTTGCAAAGCCAAACGTCAATCTGACCAGGTACCTGTTGTGGGCTGAGCCCCTGCATGCCTTGGACCTGAGTTCCTCACCCTTCCTTTCCCTGGCACGGCAGGAGGCCTGCGAGCGCAGCCTGGCTGAGATGGAGTTGTCCCACCAGCAAGTGATGGACGAGCTCCAGAGGCACCACCAGCGGGAGCTGGAGCGGCTGCGGCATGAGAAGGAGCGGCTCCTGGCAGAGGAGGCTGCGGCGACGGCAGCAGGTAGGAGCGGACACCAAGCCATGCCCTCTTTCAAGTGGTTCCCTCTTAGCTCTCCGAAATGTCTCTTGAGAGAAACCAATCATCCCAATCATCTGGAGCTACACTGCTGACCTTATTGTGAAGCTGATGCTCAGCACCTTCTTGTAGCCAGGCAGGATTGGCAGAGGTGGTAGGGAGGGGAACTCCCACGCGGCCCTGTGTTTATCTCCTTGGCAGCATATGGTGCATCAGGATGATCCTGGGGTGTGGAGAAGGTGGGGTGTGCCCCAAGGGCAGTAGGGATAGAGGGGAAACCTGCAAAGACAGGTCTGGGCACCTGTATTGACAAGAGATTGACAGGTTCCCTGACTTGGTTTCCCCCAGATATGCCAGAGCTGGCACAGTCTGATCCCCCATCTCCCGTTGTCCTCCTCCACAGCCATTGAGGCACTGAAGAAGGCCCACCGGGAGGAGATGAATAAGGAGCTGGGCAGGACACGAAGCTTCCAGCAGTGCAGCTCGATCTCAGATGCCCTCCAGAAGCAGCACCAGTAAGAAACCACCTTCCCCGCTGCCACCCTGTGCTGGTGTCTCTGCAGCCCATCTGTGGCCATGGCCCCAGCTGTCCCTCTGCCACCTCCAGAGGTCCCTCCGTGGGGCCAGTGAGTGCCCAACAGTGACTGCCAAGGCTGCTGGAGCTGCAGGGAAGGGAGTTTTTTCCCCTGCTTGGCGATTTTCCCTATAGCACCTCCCTTTTCCCTGTAGTTTCTTCTTTCTATTTTCTTTACAGAAAGCTCTTCCACTTCTGCATGGCTTGAAGCTCCTAGAAGCACCAAGCTCATATCTGGGAGGGTGGAAACTGAAGCCGTGGTCCACAGGGGACATTATTTTGTGCCAGTGACTGATTTGGGCACAGGCTGCCTGTGGCCAGGATTGCAGGGCAGCAATGAGCTGCTGTCTCTTTGGCAGGTTGGACGTGGATTCCTTGAAGCGGGAGCTGCAGGTGCTTTCTGAGCAGTATTCCCAAAAGTGCCTGGAAATCGGGGAGCTCACCCAGAAGGCAGAGGAGCGGGAGCTGACTCTGCAGCGCTGTCAGCAGGAGGGGAAGGAGCTCCTCAGGAAAAACCAGGCAAGAGAGGGGCTTTCCCTGCCAGCAGAGACCATGAAGCGCATTCCTCCCTTGCACAGCACATTCCTTCTGTTTAAACTCCCCTATTTGTTCATATTTCTTCCCTTCTGAGATTTTATCACCAGAAAGAAAACTATTTCAGAGTTAGAGGCTTTAGATTGGTCTGCCTTAACCGTAGCGTTAAATATGTTAGGTGTATTGGAATCATAGAATGGGTTGGGTTGGAAGGGACCATAAAGGTCTTGCAGTTCCAGCCCTGCTGCCATGGGCAGGGACACCTCCCACTGGATCAGGTTGCTCCAGGCCCTATCCAACCTGGCCTTGAACACCTCCATGGATGGGACATCCACAGCTTCCCTGGGCAACTTGTGCCAGTGCCTCACCACCTTCACAGTAAAAACTTTTTCCCTGATATTATCTAATGTAAATTTGCCCTCTTTCAGCTTAAAACTGTTACCCTTCATTCTATCCCCCCAGCCCCTTCCAATCTTCCTTGTTTCCCTTTAAGTACTGGAAGGCTTCTACAAGGTCTCCCTGCAGCCTTCCCTTCTCTAGGCTGAACAAGCTCAGTTCTTTCAGCCTGTATTCTTTGCTGCCAGTTGTTGGAGCTGCCCTTGCAGCGGGTTACAAGGAGGTCTCTAAGCTGGGGCAGGGCTGGCTTGAAGATGGAGGGGTCAGGACAGCAGCCGTGGCTACTCTGACAACTTTTGGTTTTGCCCACAGGAGCTGCAGACTCGCCTCTCGGATGAGATTGGGAAACTGCGCAGCTTTATTTCTTCACGCAGCTCTGGGGACCGCTCTGCGCACAACAACGAGCGGAGCTCCTGTGAGCTGGAGGTATGGCGACGCCCCCAGGCTGCCCCATCCTGTGCCAGGGTCTCCTCCTTGTGGCAATTTTGGCTTGGATTTGGTGGGAGGAGGTTGCCGGATGGAGCAGCGGGGCCGCTGCAGGAAGGAGGTGCGCAAGCTTCCCCTCCGCTGCTCTCCTGGGGTGCTCGAGCTGCTTCCTGCCCCAGCCCTCCTGGCCCTTCCTTCCTTTTTCACTGCAGCGCTTGCGCCGCAGCCCACTGGCCTTTCCAAGGCAGTGGCTCTTGAGTCACCTCTGGTTCCTCTTCTCCCTCCCTGGACCAGGTGCTGCTGCGGGTGAAGGAGAATGAGCTCCAGTACCTAAAGAAAGAGGTGCAGTGCCTCCGGGAGGAGCTGCAGATGGTGCAAAAGGTTGGTGTTTTCTGTGAGCCATTGGGAAAGCGGCAGGAGCGGGGGGGAAAGGAGCCCCGTGGCTGCCTGTCAGCAGAGTTCAGCTGGGTTTCATAGAATCATAGAATGACCAGGTTGGAAGAGACCCACCGGATCATCGAGTCCAACCATTCCTATCAAACACTAAACCATGCCCCTTAGCACCTCGTCCACCCATGCCTTAAACACCTCCAGGGAAGGTGACTCAACCACCTCCCTGGGCAGCCTGTTCCAGTGCCCAATGACCCTTTCTGTGAAGAATTTTTTCCTAATGTCCAGCCTAAACCTCCCCTGGTGGAGCTTGAGGCCATTCCCTCTTGTCCTGTCCCCTGTCGCTTGGGAGAAGAGGCCAGCACCCTCCTCTCTACAACCTCCTTTCAGGTAGTTGTAGAGTGCAATGAGGTCTCCCCTCAGCCTCCTCTTCTCCCGGCTAAACAACCCCAGCTCTCTCAGCCGCTCCTCGGGATGGGATTTGATGGGATGCTCAGTCAAACCCTCTTGTCGTCTGCATTCCTCATCCCTGCTCATTCTCAAGCACGTAGCAGCCATGTGCTATGAACAGCGCAGGCTGGTGTAGACTTATCTTGTACAAGGGAAATGCCATGGGGACGTGGGTGCTGCTTTCCCCAGACGTGTATATATATGAGAGGAGATGAGCCAGGAGCTCTTCTTTCCCAGGCATGAAGCTTGCCCAGCGCTCTGCTTCCCCAGCCACCTTCCATGTCGCCTAGTTGATGTGTTTCTTTGGGCACCGTTGCTGGGTGTGCTGCTCCCTCCACTGGCAGCAGCTCCGTCAGAGGAATTTTCGAACCCCGCTGCCAAAGGGTAACCTGAAAGCAGCTTTGAGAGTCTGTGGTGCTCCAGGAGTTTATAACTTCATGGTTTAAGCTTTATGCCGTATAAATGGCTGGGACCAACCCTTTCAGTGGCTTGTGTCTCTGGTGGATTTTATTTTTCCCACGTATCTGGCCTAAATCCACATGAGCCATGGTAGAGCCGGTATCACCTCCTCAATCTGATGCCACAGATCCCTGCTGCTGTGGGACCAGCAACTCTTGCTTCTCTCTCTGGCCTGGGGTGTGGGAAGCGCCACCTGCATGCTCTTTGAAATGCTTTCCGTGTGGCCTGGGTTAGGATGGGCTTCAAATACAGGGCTGGCTCTCCCCTCCTCACCTTCTGGCCCTTCCCCTGCTGGGCTTTCCTTGCCCCTTTGTCCTTAATATCAGCCCTAAAATCTCTTGACACCTCTCCCTTCTCTGGCAGGATAAAAGATTTGCCTCAGGGAAATATCAGGATGTCTACGCAGAGCTGAATCACATTAAGGTGCGCTCAGAAAGAGAGATTGAGCAGCTGAAGGAGCACCTGCGCCTGGCCATGGCAGCTCTGCAGGAGAAGGAGTCGCTGTGCAACAGCATCAGCGAGTAACGGTGAGCACTGGAGGGTGGACCGTGACATCCCCTTCAGGTGCAGGTTGCTGAGACTGGCTGCTCTGCTTTGACAGAGGGATGGAAGCTGCTGGTTCCTCCTGGTCTGCCTAGTGCTGAAATTTAAACTCTCTCTTCTCTGCTTCTTGCAACCTCTTGTTCTGCACCCCTGGGAGGGAGGAAAGAATCCATGACATTCCCCTGAAGTCCCTAGACCCCTTCTTGCCTTGCTGCTCTTGATGCTTCTGTAGCCAGCACCAAGCACTGCTCAACCAGGCTGGAGGTGGGAGCCGGCCACGTGCTGGCCTTCACCCTGCAGCTTGGGTGACAGCATGGGGGCCATTGTACATGACCTACATAGCTGATGTTCCTGCTGCTTTCTCCTTTGAAGTGGTTTCTCTATTACAGTGCAGAAATGTTGGGTCTGTATCAAAGCAGCCTTGACTAGACTCAGCCCTCCTTCCATGCTTGCCCATGGGCCATTCCTGCCATGGCTGGGGAGGGAAGCAGGTTGATGGGATGGAGAGTGTCCCATTGTCCAGAGCACTTCTGCTTCTTGCTTGGATGCCATGGTCACCGGGGTTGGGGGTCACTCAGTTCCACCGACACTTTCTGGTGAGCACTGAGCAGTGCTGAGTTGAGTGGGCTTGTAGCAAGTCACCAGACAGCCATCTCCTGGGGAGCAGAAGGGACAGCGTTTCTGCACTCAGTGGAGTCTTTCTAAACCTTTTCCGTTTTTCTCCATCTCTAGGTCTGCTCTTCGTTTGTTTATCTGTTCTTGTTTTGTATTCGCTCTGTCCCTCACTTTTGGGGAAGTTGTCGCCTTGGTGAGGAATCCCACCGCCCCCCAACCTCGTCACTCCCCTCCCAAAGCTTTTTTGATGAACTCCCTCCACCTTCCTACCTGAGCACATTGTTTGGACTGGCTCCTTACATGCACCTTCTTCAGGATTTTATATGTGAAAATTATATTTTATAGAGGAATTTTTTCCCCCAGGAAGAAGGGGAAGAAGAGGGGGAAACCTTTTATTACACCACCAGCATTTTATAACCTGAGGAGGATCTGGTTTTCTGCCCCTCCCCAGCCCCATTGTTCCTGGCCACACCTTTGGCACGTATTCCCTCCCTTCCAAATGTTCTTCACAGACCCCCTGGGACAGGTGGCTCCCCAACCCCATACCACCCCCAGGGACCTGCAGAGAGGACACGCAAGCCATAGGAGGGAGCCGCCGGGGCAGCTGGCCATGGACATGCTTGCCTGGGACTTTTGAAAGAGGAGATTGTGGCAAAAGTCCACATGATCAAGCTCTCTCCATGACTTCCCTTTGGTTTCTTCAAGAACCCAAATTGGAAGGAGCCCAGAGCCACAGGGTGTCTCCGTTATGGGGAAGAGGAGCTGTGAGGCTGCTACTGCACCTGCCAACCCACTACCCCTCCAAGGTGGTTGCTGCTGTTCTGCTGCGCCCTCCAACTTTTAAATTAATAAAATCTTCCCCTTTTGCTGAGAAAAATGTGTCCCTAACTCAGTGTGGCGATGGTGGGATGTAATTTTTCCAGGTTCCTGTGTGATTTTGGGGCATCCTGACCCATTGCTTCTCTCCCTCTGGATTTAGGGAGGGAAAGCAGTGGAGGACGCACAGCCTCTGGACGGAGAGTGAGAGGAGCCCTGCAGTGCCATTATCCGGCTGTCTGCTACACCTTTGGGTTTAGGGGGGGAAATAATCTGCTTCACCACACCACTTCGAAAATTCCATGTGGACCTTCAGCCTGACAGAGGCAGAGCTGAGCCTGGGCTGCATTAGTAAATGGAGGGGGAGGCAGATGGCACTGCAAATTGCTTGCAGAGTAAACTGTTACCTATAGATTCTGGGGGAGATCAAATGGTTTTCTCCTCTTGTTTTGGGATGAAACATTACTTTTTTTGGCAGGACTACCTGTGGGTAACTGCTCCTCATTCAGCCCCACCCCAGTGTAGACTGGGATGTGTGTGAGCTGTTGTTATGCAGAGAGGGTGCTGGCAGTCCTGGAAAGGGCTGGATGCTGGATGATCTGAAAAGGACAAGCAGTAGAATCATAGAATCACCAGGTTGGAAAAGACCCACCAGATCATCGAGTCCAACTATTCCTATCAAATACTAAACCATGTCCCTCAGCACCTTGTCCACACGTCCCTTAAACACTTCCAGGGAAGGTGAGTCCACCACCTCCCTGGGCAGCCTCTGCCAGTGCCCAATGACCCTTTCCGTGAAAAATTTTTTCCTAATGTTCAGCCTAAACCTCCCCTGGCGGAGCTTGAGGCCATTCCCTCTTGGCCTGCCCCCTGTCACTTGGGAGAAGAGACCAGCTCCCTCCTCTCCACAACTTCCTTTCAGGTAGTTGTAGAGAGCAATGAGGTCTCCCCTCAGGGAGGGAAGGAATAGGGTCAAGGAAGACCTTGGATGGAGGTGATGGATGCATCAACAGGGATGCTGGAGTACTGCAAGACCCGGGGATGGGACCAGGGTGTAAGGACATGGTGGCAGCTGCAAAGCAGGAGGGTTAGGGCAGCACACCTTTGCACAGCATGTGATAACCTTGTTTCAGTATCAAGTGGCCTCTTGAGTCGGAGGAGTGAAGGCAAATGCAGACCCAGTCTTCCATGGGCACAGCTGCAGGGGCTGCTTTGCTTGGGCAAGGCAAGCCTCTCCGTAAGCCTCAAATTCTGGTAAAACTGACTTGCAGGGTTTCATCATGTGCGTGAGGCCCTTGGGCAACACAGTGGATGGTGCAAGAGGCCGGGTGCTGAGCTCAGCAGCTGGCTCCTCATCACACCCGCGCACACCTGGGGCTCACACTGGCTGGGGCTCAACCTTCCCGCCTTCAGCCTAGAAAACCTCCCACCCCTGCTGTGCCCAAGGTCCAAGAGTTTTGCTCCACCTCCCTGCAGGACATGGCTGCTGCCATTGAATTTAAGATGGGGCAAGCATTTGGAATGTTGAGGGCTGAGATGGGATGGAAAGAGGGGATAGAGCATCTTGGAGCAACTGCTTCCAGGCTGCAGAGCTTCGTCTTGCCATGGGGGCTTGGTAGGGAGCAAGAAAGGAGGAGGAAAAAGCAGAGTTCAGGGCATAGTGTCACAGACTAGGGGGTACCTGATACTTTTGGGCACACATCCTTGGAGGAGGAGGCCCCCAAAAGTGGGGCACTGGGGGTGAGCAGAGGAGGAGCGAGGGGTGAACCGCAGACTGTTGGTGTGCACGGTGTTTGGTCCACTGCTCACCAGCCCCTTCCCTGAGAGGTTTGGTATCTTGTGTTTATTTGAGTTGGTTTGTTGGCATGATGTTTTGTTTTTCTTTCCTGACCAGGGGCTGCTGACCCCGATAACCACGTCGCGTAAGCACGGGTAAAATGTGCGGGCACCCGACATGCAGTTGAGCAGCCCCTCCTTGGGGCTCTGCAGCTGCAGATCAGCCACCCACTGGATAGGAACATCCCATCATCCCGGGGTGACAGGGACCGCCTCCCAAACTGGCCCGGTGTTAATCAGGCAGCCGCTGTCTCGCCTGCAGCGGGGTGATACAGTTGCCCTGTCGTCTCCACATCGCTATCTCCCGGGTGCAGAGGATCTGGGGTGGGGTGGGCTGAGAAACAAGGGGACTGAAATGCATGCAAGCAACAGGAGCGACGGCTGGAGGGAGGCCAGCTCTGCTGCACATCGCAGAGCCCAAAAAGCATCCCAAAGCGATGCTTGTACCCCATTCCCTCGCTCGCAGCTGAGTTGTGTCTGCGAGAAACATCCCAGCCTCAAGGATGGGTCAAGCCCACATCTGTATGGCAACCTAGTTGCATGAGAGCCCACATTCCAGCTCACTAATGGAGCCTGCCCTTAAAAAGCACCTAACAATTTTTTTAAAACAATGGGAATCAGTTCAGCAGCTGGAGGCAATGCCCCTTTGCCATTCATTTACATCATTAAAACCCACTTTGACGCCAGGCTGACTGCCCTGCGTTGCACGCTGAGGGCTCAGGGCTGAAGCTCCGAGCACAGCTGAAAGATCAGTTAATTTCCCTGTTTTGCCACTAAACAGCACTGAAGTGGTTGGATCTGAGGGCTAGTGAGGCCAAGTCCCACTGGTGGGGATTTTGTTTGAGCCTCTTTGAAAATGGAAATCGGGTAAAATAAAATGTTGCTGTTGGCATTAGTTGCTAGAAGTGCCCTGGCGCGCTTGCAGGCAAACAAACAGCCATCCTGCCCCTACAAAACAGGGGCTGTAGCCCAGTGGACCTATAGCCTGCGTACGATGGACACGATTTTATCATTGGAGATTAAATCCACAACTGGAAGTGGGTAAATTCCAATGGAGACTAGTTGAACGCAGCACAGGGAGGGAGGGAAAAGTAAATGGGATTACGGAGAGGATTCCTCTGCCAGGCTCTGCCCTCTGGGGTTCATTGGAGGAGCAATGTTTCCTAGTCGTTGCTGCCTGTATGCCAGAAATGGAAACCACAGGAGATTTGGAGCTGTTGGGTAGCTCTCTTTGAGAAGAAAAGGGGCACAGGGGGTAGCCTACCCCACCTTGGGCATGGTGGCAAGTTCCTATAGCCACAAACGTGGGCACGAGTCCAAGCTGGGCACAGGGGACTTGGTGGCCCGGGGGAATATTTTTTCCTTCTGGATGAGCCTCCCCTGTGCTCCCCCAGTGGGCCTTGCATGGCCGTGTGGCATCTGCATCCTGCCTCCAGCCCCAGCATCCCATCAGGGGCTGGAAAACCTCTCTTGATGCTGGCCAGTATGTGCAAGGACGCATCGGTGTAATAGTGCAGAATTCACAGAACGCTTTCCAGTATCAAGAAGGGCACTTAGAGGTTACCTTGACTGGGATGCCCCCCAAGTCCAAGGCCAGCAGCAGCCTGATGAGCTGTGACCACCCATACAATTTTCCTCTACAGAGTCACTTGGGAGAATGGGATCTTCACCCTGTTTTGACTGGCTAAAAATTGGGGAGATGGTCTGGATGAAAGGGTTGGAACCCCATGAAGAGGGGAGAGAGCGCTTGCCCGCTAGCAGTGGTACCCATCGGAGGAGGCTGAGCAGCCCTGGTTGGCTGCAGGAGCTGCCCAGGTGACTGGCTGAGATTAGACCCCTAAGTTTCAGCTGGCTAAAGTTAGGGAAAGCTTCAGCCCTCCTCCCTCCCTGCATCCCCCCATCTTGCCTCCCCATCACTGTGCTGCCCTGATAGTGGCTGCTTGGGTTTTCAGGCTGGAGGCTCTGCGGTCAGCCCGTGGCACTGTGCCAACCCCGGGGGCTCGGGACTGATGCTTACACCCTCCCTCCTTGTCTACCCTCAGAGACTGGCATACCACGAGCTGCTCCCGACGGTTAAAAACTTGGATGCGAATAAAAGCAGATGGTGCCTTATCTGCACACACCTGGGTTGCCTCTGTGCTGGCAGCCGGTCATGGTGGTTTATTCCCAGCTAGGAAAAATGAGAGGTCCTCTGCCTGGTCAAAGCTGCAGACAGAGGCCACCAGAGCTCGCCATACGCGTGCTCCATATGGGATAGAAAGCCATGTATTTGTTAGGTCTTAAGCGAATAAAGAAAACACCTACGGGAGGTGAAAGGGTGGTTGTTAATCCCTATAATTAGGATCTTTTTGCTCTTATTAAAATCAAGTGGTTTGCAGGTGCTGCAAACCTTTCTTTCTCCCCAAATGAAGCAGGACACGTGAAAAAGTGGCACCGAGGAGGGAGGCACAAAGGGATGCCCACGGTGGGATGCGCTCTTGCCACAGCTGGGAAAGCACAAAGGGACTGAGCGCCTCCTCCCAGGACCGGCGTGCTGCATCCCCACGTAGCACACGCGTATATCAGGGAGAGGGCATCAAGTGTTTCTGGAACAGGTTGCCCAGAGAAGTTCTGGATGTCCCATCCCTGGAGGTGTTTAAGATCAAGTTGGATAAGGCTTTGAGGAACCTGGTCCAGCGGGAGATGTCCCTGCCCATGGCAGAGAGGGGTGGAACTGGATGGGCTTTAAGGTCCCTTCCAGCCCAAATCATCCTATGATTCTATGATCCCATTTCTATTTCTATTCAGATTTTGTATATTTCTTCTGTTGTTTCTACGTTTATTTACATTTTTATCCACCTGTGTGTCTCTGGGCAGTGGTTTTCATGGCCGGGGCAGCCAGGGCTCATGGAAATTACAGGAATCACACGTGCCCTGTGTGTGTTTTAATGTCCTGCTGAAGCACCAGGGGGTTTGGAGGCGCTGGTGTTCACCTCCGAGTGCCGCACAGCGCGTTGGTGGGCACCAGGCAGCTGTGCCCACATGTTTGTAAGAAATAAGGGGGAAAAATCTAAGGGCAAGATGCTGATAGAGGCTACATTTAATCACCCAGGAACAGCCGACTGCTCACGCAGCTGGCAAAGGATGGCTGACTGTCACTTTATGTCCCTGCTCTGTCCCCTTTCAACGAGATGCGTGCCTCCAAAAAGGGGACAACCTGTTATTGTGACCCCCGCCACACACATGCAAGGGCTGAGCTGGTGTCCTCCAGTGGGGAGGAGGGGAGGGCAGAGGCATTCGGCTGTGGGATGCTGAGCCTATTTTGAGCCTTGTTCTCCCCTTTTCTCCTTGGTGTCTCCCCCAACGTCTCTCCAGTGTCCTCCCCTTGTCTCCCTAATGTCCCCTCCCCAGTGTCCCTCCTTGTTCCCTGATATTTCTCCTTGTTGCACTCCTTGTGTCCCCCCAAAGTCCCTCCCTGACCCCTAGTGTCCCACCCAAGTGTGCCTTCATAGGTTTTGATGTCGCTCTGGGTGTCCCTGCCGTGCTCCTCCCTGTCTCCCCAGTGTTCCAAGCACTCCTCAATGTCTCATCCTGTCCCCTCCATGTCTGTCCTTGTCCCCACCTAGTGTCCTCCCAGTGCCCCTCCTTATCTCCTCCATGCCCTCACAACGTCTGTCCTCCCCACACAGTTTTCCCCAAAATGCTCTTCCTTGTCCCTACCCAGTGTCCCCCTAAATGCTCCTCCTTGTTCCCCAGTGACCCCCCAGTGTCCTTCCTTGTTCCCACCCAGTGATTCCCCGAAGTGCTCCTTGTCCCCCAGTGACCCCTTAGTATCCCCCCAAGTGCTCCTCCTTGTCCCCAGCACCCTGCGTCCCCACCCAGTGGCCCCTGCAGTGTCCCTCCTGTCCTCACCCAGTGACCCCCCCAAGTGCTCCTCCTCATCCCCCAGTGACCCTCCAGTGTCCCCCCAAGTGCTCCTCCTTGTTGCCCAGTGTCCTTCCTTGTCCCCCACTCAGTGCCTCTGGCTGTGTCCCTCCTTGTCCCACAGTTGTCCCTTCCATCGTCCCCCTAAGTAATCCTCCTTGCCCCTAGCTAGAATACTTCCACCATCCCTCCTTGTCCTGCTGTTGTCCCCCGCAGTGTCCCTCCAGGTGCTCCTCCTTGCCCTCACTCAGTGACCCTCCAGTGTCCCTCCAAGTGCTCCTCCTTGTCCCTAGCCAGTGTCCCCTGCAGTGTCCCTCCTGTCCCCACCCAGTGCCCCCCTAGGCGCTCCTCCTTGTCCCCCAGTGACCCTCCAGTGTCCCCCCAAGTGTTCATCCTTGTCCCCCCGTGCTCCTCCTTGTCCCCACTCAGTGCCCCTCACCGTGTCCCTCCAGGTGCTCCTCCTTGTCCCCACTCAGTGCCCCTCACCGTGTCCCTCCAGGTGCTCCTCCTTGGCCCCACTCAGTGCCCCTCACAGTGTCCCTCCAGGTGCTCCTCCTTGTCCCCACTCAGTGCCCCTCACAGTGTCCCTCCAGGTGCTCCTCCTTGGCCCCACTCAGTGCCCCTCACAGTGTCCCTCCAGGTGCTCCTCCTTGGCCCCACTCAGTGCCCCTCACAGTGTCCCTCCAGGTGCTCCTCCTTGTCCCCACTCAGTGCCCCTCACAGTGTCCCTCCAGGTGCTCCTCTTTGCCCCCACTCAATGACCCTCCAGTGTCCCTCCAAGTGCTCCTCCTTGTCCCTAGCCAGTGTCCTCCCGATGTCCCTCCTGTCCCCACCCAGTGACCCCCCCCGAGCGCTCCTCCTTGCCCCCCAGTGCCCCCCTAGGCGCTCCTCCTTGTCCCCCCGTGTCCCTCCTTGTCCCCCCGCCGTGTCCCTCCGGCCCGGGGCGTGGCGGGGGGGGGTGGGGGGGGAGCACGCGGGGACACGGGCGGGTGGCGCGCGCGGGGCAGTCCTCCCCGCGGTCCGCACCGCGCCTTTAAAAGCCCGTGAGCGGCGGGCGGCGGGCGCAGAGGCGGCGGCGGCTCCAGCACCGGCTCCCCGGGGCCCCCGGTTTGCTCCTTCCCTCAGCCTCTTTCCCCCCCACCCCGGGGACAAGAAGGACGTCGCGGGGCGTCGCGGGGCGAAGCAGCGACCATGACGGAGAGCCCGGCGGCGGCACCGTCTTCGCCCACCAAAGCCAAGCGGGTCAGGGTGGCGCGACGGCCGGCGTCCCACCCCACCTACTCGGACATGATCTCGGCTGCCATCCGCGCCGAGAAGAGCCGCGGCGGTTCCTCCCGACAGTCCATCCAGAAGTATGTGAAAAGCCACTACAAGGTTGGCCAGCACGCCGACGTCCAGATCAGGCTCGCCATCCGGCGCCTTCTCGCCACCGGAGTCCTCAAGCAGACCAAAGGGGTCGGCGCCTCCGGCTCTTTCCGCTTGGCCAAGGCTGACAAGGCAAAGAAGTCCCCGGCCAGGAAGAAGAAGAAGGTGGCCAGGAAATCCACATCGCCCAGGAAAGCGGCGAGACCAAGGAAAGCCAAGTCACCGTCAAAGAAGCCCAAATCTCCTGCCAGGAAAGCCAGGAAGAAGTCGAGGGCCAGCCCAAAGAAAGCCAAGAAGCCAAAGACTGTTAAAGCCAAGTCGCTGAAGGCATCCAAGCCCAAGAAGGCAAAGCGGTCGAAACCCAAAGCCAAGTCCGGTGTCCAGAAATCACCCAAGAAGAAGTGAGAAATCTAGAGGTCTTTTGATGCTCTCCCCATTGGTTTCTGTAAATAGCTTTTGCCTTTATTTTTACCCCTTTCTATTGTGTTTTATAAAGAATTGATCTAATCTTGTCTGGAAATAGCTAAAACAAGGCAGTTAATGAAAGAAAAAAGGAACATCTTTGGTACGGAGAGTTCCATTTTTTAAGAGTTTCTGGTCTGGGTTTTTATTGTGACGTCTCATAAATTTCTTGTGTGTGTGTCTTGTTTCTTGAGGTGCTTCTTGTGTGTTGGGAGTGATGGTGACTCCGTGTGGGTTTTTTGGGGCCGTACAGAATGTCAAGTCCTGATCCTGCCCCAACTCCTGAGCGATTGTGTGTTGGCTGGGGCTGGGCAAAGACTGCCTGTGCTGGAGAGCAAATGGGAACATATGGCTGCAAGAGACACAGAGGAAAAGGGACTCCCTGCTCCCTCCTCTACCATCCTGGCTTCCAGGCAAGAAGCCAAGGCGAGGTCTGCTGGGTGCTGGAGATAATGGGGCTGCCTGCCTGCAGGAGCTGCAGACGCACAGCTGGGTGGTGGCAAGGACTCTTGGGGCAGGGATGGGATGGAGGTGGTGGAGAGGGGCCAGGATCTGTCCACGTTTGCTTTCAAGGAGCTGGAGGTGTCCATGAAGTGGGAAGAGGGTTGATCACCCAGGAGAAAGGACAAATGTGGCTATGAGCAGCTTTGCTCCCTAGGGAGGAAGAGACCTGAGCGCAGCACTGGGCAGCTTGACAGGCAGGCTGGGGTGGGCAGGCAGGTCCTGGTGAGGCAGGACTGCTGGGCAAGGTCCCGCTATCACCCTGGGGCTCTGGCTTTGTGCCCAGTGAGGGCTGGCACAGCTTCAGGGCCTACTTGGTCCTGCCTGGCCCCTGCTGCTCCCTGGCCAGGGCTGGGCCATCCTGACAGACAGAGCTCAGCAGGGTCCAAGCCTCAGGCAGCAGGTGCCTAATTCCCCTTGGCTAGAGATGGCTAAACTCCTTGGATGTCAAGTTCCCCAATCACCTGGGCCAGGAGCTCAGAAATCCCAGGGGTTTTGGCTGCCCTATCCCCTTGGGTTTGCTGTGTCTACATCCCAGAGGCTCAAGGACTCCACCCTCCTAGACAGTAGCTCCCAAATCCATTGTCCTGATAATCCTAGCAGGATCTGTTCCATGTTCTTTCACTCACCTCTGTGACTGGGAAGATCATGGAACAGATCTTCCTAGAAGCTATGCTAAAGCACATGCAGGACAGGGAGGTGTTTAGAGACAGCCAGCACGGCTTCACCAGGGACGAGTCCTGCTGGACCAGCCTAGTGGCTTTCCATGATGAGATAACCACATCAGTAGACACGGAAAAGCAATGGATGTGACCTATCTGGACTTCTGTAAAGCTTTGACACAGTGCCCCACAACATCCTGCTCTCTATACAGGAGAGATATGGATTTGGTAGGTGGACTTTTTGGGGGATGAGAAATTGGTTGGACGGTCGCATTCAGAGAGTAGTGGTCAATGGATTGATGTTCAGATGGAGATCTGTGACAGGTGATGGCCACAAAGATGATCAGACGGCTGGAGCACCTCTGCCAGGAGGACAGGCTGAGACAGTTGAAGTTGTTCAGCCTGGAGAAGGCTCCAGGGAGACTTTATAGCGACCTTTCAGTACCTGAAGGGGCTACAAGAAAGGTGGAGAGGGATGTTTTACAAGGGCATGGAGTGATAGGACAAGGGAGAATGGCTTTAAATTGGAAGGAGGAAGATTTAGTCTAAACGTTATGAAGAAATTCTTCATGACGAGGGAGGTGAGGCACTGGCACAAGTTGCCCTGAGAAGTTGTGGCTGCCCCATCCCTGGAGGTGTTCAAGGCCAGGTTGGATGGGGCTTTGAGCAGCCTGGTCAGTGGGAGGTGTCCCTGTCCATAACTGGTGGGGTTGGAACTAGATGATCTCTAAGGTCCCTTCCAACCCAAACCATTCTGTGATTCTATAATCCTAAATCACTTGGGCAGACAGTGCCCGAGCTTTTTAGCCAACTGAGGACTCCAAACCATGTAGTGCAGGGTTCTGAAATCCTTGGCCCGGGGGCACCTAATCCCTTTGGCCTCTGGTTCCTAAGACACCTGGGCCAGAGCCTCACAGGTCAACGGGGCTGAAGAACCTAAACCGCTTTCAAGAGCCAGGTGCATCTGGGACACGAGGGAGTGCGTGGCCCCGTGAGGCCACAACCACAAGCCACACCCACTGCTCCGATGAGACACTTGCCAGTTACAAGTGGGGTTCCCCAGGGCTCAGTAGTGGGTCCAGCCCTGTTGAATGTCTTTATCAATGACCTGGATGAAGGCATCGAGTGCACCCTTAGCAAGTCTGCGGACAATACTAAGCTGGGTGGAAGTGTGGATCAGATGGAGGGTAGGGAGGCTCTGCAAAGGGATCTGAACAGGCTGGACCGCTGGGCTGAGACCAATGGGATGAGGTTTAACAAGGCCAAATGCCGGGTCCTGCACTTGGGGCACAACAACCCTGTGCAGTGCTACAGACTAGGAGAAGTCTGGCTGGAAAGCTGCCTGGAGGAGAGGGACCTGGGGGTGTTGGTTGACAGTGGCTGAACATGAGCAAACAGTGTGCCCAGGTGGCCAAGAAGGCCAATGGCATCTTGGCTTGGATCAGAAACGTCGTGACCAGCAGGTCCAGGGAGGTTGTTCTCCCTCTGTACTCTGCACTGGTGAGACCGCTCCTCGAATCCTGTGTTCAGTTCTGGGCCCCTCACCACAAGAAGGATGTTGAGGCTCTGGAGCGAGTCCGGAGGAGAGCAACAAAGCTGGTGAGGGGGCTGGAGAACAGGCCTTATGAGGAACGGCTGAGAGAGCTGGGGTTGTTTAGCCTGGAGAAGAGGAGGCTGAGGGGAGACCTCATTGCTCTCTACAACTACCTGGAAGGAGGTTGTGGAGAGGAGGGTGCTGGCCTGTTCTCCCAAGTGACAGGGGACAGAATGAGCAGCAATGGCCTCAAGCCTCGCCAGGGGAGGTTCAGGCTGGACATTAGGAAAAAATTCTTCCCAGAAAGGGTCATTGGGCACTGGCAGAGGCTGCCCAGGGAGGTGGTTGATTCACCTTCCCTGGAGGTGTTTAAGGCACGGGTGGATGAGGTGCTGAGGGACATGGTTTAGTGACTGATAGGAACGGTTGGACTCTATGATCCTGTGGATCTTTTCCAGCCTGGTGATTCCACGATTCTATGACTCTATGACACTTACGGCCCGTCCACAACCCACCCCGGTCCGGCCAGCGGGTCAGCCTGAGCCCCGCCCTCTCCCCGCCGCGAGGGGCGGTGCCCGCGGCGGCCAATGGCTCCGTTCCCGTGGCTGCGGCGCGCGGTGCCGCCCCCTGCCGGCGGGGCGGGGCGGGGCGGGGCGGGCGGCGCGATGTGGCGCGTGGGGGCGGCGCGGGCGCTGTGGCGCGGGGCGAGCGGGGCCGCGGGGACCCCCCGCTCCGCCTCGGGGGCGGCGGCCGCTCAGCTCCGGCGGCGCTTGGAGAGCGAGCTGCAGGACATCCGAGGCGCCGGCACCTGGAAGAGCGAGAGGATCATCGCCTCCCGACAAGGGCCCCACCTGCGCTTGGCGGACGGAGGAGCCGGTACTTGCGCGGAGGCTCGGGGTGGGGGGGGGGGCGCCTCTTCGGCTTCTTCTCCCGGTGCGAAACCCGCGCTTCTCCTTCTCTCTCTCCCCGCAGGGATCCTCAACTTCTGCGCCAACAACTACCTGGGGCTCTCCAGCCACCCCGAGGTGATCCGGGCTGCGGTGGAGGCTCTGGAGAAGTTCGGCGCGGGGCTCAGCTCCGTTCGGTTCATCTGCGGGACTCAGGTACCGGGGCAGCATCCCCTGCTCCAGGGCCGCTTCTCCCGGGAGCTCTGCTCAGCCGGCCCTCGGGACGCGTGGTCGGGTGGAAAAATCCACCGGCTGGGTCCCTGCTACCCAAAATCCGCCAACTTCAACCATCGCGGCTCCTCCGAGGGCAACGAGACACAAAATCGGTGTCTTTTTTTTCCCTGCTAAGGGTCAAAATTGCAGCGAGCCTGACTTGAAATGGCCCTGTCAAACACACCCTGATTTAGAATCTTAGAATCATAGAATAACCAGGTTGGAAGAGACCCACCGGATCATCGAGTCCAACCATTCCTATCAATCACTAAACCATGCCCCTCAGCACCTCATCCACCCGTGCCTTAAACACCTCCAGGGAAGGTGATTCAACCACCTCCCTGGGCAGCCTGTTCCAGTGCCATTTATCCCTGCTGGAGCCCTTGCAGAGCCCCGGCTGGTGAAGTGCAGAGGGAACTCGGAGCTGCTCCCCTCTTCCTGCTGCGCTTTGGGCTTCCAAACTCATAATCCCCTTTTAGGGCCGTGTTCACTAACGCTTTCTGAGCACAACTAATTTCTTCACACACCCACGCACCTTTTCTGAGTAAAACCTGGCTGTTTGATCCTCTCTCAGGCAGCGTCTGCAGCAGGCAAGCAAGAACTTGTGCTGCCCCAGTGGTACCACTCGCTCCTCTTTTCTCTTTAGAGCATACACAAGGACCTGGAGGAGAAGATTGCACGTTTCCACCAGCGCGAAGACGCCATTCTCTATGCCAGCTGCTTTGATGCCAATGCTGGAATCTTTGAGGTTCGCAGGGCTTTCCTTATGTTATGGGTGGAGGAGGGAGGTGATGGCAAGGTGCCTGCTGTGCCTTCCAGAGGCTCTGGTGTGAGCTCTGTGCTGCAGAGAAGATGGCTATCACTGGTGGTGGAGAACCCTGACTTGATGCCCTTGAACCTGGGGAGCAATGCAGAACTGTTTAATCAGCCCTCACCTCCCTTTTCCCCAGTTGGGTCCAGGTTTTGGGAAGGGCTTCCTTTTCCTGGGAGGTCTGTGTTCCCCGCTGAAGCATAGGCAGGAGGAAGGGTTAATCCTCCAGGCTTGCTAGGGAAGGGGAGAGAGGTTTTTAGCTCAGAAGATACAGGCAAGAGTGTGGCCTAAGGAAACTGGGGAATAAGGTAGCTGGGAAGGAAAATGAAAAGTTTAGTGGTGCCAGGAGAGACATGGCAGCTGCAGTCAAATGCAGCCTTGTTCTCTGCACTGGATGTTGGAAGATTGAGATGATCGGGTGAGTTGGTACCCCAGAGCAAAGGAAGATCCTGTCTGTTTGGTGCGGCCAGGCCCTGCTGACCCCAGAGGACGCGGTGTTGTCGGATGAGCTGAACCATGCCTCTATCATCGATGGGATACGCCTGTGTAAGGCTAACAAGTACCGCTACAAGCACATGGACATGCAGGACCTGGAGGCCAAGCTGCAGGATGCACAGGTATGGAGGTCTGCTCCCACCCCAATGCAAGGGGGCTTGGTTAGCTACCCAAAGGCCGAGCTCTGTCTTTTTCTATGCCATAAGCATTGTTTTTGCTGGTAGACACAGGTAGGCATGGATGGGCAAGGTGGGGAAGCAGCTGGTTGCAACGCAACCCCCAATCTCAGTTAGATACATCCCCTCCCTGCAGGAGCTGGACTATGTCCTAGTCTCCTTTGCCAGCCCCTCTCTGCAGGGTGACATCTTCACCCTGGGGATGCCACTCTCCTTCCCACAGAAGCATCGTCTACGGCTGGTGGCCACCGATGGTGCCTTCTCTATGGATGGTGACATTGCACCCCTGAGGGAGATCTGCCAGCTGGCCCAGAAGTATGATGCCCTGGTCTTCATTGACGAATGCCATGCCACAGGCTTCCTGGGACCCAATGGCCGGTAAGTAGCCTTTTCGACTCTGTTTCTTCCCCAGCTGCTTCTGAAGCAAGGCCAAAGGTGCTGATGAGCAACATATTTTTCCGTGGGGACTCCAGGAGCCACCATTCCTTGAGGGCTTTGGACCCCACCTTTGAGACACCTGAGGGTATTGAAGTGAGGTGCTTTAGCAATGACCCATCCCAATGTGGCAGCTGCTTCCAAGACCAATGGTCTTCCAAGACCATTTCTTCTGCCTGTCTTGGCAAGCAGATGGACTTCCTTCCTGATTTCTTAATCCTTGTCCTCTCAGACAAGGGGGCAGCACATCAGCGATGTGCACTGCTCACCTCAGAGGACATCGGCTACTCTAGACAGGCAACTGCTTTGCCCTGGTGTATGATAACAGTGTAGCACATCAGAGGCTGTGCAAGACCTACATCGATGGTCTGCTAGAACTATTGAACTTATAGGCAAGGAGTTTGAGTGCTCTCCCATCTGTAAGGGATGAAGAACCCATGCTCTTCTATGGGGAGATCTCAGTTTAACCTTCCCCTGTCCCGCAGAAAGGCTAACACTTGGGTTGACTACCACAGGGGGAGTGTTCTTCCTTTACCAGAAGGGAGACACCAAAGAGCTGGCTGGTGGTGCTCTGTTTCTCTTGAGGCATCAGGTAGAACCATAGAATCGTTAAGTTTGGAAAAGAGCTCTGAGATCATTCAGTCCAACCTTCCGCCTGGCACCACCGTGCGGGCTAAACCATGTCACAAAGTTCCAAGTCTATATGTTTTTTGAACACCTCCAGGGATGGCGATTCCACCACATCCCTGGGCAGCCTGTTCCAATGCTTCACCACCCTGCCAATAAAGAAACTTTTCTTCATATCCAATCTAAACCTCCCCTGGTACAACTTGAGGACATTTTGTCTCATCCTATCGCTTCTTACTTGGGAGAAGAGAACAGCACCCACCTCGCTACAACCTCCTTTCAGGTGTAGACCTGTAGAGTGGTGTGTGCTGACACAGCTGATAATGTGAGATTCCTTTTTTTTCTTTTTTTTTTTTTTTTTAACAGGGGTACTGATGAGCTCCTGGGAGTGATGGACAAAGTCACCATCATCAACTCCACCCTGGGAAAAGCTCTTGGGGGAGCTGCAGGTGAAGGCATTTTCCTGTCCAGGGCTCTCCATGCCCTGAGTAGCTTCACAGCATTGCTTTGATGTTTCCTTCCTCTGCCTAATGACAGAGCAACAAATGCATGTTATCCTTTCCTGGTGGTGGCAGGAGGCTCAGTCTGAGACTCTGCTGCAGGGTCAAGGAAGGTCCTGCCATGTGATGCTTCGACTATTATCTTGCTCATGCATTTGCCTTTGGGGTCAAGCTAGAAACTCTTGGTAAAGCGCATCAACTGTGATTTTTGAGGCTTGGTTTGTACTGAAATTTCTGCTGTGACCGGTTGGCTTTATTGAGCGGGGGAGTGGCCTCTAAACAGGTCATCCTACGGTGCCTTATCCATTTCTCTTTCCTCCATCTGCAGGCGGGTACACAACTGGCCCCAAGCCCCTCATTGATTTGCTCCGCCAACGCTCCCGTCCGTACCTCTTCTCCAACAGCCTGCCTCCTGCCGTGGTGGGCTGTGCGTCCAAGGCCCTGGACCTGCTCATGGAGAGCAACGCCATCGCGCAGTCCATGGCTGCCAAGACCCAACGGTGAGGTGACCAGGTTGGGGTTGGAGCAGGGGGAGAGGTTTGCTGGGAATGAGTTGCCCATGTGTGTTTATTCCACCCCAGGTGACAGCAGTGAAGGTAGTTTGCAAGTCATGGCGGGAGGGTTGTTCAGGGGAGACTGGAGGATGCGCCTCTGTGTGTCAGGCAGGTGTGTGGGCAGATATGTCACATTTGGATGCTCTGTGTGCTAGGACACATCTGCCCCTCAAGTAGCTGTAGTCCCATGGACCTGAGCAGGGGGTCACTCCAAAAAGAGAGATCCCTTCCCTGCGCAGGAGATGCAGGGAGGAGCAGAACCATAGCTGGCCCTTGGTGGCCAGGGCTTCCGGGGGAAAGCAAGGCAGCAGTCCCCAAGGACAGGGGTGATGATGTTTTAGAAAAAAAAAAGCTTAAGACACGTGGATTGGAATCTATGAATCTGATGCAGGCATCATTTTATGCCCTTAATATGCAAGTATGGCTCTTCATAGAATCATAGAATCACTAGGCTGGAAAAGACCCATTGGATCATCAAGTCCAACCATTCCTATGAAATATTAAACCATGCCCCTTAGCGCATCGTCGACCCATCCATTAAACACCTCCAGGGAAGGTGACTCAACCACCACCCTGGGCAGCCTGTTCCAGTGCCCAATGACCCTTTCCGTGAAAAATATTTTCCTAATGTTCAGCCTAAACCTCTCTTGGCAGAGCTTGAGGCCATTCCCTCTCGTCCTGTCCTGTCTCATCCTCTTGTTCTTTCACCAGGTTCAGAAGCAAGATGACGGCAGCTGGCTTTACCATCTCGGGGAAAGACCACCCCATCTGTCCTGTCATGCTCGGAGACGCTCGGTTGGCTGCAGTAATGGCTGAGGACATGCTAAGCAGAGGTGAGCTGGGGAGGGAACTCTGGATGCAGACGTATGCGCTGAGGGGAGAGACAGCCGTTGATGGTGCCACCACTGTCCCTCCTCCAGAGGATGTTCCTGCATGAAATCTGTTTATTTGGTACCTTCCAAGAGCAAATGTCATCCTGCTGTCCCCTAGACACTGCTGGTTTCCTGTCCTTTCTGTCTTGAGGGGTGTTTACAATAGCTCTCTTGTCCTGCCATGCTGGACTCCATCCCCGTTGCTGGCCCTAACCCTCATTTCCAAGCTTGAGCACAGATGCCACTTGAAAACCCTGAAGCCTGGAAATGGTTGAGAGGGGAGGGAGTATCTGAAGGCCTTTCTGACACCTAGTACCACCTCAACCTCCTTCCCCCCGCAAACCAGCTCTGACTCTGTGTATTTCCTCCCCAGGCATTTATGTCATTGGCTTCAGCTACCCCGTGGTCCCCAAGGGAAA
Organism: Phaenicophaeus curvirostris; assembly: GCF_032191515.1. NCBI lineage: Eukaryota > Metazoa > Chordata > Aves > Cuculiformes > Cuculidae > Phaenicophaeus > Phaenicophaeus curvirostris. The sequence goes on along the minus strand of NC_091392.1, from coordinate 43,963,289 downwards.
GGCCCGCATCCGGGTCCAGATCTCGGCTGTGCATAGCGACGAGGACATTGACCGCTGTGTGGAAGCCTTCACCGAGGTGGGACGGAAACACGGAGCGCTGCCTTGAGGGGCCAGCCAACACCTCCTCTGGCACCCTCCCTGCTCGTGACTAAGTGCCTGTGCCAGGGGAAAAGGCTTGAGAAACACGCTGCCAAAAGCAGGACCGTTCTTCAAGACACCTAAGACACGGGGGAAGCTGTGACGCTGGCGGTGTGCTGACAGCAGCATTGCTAACCAGCTCTTGTGTCATTAAAGGTCCCCTGCAGTACCGCAGGCGTTTGTCTGGCTCTTGTTTTCTTGTTTTCATCCAGGAGCTACAGCCCGTTCCTATACGCTGTCACTGTAACTGGAAACTCTGCTGTGTCTTTCCAGAAGCATTAGTCTGGATGCTGAACTGCAGCTCCTGCTCTCTCCTGCCGGTGGATATGGAGGATTGTTGGTATGCCTGATTTCACCTTCATCCTCCGTGCTCTCCCGCAGGTCCAGCAGCAGCATCCCAGCAGATGCTTTAATTCTCTACCAAGGCAGGGGCCCTTTCCAAGCCCTTGGCAACCTGTACCACTGGCAGCTGGTTTGGGAAGGAGACCAGGGGCCAGCTGAAGCTTCGGTGCTCTTTTCTCCCCTTCTCACTCAGGTGTTGGGTGTGAGGCTTGCTTGGTCCTCGATGCTGGGTCTAAGGCTTTTCCTATTGCTGTGGTGCTCCCAAGCCTGCCCTGGGAGCTGCATCTCACCCCAGAGGGTGAGCCAAGCAGCAGGGGAAGCCAAGGGGGTAGAGGACCTGGGGCTGAGGCTTTGGGCAGAGCAGGTGACAGAAACCTGTAATTTTCCTCCCATCAGCTGCAATTTTCACACAGCAGAGAATGCACAGCGGGCTGGGATCTGTCCATTTATTCTTCCACGCTGTGCTGGGCTAGGGATTTAGCACTCAAGTAGGAAGAAATGAGTCCTGGGCATCTCTCAGGATTGCTTTGTTTGTATCATTTTTACTCGCATGAGGAATCACGTGTGACCTGCTGTCTGCACGTGTGCTGAGCTGATTAGGAGCTGCCTGCAGCCCCAGACAGACTCCATCTGAAATGAGCCTGTGCCGTGCTTGGGTAGCGGTGCACTGGGTCATGTCAGCAAAGCCCTGCTCCGAAAATGCTATCTGTCATTAGGCAGTCAGGGAATGAGCTATGGGGTGATATCGTATCTGACCTGAACCACAGCAACGGCAGAAGAATGCAGAAATTAATCCAGGGTTGCAGAGTTTTATGGGATGCAAAAGGCAGGGGAGAAACACATTTTCTGTGGAGCTGCCACCAGACCTTGTCTGAATACCTGGTAGTGCAACTGTGTGCTGATTTTATTTAATTTTCCATTTCCATAGGGCCCTGAGCTCAGCCAGCTGATAAAGTGTGATACGGAGTTCTCTGAGTGGCGGCAGGCCCTCATGGTGCTGCACACTCTCCTCCCTTACACTACCCATTCCCAAAATATTACCCTTTGGTATTGGGGAAAGGGCAGGATGGTACCCTCAGGCCTCTTTTGCAACCTGGAAGAGATGAAGCTTCAGCCAGATGGGCTCTGGTGCAGGGCATTTGAGTCCCTGAGCTGAATCACTGCTGTTTTCAGCCTGAGGCACATGGACGCCCTTGCTCCTAGCTATTTGCACACCTCCATCGCACACCTGCACCATACTCCTCCCCTCCTTCCCTGGAGTGTCCCCAGCCCATGCTTTCTCCTCTTCCCTGGACTTCTGCAGGCAGCTTCACCCGTGGCTCTGCTCCACTCAGGGCAACCAACCCAAGCATTTTAATCCTGCTCCAGCTTTCAAGTTCCCTCTCAATGGGAGAGCAATCCTACAGGTGCCTCACTGCTCACAAGCAAGAGCAGCAGCAGCCTCCCCAGCGATGCGCACAGTTGCCTGCACGCATGTGCTCCCCCTTCCTCCTCGTCTCTTCACCAGGAGCCCTGACCTCCTTCTCCCCTCCGTCTCTCCCAGACCCCTTGGCAGCTGACCCCCTGCGCTCCTGCTACTTCTCTGCCAGCTTCAAGGCCGAGCTTGGCAGCGGACTGCGGTTTGCACAGTAGCGCAGGGAATGCCAGAGCTCAGGGAAAGCAGGAGGGTCAGGAGATGGCACGCTGGAAATGAATAATGCAGCACCCACTGACTGACTGCAGGCGCTGTGTTAATATTATATTCGCAGGCAAGGCCTCCAGCTCTTTGTTTCTTCAAGGCCTCCTGACCTAGGTCTCATCTGCAGCTCTTTGCAGCTTTCAGCCCGGAAAGCAGACAACTTCTTGCTGCGTGGGATGCAGAGATAGATGCCACTTTTCGAGGGTGGCACCCAGGCTCACCGACTCACCCCAGACCCCATGCGCTGCCAGGCTTCCCCCCAGGTTTCAAGTTGTCACCCTCTACCCTATGTGATATAGGTGTAGGATTCCTGTATCTCACCCATTTTACCTCAAAGCAGGGACTGTTCTGTCCCATCCCATTTCCATACATACCCACCCTCACATATGCTTCCAGCCCTGACTCCCTGCCCACCCTCAACTTCTACCCTCACTAGGCTGCCTCTTCGCAGTCCCAAACCTGCCCCTATTCCCGTAGACACCCTCCAGCCCTCCCTGACACTGCTGTTTCCACCTTGATCTGCAACCCACCTTGCTCTACCCCTTCTGCGGCCGCATCCCCCTGCCCCCTCTCCCAGGGATGCCCCAGCTTGGACAGAGGCTGCTGGGGCCGATTCGAGCATGTTCTGAACCTGCTGTCGCGTGCTGCAATTTTCCCATCCCGCATCCTTTGTCAGAGATAAACGCCGCACAGTGTTAATTCCTCCGCACGGGTGGGCACCGGGTGAAGCAGCTGCGTCCCCCTCACCCTCCGGGGGCTTTGACGAGAAACTGGGATGCCTGCAACCTCTTCCTGCTTCATTGCTGGAGGTTTATTTTCCTGTTTTAGGGATCATCTCCCTCGGCTCGCTAGCCCCAGGGCTGAGTCCAGGCAACCCACTCACTTCTTCAGGCTGCTTGGCTGCAGGAGCAGTTGTTGGGGTGCCCTTGTGCGGCCCCCTCAGCGGCAGGAGCACTTGCAAGCAGCCACGACGGGGTACGGGATGTGCCGCCAGGAGCAGTGTGGGGGCCCGGGGCGCTGGGCAGCCCAGCAGTGCCAAGCCAGCAGCTTGATGTGGGTGACCTGCGCGGGGCGGCAGGTCATGCCGGGGGGCCAGGAGCAGCCGGGGGGTCCAGCCTGGCAGGCGGTGTGGCGAACCCAGCGGGGCCAAAAGACAGGTCCCAGATCCACCCAGGTGGAGGTGAGGCGGCAGGTAGCCTGTTCCACCAACCACCGCCGCAGGCGCTGAGCCACGACCCTTGGCAGCTCGGGGGGCAGCTCGGGGCTGGGGGGCAGCAGGCTGGGCAGCTCCAGCCCCTCGGCCTCGCGCCACAGCTTGCGGCGGTAGCGCCCAGCCCCTTCCGCCAGGTCTCGGCTCAGCGACTCCAGGTTGTCCTCGGGGACGCTGCCGTTGCGGGTCCAGGGCTCCTCAGCTGCCATCCAGAAGGGGTCGAAGGCTGAGCCCAGCAGCCGGCGCAGCCGCCCTGGCCGCAGGTGCCGGGGCTTGGGCGAGTAGTGATAGTCCTCGGGCGAGAGCGAGAGGCTGTACGGCCGCACCGGGGCCGAGGGGCGGCCGCGCAGCACGTGGGCAGCAGGGTCAGGGGTGCTGGACGGCAGCGGCGGTGGCTCCCGGCGTTCCTCTGGCGGGGGTCCCAGGGTACCCAGTGGTGGGAGCAAGCAGAAGAGGAGGAGGAGGCAGCCGTGGCGTGGTCCCTCCATGGCGAGCGGCGCTGCAACGGGCTGTGCCAGGCTGCGGGTTCTCGCTCCGGCGCATCCCCCAGGTTATCACCACGTCGCAAGGCATGGCCTTCCCCTTTTCCCTGGTTACAGTGGCTGATAGGGAGCCGGCAGGGACACCCAGCTCTGTCCTGCCGGAGAGGCGAGGCCGCAGCAGCCCTCCCGCCAGGCTGAGCAGCGCTGCCGGTGTGGGCATCAGGGCTACTGGGGAGGGGAAGGGGCTGGCACCTCTTCCGTCGCCTCCACGTCCTGCCCTGTCGTTACAAGAGGCATCCAGGACCTTCCCAGTGAAGTGAAGCTGGTGGCCTTTGAGTCTTGCCGAGAAGGGACCACTAAGCCACACTCAGCATAGGTCCCATTGCCGGGGCAGCGGGTCACGGGGGCTGCATGGGTCACTGCTGCCTCTTGGCACATCAAGCTGGCGTACACGCTCTCCTGGGCAGCTGTCACAGAGCTGAACCTCCGGAGGTAGCCCCCGCTTAATGGCTAGTCCTTTGGCTCCACATCGCAGCCCCCCAGCAGTGGTGGTGAGGGGCAAATCTGGGTTGAATGGAAACCAAAACCTGCTTTCCCTGTCTTCCCCAGGTCAGACGTTGTGGGAGAGAGTCGATCTGCTCAGTGCTGTGCTACTAACAATTAATTAATAGCAGCTAGTCATAGCAATTGTTTGTGTTCCAGAGGGTTAGACCCATATCTCAAGGACAGGGCAAGGGTCAGGCTCACCGTGGTGGGATATTCATGGGCAACAGGTACTGAACATCCAGCATCACAGGGTATCCACAAGGCCTGCCAGGGTCCATGAGACCCTGCCCCTCTCCCACAGGAGGGCAGCAGGCTTTTCTTCCACTGCCCGCTCCCCACTGGAGCAGGGAGCAGCTCAGCCTGCGGGAAAGCTGGGCAGAGAGGAGTTAAATCCAAACCCAACCTCAGGGAGAGGGGAAAAAAAAAAAACCAACCAGAGATCAATGGATCAGCAGCAAGAGCAGAGGGAGGGAAAAGGGGGAGACAGAGAGAGAGGAGAGGAGCTCCACAAGGAGAGAGATGGGTGCGGGAGCCAGAAGAGAAAGCAGAGCTGGCAGTGGGTGAAGAAGGCATTGGAGCTCCGGGGAGGGGTGAAGACGCTCTCTGGACAAACTCTTCATTAGACCACATCCTCCTTGCCACCGCTGCTGGACTGGAGGTCTCCCCAGAGCAAGCCACAAAGCTGCAGGCCCTTCCTCACAGAGGTGAGTGCTGGTTTCCCAAACTGAGCGGTGGCCTCAGGCTCGTGAAGAGGGACACACCAGTGCCTAGGGATGCACCACAGTCTATGTGTGAGGTGCATGCTCACAGGGAGTCTTCTGCCCTGGCAAGCAGATCACACAGGACTGGATGGAGGGGCCAGATGGTTTCCAGTAGGATATAGGGGACCATAGAGCCAGAGAAGCTGAGATGAGGTTTTGGTGTGACAGAGAGAGGCTGCTGGGAAGGAGAAGTGGCATGAACTAAGAGATGCGGGAGCACGGGGTGAAGGAGCTTGCACAACCCAAAAAAACAAGTTAATTGCATGTCAACAGTTGCTAGATAACGGTGTCTTTCCCTCTTGGTTGCTGCTCTGCGAAGGACAATTTGTTCTAATCAAAGCACAACATGGGGAAGGCTCGTTAGGAGATAGGCTGTCGGTGCTCCCCTCCTGAGCACAGTGTTACTTAGGCTGGAGGAAGTTTTGCAGCAAATCACAATACCTTGAGCAGCAGCAATAACATCTTCCTTCACAATGATAACTGTGCCCTGCTTTAGGTGGCTCTGAGGGCTTCCTCCCATCCCCTCCTAGCTGCTGCCATCCAGTCCATGACCACCTCTCTGGATCAGGAAGAGGTAGCCTTAATTGCCTCCCCTCTGTGGAGCACAACTCCTGAAAAAAAGGCAAGGGGGAGCCAGCTCCAGGGTGGAGATGGTCCCAGGTGAAGGAGCTCCCTCAGGGTGGCAGCATGGTGGGGTGCTGCTGCTGCAGGGTATCATCCAGGCATCAGGTCCCTGCTGCAAGATGTGGCACTGCCCTCTGGTGAGGGTGCCAGGACCACTCACTGCCCATGACTTTGCAGCTGAGCCCTGTTGAACACCAGCCAGGATTCAAACTTGCCAAGCCAAGCAATCCCAAGAGGTTTGGCAGGTTTGGGATTGTAGGAGTAATAAAAAGGAAGCCAGGTGACAGGTCAGGGGGTCATTAGAGGGCTGGGAACACAGGAGGTGCTATGCTGGGGACACGAATGAGTGCAGGAGAAAGGGGTTTCAGGTCCTCTAGATGTGGGCTGACCGATCTCAACAGCATTCTTGCCAGTGGCATCATGAGGATCTTGATGTCATCATTTAACCTGCTGGTTGGGATTGGCATCTCTGGGAGAAATATGTGTGTCAGACAAAGGGTGCCTTGGTACCAGAGCTCTGTTGGCCACTGTGGTCACCAGCAAGCAGCAGCTGGTTGCCTATGGCCATGCACAGATGCTGTGTCTTCCTTTCTTCCTGCGCAGGTCCACGTGGTCAGATGGGGAGATGCCAGGAGGCTGGAATGCCTCCTCTGACAGCCTGGAGCTGCGAGCTGCAGGGATTATCGTGCCTGTCATCTTCTCCCTCATCTTTCTTCTGGGCACTGTGGGGAATGGGCTCGTGCTCGCTGTGCTGCTACGGAATGGCCAAGTCAAGTACAACACCACCAACCTCTTCATCCTTAACCTGGCTATGGCTGACCTGTGCTTCATCATCTTCTGCGTCCCCTTCCAGGCCACCATTTACACCCTGGATGGGTGGCTCTTTGGAGCCTTTGCCTGCAAGGCTGTGCATTTCCTGATCTACCTCACCATGTATGCCAGCAGCTTTACCCTGGCCGCTGTCTCCATTGACAGGCAAGCATCCCCTCCCCTTTGAGTCCCTCAGCTCAAGCGTTTGCCACACTTGTGCTAAAAGACAGGAAAAAGGCCAGCCCTTACCCTGTTGAGTGTTCTGTGAGGAGCAGGCAGGGATAACAGAGCTAGCTTCCTTATCTCCCCATGCCCTCTTCCAGCACCAAGCCAAGTCCTTGGCCTGGTTACCCAGTCCCCACTTAGGAAGGAGGAGAGCAGGCACATGCTGAGATTTAGTATTCACAACGCTAAACCAAGAACAGCAAAAACCCAGGGCAGCAATGCGCCAGAGGAGAAGGAGGCAGCCCTCTGGGTCCTGCTCCTGTCCTTCTCTTCCCTGGTTCCAAAGGCAAGTTGCTTGTCTTTCCTGAGCTAGCACAGCAGGGTGGGCAATGGACAACCCAGACCCATAGCTAGGATGACCTAGCTGGTCTCTATGTGATTCACCACAAACCAAGAGACGGGTGGCTGCATGCAAAGGGACACACAGGGTAGCAGCTCCACAGGACAGGAGGGCAACGAGGTATCATCTCACCCATGTTATGTTTGGTCTCTCCTTCTCTGTCCCATCCTCACCAGGTACCTGGCCATTCGCTATCCGCTGAAGTCCAGGGATCTCCGTACCTCCAGAAACGCAGGAGTGGCCATGGTAGCGATCTGGTCACTGTCGCTGCTCTTCGCGGGGCCTTACCTCAGTTACTACCAAATTGTCCACTACCACAGGGTGCCCATCTGCATCCCCATCTGGGAAGACCGGCGCCGAAAGATTCTAGACATCCTCACATTTGTCTTTGGATACCTCCTGCCCGTGATTGTGGTGAGCCTGGCATACGCCAGGACCATCAAGTTCCTGTGGACCTCCGTAGACCCTATAGAAAGGATCTCAGAGTCCCGGAAAGCAAAGCGTAAGGTCACCAAGATGATTGTGGCTGTGGCAATCCTGTTCTGCCTCTGCTGGCTGCCCCACCACCTGGTCATCCTGTGCTTCTGGTTTGGTCACTTCCCCTTCAACCGAGCCACTTATGTTTGCCGCCTGGCTTCCCACTGCCTTTCATACGCCAACTCCTGCCTCAACCCCATCGTCTACGCTCTCATCTCCAAGCATTTCCGCAAGCGTTTCAAACAGGTCTTCACCTGCCTCTTCTTCCAGAACAAGCCCAGGAAGAAGAAGAGGAGAGTTGGAAAGAAAGTCCCTATGGTCAATGTGGGCAAAGGTTTCACCAACAGCACCAGAGGTTTCTATGGAGGCAACACTGAAGTGACCCAGATCCCAGAGGAGAACATCAGGAAGAGGGACCCTGAAGGTGCCAGTCATGATGCCAGAGTATGGACTCACCAGCTACAAGATGCCATGGTCTCTGTGCAGAAGGAGCGGCTAGAGGAGGGAAGTTTGACAACAGCAGGCCATCCCCTAGCAATGACTCTTCCAAGAGAAACCGAGGACTTTCTCACAGTCCATTACAGATAAGCAAAGTGAAGAAGCCTGTTTTCCAGCTTGTGAGTAACCACTCAGTTCCCAAACGGACAGGATAATGGGGAGTAGAGGGGAATGGACACAACAGAGCCACCAAAACATTCTGTGGCAATGGTTAACCCGTTGTCCCCACACACCTTCACTCACTGGCCCAGAGCATTCATGTAGAAATGGCACAATCCACCCATGTAAATGCAGAGTGGAGGGACAGGATGCAAAGCAAAGAGCCCCGAGTGGCATTCCTGCAACAGGTTTTAAGGCCTTCATTTCCCATTTTCCGAACCTTGAAACTCTAAGAGAGAAGCAATTGAAATGAAATCATCCTGGCAGGGAATCCAGACTATTAAGGGCACATCAGAGCACGTGTGGGAAAGATGGACAGAGTCCACGGGGGCCTCTCCCTGTCAGGGCTGGGGTGCTGTGCCTGGCTCCAGGAGGTAAAACACCGTGCCCTGCCTGCATGTTATTTTCCCATGGTTTAAGAGTCACCTCCATTCATTTCCAGAGGCCTGCATCCAGATCAGAGAGCCTTTGCCAGACTATCTTGTGGCAAGGAGGTCAGCTGTCTATGCCAACAGCTCAACAATACAAACTCTGCATCAGTCACTAATCATACTCAAGTGATTTAAGCCACAGCAGGTGAAGACTGGAAAGGCTTGTGTGCTGACACCTCTGTTTACACCCCCCTGACCTGTGGCGTCTCTGAGGTCCAAGGAGGAAAGGACCGTCTGTCTAGTTTCTTCTTCACACTCTGCCCCACCAGAAATACTTGCTGGAGGATGCTTCCCGGAGCTTTTTCCCACCTGGCTTTAGCTCTTGCAAGCAGATCCTGCAGGACACTGTCCAACTTCCTAATGCCACTTGCAGTTCAGAAGTATTTCCACATAGCCACTCCTAGTTCTTCCTAAACAAACCTGGTAACACCTCCTTCCACCACTTGTGACCCGCCTCTCTGCTTACTTTCTGTTTGCCTTTTGCAAATTCCTGAGCAGTCCTGCCTCCTCTTTGAACTTTCCTTGCTACTCAGGTTTTCATCCCTTCCTTCTGGGGCTGAAAAACCGGTTGGTCTCTGAGCAGTGATATTATTAATTGATATTAACCCTGCATGTGTGTTTTACTGACTTGTCCTGGAAGTTTTTTTGCACGCAATGATGATGATCATGAGTGAATTGATGCCTGTTGCCAACGAAGAAGACAGTAGCTAAGCTGCAAAATGACCTGTGGAACCAGACGGCAGTCATGGTGAGGCAGAGAAAGAAACAGACCCATGTGCACTTGGTCCAATCCTGTTTCCTCAGTGCTCCTTTCTGCCTGATGGAGGGGTTTTCTAGGCCAATACCACACGGCAGGTTAGGACATCTTCCAAGATGCTGTGGGTCCCACATCTGCCTAGGAGTAAAACTTTTGCCCCGCTCTGTCCCCTGCAGCCGTAGTGGAGCCTTTGGCTGTGGTAGCAGCTCAACACCACCTCGCATCAGGGCCAAGCTTCCCCCTGGCTTGACCATGGGAAGGATGGGAAGTGCCACGGGATTGTATGGTGGGACAAAAATCACGTTCACTAGAAGGTGCTGGAATTTCTCCCTTTGCTTGACCTGAATAAATTCCAGTAATTTCCTTTGCCTTCTGTGTTTGCTGTGTGCTGGATACAATTTCTGCCCAGATGGGGGGCTTTGCAGTTTGGTCTGGAAGCTGTACAAGCTGTCTGGCCAGAGTCTGGTGCTCCCAAGTCTCTAGTAGGTCATCATTTGCTTTATTTGACTCCGCAGACACTGCAGAAGTGTACAGAAGAAGCAAACCTGAGGTTTATAAGGTGGATCCAGCACTGCTGGCATTCAAGAGGAAGTTGTAGGAGAGGGAGAGACAGAAGTACGGAGAGGGAAAAGGAGGGATGGTGAGAGGACAAGTGGAGGGGGAAATATAAATGATAAATGTGTGGCAGGAGCCCTCCACAGGAACAGAAGATGGCAGTGAGAAGGCAGGGCAAAGTGAGGGGCTATAAGGAGAAGGAAGGAAGCTGAGGGGGCATGAGAGTGGCGGGAAGCAATGTGCTGGCAGAGGACCCACATTTTGGCAGGGCCCTTCTCCCCATCCCAGCAGTGTCATGCTGTGGGGGAGCATCACTCAGCGGTGTAGAACCCCAGCCCCGGGGTGGCTTTCTCTGCATCCTTCTGCATCACCAGGCTGCCAGAGAAGCCCAGAAAAACACCACCCAAGCAAGGCCTTTGATCAGTCCAGCACAGACGAGAGGGAGGGAGTCAGCGGAATCTGCATGGCTGTGATGCCGTGATTTGCCACGATGCCTGGCAGACGTTGGCCCCAGGCATGTGGCTGACTTCACACAGCTCCAGTTATGTCACATGAGTGGAGACAGGAGAGGGACAGAGCAGGGTGCTCGGCTCCCCCAGCGTGTCAAGTCCACATGCCACAGGCAATTACAGGTGCTCGAGGTCATCGTCTGTGGGGATGAAACAGCAGGGGTTGGAATTGGATGATCTTTAAAGTCCCTTCCAATCCAAACTCTTCTGTGATTCTGTGATTAGCTCCCTTGCTGTTTTGATTAGTTCCCTTGCTGTTTTGACTAGCTAGAAAGCAAGCAGTGCAGTCCCTGCAGATTTCCAGGCTATGGAGACTGTCGCAGTACCAAATTCTCAAGCCTCCACCTGGAAAGTCGGCCTTTAGGGCTTTGCCAGGAGGGATAACTCCATGCACACGTGAGCTGTGGGCAGTGGGGCTGGGGGAAGTAAACTGCCATGGAAGAAGAATGATCTGCCTTGTTCAGTGCAAACATGTTAACTCTGAAACCTGCTGCTGCCGTGATGCTCTGTAACTGTTTCCCAGCTTCATCATGGAAGTCCCACAATGTCATTGCTGTCACCAAACGCTTTCTGCCAAGCTTTCTCTCTTCCACCTGCTCTTAGAGCATTGCAGGTTGAAGATCTGCTTCACATTAGGAGTTACACACTCTGGAGTCACACAGCACTAATTAAATGTAATATGTAGTTAAGGAAAAAGAGGGCTGTTGCAACAGGTAAAATTTACTGTAAATAATGAGCTGGGACTGTGGCGCAGACCAGACATACCGGTCCTGGCTGCAGGACTGTGGAGAAAGTTGCTGAGGAAGTTTGTGGGGCTTGCATGAGCAAGCTCATCTCTTTTGCTCCCAACAGAAAACTGTTTCAGTGGAATTAAGTTGTGGGCCTGATGATCCTGGCCTCTCCTGGAGGGAAGTGAGCCCCCTGGGAGCAGGTCAGGAAGTGTGATATTAATGGAGATTTCTCCCTCACCTCTCACCATGGAGGTCCTTCCATGGGCTGGTCCTTTTCAATTCCTCAGGGCTTGCCTGGCCAACAAAAGCAGGCCCTTTCCCCCCATCCCAATTTCTCAGGTGACTCATCTTTGTCCCCTTCCTGGAGCTTCTTCCTATGCTTCTCCTACAGCATCGCCAAAAGCTCCCAAGCCACAGGGGCTATGCCTGTTCTGGCAAACAAAGCAGGATGTGTCCTGCTTGCCCTTTCAAGCCAGGTGGCTTCTCAGAGTTTGTGTCCCCATGGCAGGGACATCCCACTAGACCAGCCTGCCCAAGGTCCCATCAAACCTGGCCACCTGAACACCTCCAGGGATGGGGCATCAACAACTTCCCTGGGCAACCCATTCCAGTGTCTCACCACTCTTATCGTGAAGAAACTCTTCCATATATCTAGTCTAAATCTGCCCCTCTCCGGTTTATACCCATTGCTCCTTGTCCTATCACTACAAGCCTTTGTGAATAGTCCCACCTCAGCTTTCTTGTAGCCCCTTTCAGGTACTGGAAGGTTGCTCTAAGATCTCCTTGGAGCCTTCTCTTCTCCACGCTGAAGATGCTGGAGAGCTCTGGCCAGTAGAGAGAAGCCATTTGCTACCAGCCAGCTGTTGGTTGGGAGCCGAGTGCCAGTGTGAGCCTGATGCAAAAGCAAAATTTTTTGAGTCCATGGAGCCCTGTTGGTGGTGTTATGAGTCTAGCAAGGGCTGCAGAAGCCACTGGTGTTGTTTGTCTCCATGCACAGTGAGACCTTAACAAGGCAGCTGGAGGCTGCATCCAAAGCAAAGGGCTTTTGGCATCATCCTTGCCCTTCGACACTCTCAGTGCTGTGGGCTGTGTATGGTGGTGATGGGGGCTCATCAGACAGCAAGGGGCTTGCAGAACTGTGGTACGTGTGAGCAGAGCTACAACCTCCACCTTATTTCTCTTCTCTTTCCATCCCATGCTTCTGTTGTGTGAATCTTCCCTTATTGCTTTGTCCTGCCTGCTCTTGAAATTCCCAGGTGTGATGCTATTTCTAACCCTCACTGAAGCCGTCACACGCCTCACTAGAGCTCAGCTCCAAGGACACCTCTCTCTCCATGTGGATGCCAGCCTCAGTGATGCACTTGAAATGGGTTTTATTTTTCCATTCAAGTGTTTGATGGTGCTCTTTGCACCTGGAGTCAGCTTTGTGTCCTATCCCTGCTTCTTATTTCTTATTTTTCTGGCTCCCTTCCTCAATGCCTTTTGCCAACGTGTCCAGCATGCTTTGCCTGCCTTCCCAGGATTGGCTATTCCCTTTGCCTGCAACGCCATGGCTGGTGGCCAGCTCATATAGCTGCGAGAAGCGTCCAGGTAATGGGACCATTTGCATTATTTCTCGGGCTGAGGCCCCACTTTTCAGCCCAAAGTGCTGGAGGAGGTGAAGGGCGGTGACGAGTAGTGACGTGGCACAGCCAGATGCTGCCTGTTCTTGCCCGCATGCAGCCTTGCCCCTGCTCCTGCTTCTCCTGGTCCCAGCTTGCAAAGGGAGTGGATCAGAACAGGAGTGACTGCTGCATGTTCGAGTGAAGCCTAACTGAAAGAGGACAGGGGAGATGAGGAGAAAACCTGAGGAAGAAGGTGCATTAGCATCTGCAAGCCACAGCTCCCATCCCTAAGCTCTGCCTGGTGTTAAGCCCCGATTTTGTGGAGCAGGTGAGCAGGACGGTGAGATGCGGAGCCTGAGGAGGCTCTGAAGCCAGCAGGGAATTCCTGTCTGACCAGTAACAGCATACACGCTCCAACTGACTTCACAGCTCAAAGGTAGAGGTGAAGAAAAGGTGTCATGTCCTTGATACAGAGCTGGATTTAATTAAAGCTGAAGGAGCTTGATTGCTGCTTTCCACTCAGCCTCCCCTCCAAACTGATTAGAATTCTGCAGTCTCTGCTCCCAGCTTCTCATCTTAATTAACAACTCCTTGCTTATATTTTACTTTCTACTTGCATCACTCGGGCTGATGAGCTCGGCTTTAACCCTGCAGAGACCGGTTTGCCATGCCAGGAGCTGGCACGTGGCAGAGAGAAAGGGAGAGGTGAGAGAGCAGGTTGGGGCTTTGCAGCTAGGTGGTTGGCACCAGCTTCTCTGTCAGCTGGACATTGTCACCCTCTGCAGAGCAACGCTGTTCTGCCAGCTGTGTGCTGGTTCTGGTGCCCGGCTTCTCCCTGGCACAGGTGCCATGAGCCCAATGCTGCTGTGTGGCATCAGACCCAGGTGCTGGGAAGCTCATGCTGCTTATACCCGTGTGCAATCTGGCAGCCCTGGAGCGGGGGGTGTCAGTCCCTGTTTGCAGACACATGAGGCTGGGAAAGATGGAAAGCTGTCTGGAGGACAGCTCCTAATTCCCTGGCAGAGCAAGACTTGAGTGCCGCCTGCTTTTCCCCTTGTGCTCATGGGAATGGGACTTCGTACAGATGCTCTGCGAGCAGCCAGGACAGCCCTGCCAAGGCAGCTCACTGCAGGGCAGCTCCCAGGTAGGGAGGTAATGGTGTGACAGGGGTGGTCAGGGCAGCTGGCACTGTTAGCTATTTGCTATTTGCTTTCTGCTTATTTGCTTTTGGGTTCAGCTGCTGGCTCCTAATCCACAACCAGCCTTAGCAGGTTGCGCAGCTGATTAATGTAAATCTTCCAACAAAAACATGTTCTCTTATCCTCTCAGAGCTTTCAAAAAAACCCAAACAAACAAAAAACCAAACAAAACCAGGAGCTATTATTTGCCATGTCTCCTTTATCAGCTTCCTAATCAAAATTGCTGGCTCTGCCACCCAGTCACCTCATGGGCACCGAGCTGCCCAGGGTGGCTCTCCCACGCTGGCCAGACACAGCATATCTCTCTGCAAGTACCTTTCTGTGACGGAGTAGGTCTGTCTTTCTCGTGGAATGGGTGGAGGAAGCAGATGAAACAGTGGTAAGTTTGCCAGAGATGCTTCATGGGGCTTCTTTAGAAGCACAGAGAATTACAGTGTTGGATTTGGAGCATGTAAGAAAGGCAAAAGTGGAGGAAGCAATGGAGTTCAGATGTTGGCTCAATACCCTGGAGTTTAATTATTTCAGCTGCTGAAGAACTGAAAAGATTCTTGATGTTTGCATATACTGCAGTGTGCTCTCTGCATTCGCTTGTCTGGTTGAGTGGCCACTTCAGAGAAAGTCCTTCTGCTTAACAACATCCATGCATCTTTGCTAGGAGGCTTCATTCAGGGCCATGGTTTACTGTGGGTCCTTGGTGAGGCACAAGCAGGTTTTCAGTCTTTGCTTACTTGGATGAACCAGATTCTCAGGCTGCTCAAAGCCTCATCAAGCCTGGCCTTGAACACCTCCAGGGATGGGGTATCCATGACTTCCCTGGGCAACCTTTGCCAGGGCCTCACCACTCCCACAGTAAAAAATTTCTTCCTAATATCTAATCTGAATCTGCCCTCTTTCAGCTTAAAACCGTTACCCTTCATCCTATCCCTGCACTCCCTGATAAAGAGCTCCTCCCCAGCTTCCCTGGAGGCACTCTTTAAGTACTAGGCCACTTTCTTGGTAGCCTTCTCCAGGCTGAAAAAGCACCACTCTCTCAGCCTGTCCTCGTATGGGAGGTGCTACAGCCCTCTGATAACTGTCACGTCTTCCTCTGGGCTTCCTCTAACAGATCCACGTCCTTCTTGTGCTCAGGACTCCAGAGCTGAACAGAGTACACCTGGTGAGGTCTCACAAAGGCAGAGTAGAGGGGCAGAATCATCTCCCTTGACCTGCTGGTCATACTGCTTTTAATGCAGCCCAGGATATGGTTGGACCCCAAAGGAGGGGAATGCACCACGGCTTGGGAAGGGAACTGGAAAATGTGTTTGTGGAGCACAAGGAAAATGAGAACCTTTCACTGAATGCCGCCAACCTCCAATCTCTGGACTTCACAGGGAAATCTGCAGCTCAGGCTGCAAGGGTAGGGGGAAAACCTGCTGGGAGGCACCAAAAATTTTAGGCCAGAAAAAGCATTGCAAACAGACGGTGCCAGAGAACAGCTCTCAGCACAGCATGAAGCCACATTGGACTATTGGACACAGAAGGAACGACAGTGACAGGGGATGAGGAAAAGGCTGAGGTACTTAATGCCTTCTTTGCCTCAGTCTTTAGTTGTAAGGAGGGTCGTTCCGTCTGTGTACAAACCCAGGAGCTAGAGGAGCATAATGAGGCTCCCGTGATCCAAGAGGAGGTGGTCAGAGCCTTGCTAGTCCAGCTAGACAGCCAAAAGTCTATGGGGCCGGACGGGATTCACCCTAGGGTACTGAAGGAGCTGGCGGATGTGCTGGCCAAACCCCTTTCCATCATCTTCCAACAGTCCTGGAAGACTGGGGAAATTCCACTTGACTGGAGGCTGGCTGATGTCGTGCCCATCTACAAGAAGGGTCGCAGGGAGGATCCAGGAAACTACAGGCCTGTCAGTCTGACCTCAGTGCCAGGGAAAGTCATGGAACAGGTGATCTTGAGGGCTATCATGAAGCACATGCAAGAGAACCGGGTGATCAGGCCCAGTCAACACGGGTTCACAAAAGGCAGGTCTTGCCAAACTAACCTGATCGCCTTCTATGACAAAGTGACTCGGCTGCTGGATGAGGGAAAGGCTGTGGATGTGGTCTTCCTGGACTTCAGTAAAGCCTTTGACACAGTTTCTCACAGCATTCTGCTTGAGAAGCTGTCAGCCTCTGGCCTGGACAGGCGCACACTCTCCTGGGTGGAAAACTGGTTGGATGGCCGGGCCCAGAGAGTGGTGGGAAATGGTGTGAAATCCAGCTGGAGGCCAGTGACAAGTGGGGTTCCCCAGGGCTCAGTGCCGGGTCCAGCCCTGTTCAATGTCTTCATCAACGACCTGGATGAAGGCATCGAGTGCACCCTTAGCAAGTCTGCGGATGACACTAAGCTGGGTGGAAGTGTCGATCTGCTGGAGGGTAGAGAAGCTCTGCAAAGGGATCTGGACAGGCTGGACCGCTGGGCAGAGTCCAATGGCATGAGGTTTAACAAGGCCAAATGCCGGGTCCTGCACTTGGGGCACAACAACCCTGTGCAGTGCTACAGACTAGGAGAAGTCTGTCTAGAAAGCTGCCTGGAGGAGAGGGACCTGGGTGTGTTGGTTGACAACTGACTGAATATGAGCCAGCAGTGTGCCCAGGTGGCCAAGAAGGCCAATGGCATCTTGGCTTGTATCAGAAACGGCGTGACCAGCAGGTCAAGGGAGGTTATTCTCCCTCTGTACTCGGCATTAGTGAGACCGCTCCTCGAATCCTGTGTTCAGTTCTGGGCCCCTCACCACAAGAAGGATGTTGAGGCTCTGGAGCGAGTCCAGAGAAGAGCAACAAAGCTGGTGAAGGGGGTGGAGAACAGGCCTTATGAGGAGCAGCTGAGAGAGCTGGGGTTGTTTAGCCTGGAGAAGAGAAGGCTGAGGGGAGACCTCATTGCTCTCTACAACTACCTGAAAGGAGGTTGTAGAGAGGAGGGTGCTGGCCTCTTCTCCCAAGTGACAGGGGACAGGACAAGAGGGAATGGCCTCAAGCTCTGCCAGGGGAGATTTAGGCTGGACATTAGGAAAAAATTCTTTACAGAAAGGGTCATTGGGCACTGGAACAGGCTGCCCAGGGAGGTGGTTGAGTCACCTTCCCTGGAGGTGTTTAAGGCATGGGTGGACGAGGTGCTGAGGGATATGGTTTAGTGTTTGATAGGAACGGTTGGACTCGGTGATCCGGTGGGTCTCTTCCAACCTGGTTATTCTGTCATTCTGTGATTCCCTTTTTTTCCCCTCCCCAGCACCTAACCCTCTTTCAAGGTGCAGTTGCTGAGCCTGGCAGGGCAGCCAAGGCTTTGGTATGACAAGCTGATGGAAAGAAACTTAAAACTCATCAGTCCAGTGCCAAACACATGACATGGCTCTCAGCAGCCCAGTGCTTCCTCCCTGAGGCAGGAAAGAAAAACTAACTGTGGCGATTTCTATGTGACGCCTTTGTTACCCCCTGAAAACCAGATCCCCTTTGCTCTTTTTTACCTGTGTTATCACTAAAAAGGTGGCAAAACTTCCTAGAAGCCAGCTTGTTTCATTTGCTTGAGCTCATTGTGTCAGTCTCCAAGGGACTGTCAGCACTGCCTCACCTCCTATGGCGGGAGCAGTGCTGCAAAAGAGGCAAGGCAAACGCTCCCAGCTGGCTGCAGCACCCCAAAATTTCCACTCCAAGAGTACAGTCTGGAGCAGTCATGAAAACTCCAGCACCAAGCAAGACAAAGGCCTGAAGAGCAGTGGAAAACAACATCACGTGTGCGTAGGCTAAAAGCTTCACTCCAAGTCCCAGCTAGGCATATTCCTCATTTGGAGGAAAGCTTCCAAGCTGTGTCTAGTTAGCAGACATCATCATCAACTAAGGTAACTGCAGCAATAAAGAGCATTTCAGCTGCCTACTCTTCCGGCACCTTAATGGTCTCCTGAGCAACGAAGCCACTGAGTGCAGAAGCAGTGACAGAGAGGTGTACACAGACATCAAGACCAGGCTGAGAAGATGGGAAGAAGCAAAATAAGTAAAACTGGGCACAAAGGTCACCAGATGTCCCTCCCCAGCACCTCAGCTCCTTGCCCTCTTTTCGCAGCGCGGCCTTTCTATTTGGCATGAGTTCAGCTGCCTTCTCCCCACCACCTCCGTACTTACGCAGGAGTGTAGACTGGGCAAGGCTGCTTTGCCTCTCTGCAAAACATCCCTTCTTCCAGTGTGAAGCAATCCTACTGAGATTCTCCTTCCTCTATTTGTATGGTTTCACAGCAACTAACTAGATTCAAAGGTTTGCTTTTCTTAGCTGTGGGAATCAAGATCAAAAGGTGAGTCAGCAACCACGTACTTCGATCTACAGACACGCTGTGTGAATTCAAACGACTTTGTGTTGTCACTTCTGATTTCAGTACCAGGTATGACAGCCAGTTACCAAGTCCACTGTTGTGCCTGGGACATACATAATGAAAGAGGAAGAGCCACTCTGGAAAAGAACTTGATTGAGGAGTCCAAAAAAAAAGGCTGACAAGGATTTTATTGAAGTTCAAGATACAAAAAGGTCAGATTGTCTCCCACCCTCTCAGTATCCTTCCCATCCAGCATATCCTAACGAAGTATCAGTACTCACAGTGACATCTCCAGCCAAACTGCAAGACCTTCTGTTCCAGCCATGGCCTCCAGCACCCCACAGATGAACCCTTCTGAAAGTCATGCCCATTTCTGGTATCTCAGCTTTGACCACGGAGGTTTGCTTAGCCTCTTCCTGGACAAGAGGCCAGATATCAGAGAAAATGCTGACCTGGAGGCTTCTGAAGAATGCTCCAGGCCGTGGCTGTTGCATGGTTAAGCTGAATCCCAAGAATGAGCACTTCCAGCCCAGGGATTCCCAAGCTGTGGGATGGGCATTACTACCAGCCCACCATGTCATTTAGGTGGGAACTCAGATTTTTTATTGGGCACCTTCTCATCGCCATGCTGCTGTTGGTGTCCTACTGACGAGACTTCATGGATCCCTGCTCCAAAACAAAGCTATCTACATCTTCATCACTAACCACAGCAGGGCAGAAGCAAGAGAGCAGCAAGAGCAATTCCCTGCATCCTTCATAGCTCCATCACTTCAGGCTCCCAGCAGCGATCATGACTCATTCCTCACACTGCACTTCAGGTCCTGCAGCAGCGTCTCTCCAAGACAAGCAAGAAACTGGTATGGGTCAGCTCTGGGTTTGCTGCTGCTGAGGCAACCTTAAACCCACCTCCATCGCAGTCCAATAATATGGATGAATACACAACACCTCCTGTCACAACCGGACCTCTTGCCCGAGACCACCAGTAGTAGGAAACACAGAAGTCAGTTACGGTGGGTTTTTTTGCAAGATGTAGGTGTCTGCCTAAAATTGCACAAGGATTATGCAACACTCCCCCCAACCCTTATTCTTGCATCAGGGCAGCTCTGACCTAGCTGTCTACCTGGGTATTTTTTGCAAGGGTTTCACCGTAGTATTTAAGCACTAATTTGCAGCAGTGATTTACAAGACGGGGTCAGTGAAAGCTGTTAGTCTAGCGATTAAAAGCTTTGTATCCCATTTGTAATCAGACAGATTCTCTGCCCTCTGACCGCAGGCTCTGGGGAAGCTGAGGATTAAGTTCGATGTATGTTTCTTGGGGCAGTCTGCTTGCTCAGCTGCACGCATGCAGAATTAAGTGCATGTTCTCCTTGCAGCACAAAGCCTTCTGTTGTCCAAGGCATCCACCTTCTCCCCCATGCAATTGAGTTCTGCAGAAGTGGCAAAAGGTGACCGTTCATGTCTGTGATGCTGGCTAGCTGCTGAGTGAACTGGTTGGAGCCGGACTGCACATGACATCAGCCACCATTTACATTGACCTGAAGTGCTTAGGAGAAGGCAAAATATCTCTGGAAGGGGTATCCTATTCCGCGACAGCTCATCTGACAAAAAGAAGAGCAGCTTTTTCTTTCCAAAAGCCTCAGCTGCAGCACTCTGTTGTCTGTGTTGTCCACAGCCTGCTGCCTCCCCATGAGGCAGCTGTGGTGGCACCAATGAGAACAGTCTGAGCACCACCAGAAAGTGGATCCGGCAGGAACGGCCGCTCTCAGCAATGTTCATTCAGCAATCTGGGAAGCAAGCTTCAGATTCCTCTTTTTTTCTCTAAAGCTTCTCCTGCTGCATCAGGAAGATGATTCAGAAGCCCATTACCTGTTCTCCATCTTCTGCATCTGCAGGCTGAGTGACGTAAAGCTGGCCAGGAGATCTGTAACCTCATCTACCTGCGAGAAGAACACAGCTGGCAGTTAGAAAGAGATGCCACAAAAGAAATCTACATCTACAAAAAGGGCCGCAGGGAGGACCCAGGAAACTACAGGCCTGTCAGTCTGACCTCAGTGTCAGGGAAAGTCATGGAGCAGGTGATCTTGAGGGCTATCATGAAGCACATGCAAGAGAACCGGGTGATCAGGCCCAGTCAACACGGGTTCACAAAAGGCAGGTCTTGCCAAACTAACCTGATCACCTTCTATGACAAAGTGACTCGGCTGCTGGGTGAGGGAAAGGCTGTGGATGTGGTCTTCCTGGACTTCAGCAAAGCCTTTGACACAGTTTCTCACAGCATTCTGCTTCGGAAACTGTCAGCCTCTGGCCTGGACAGGCGCACACTCTCCTGGGTGGAAAACTGGTTGGATGGCCGGGCCCACAGAGTGGTGGGAAATGGTGTGAAATCCAGCTGGAGGCCAGTGACAAGTGGGGTTCCCCAGGGCTCAGTGCTGGGTCCAGCCCTGTTCAATGTCTTCATCAATGACCTGGATGAAGGCATCGAGTGCACCCTTAGCAAGTTTGCGGACGCCACTAAGCTGGGTGGAAGTGTCGATCTGCTGGAGGGTCAGGAGGCTCTGCAAAGCGGTCTGAACAGGCTGGACCGCTGGGCTGAGACCAATGGCATGAGGTTTAACAAGGCCAAATGCCGGGTCCTGCACTTGGGGCACAACAACCCTGTGCAGTGCTACAGACTAGGAGAAGTCTGTCTAGAAAGCTGCCTGGAGGAGAGGGACCTGGGGGTGTTGGTTGACAACTGACTGAATATGAGCCAGCAGTGTGCCCAGGTGGCCAAGAAGGCCAATGGCATCTTGGCTTGTATCAGAAACGGCGTGACCAGCAGGTCCAGGGAGGTTATCCTCCCTCTGTACTCGGCACTGGTGAGACCGCTCCTCGAATCCTGTGTTCAGTTCTGGGCCCCTCACCACAAGAAGGATGTTGAGGCTCTGGAGAGAGTCCAGAGAAGAGCAACAAAGCTGGTGAAAGGGCTGGAGAACAGGCCTTATGAGGAGCAGCTGAGAGAGCTGGGGTTGTTTAGCCTGGAGAAGAGGAGGCTGAGGGGAGACCTCATTGCTCTCTACAACTACCTGAAAGGACGTTGTAGAGAGGAGGGTGCTGGCCTCTTCTCCCAAGTGACAGGGGACAGGACAAGAGGGAATGGCCTCAAGCTCCGCCAGGGGAGATTTAGGCTAGACGTTAGGAAAAAATTCTTTACAGAAAGGGTCATTGGGCACTGGAACAGGCTGCCCAGGGAGGTGGTTGAGTCACCTTCCCTGGAGGTGTTTAAGGCACGGGTGGACGAGGTGCTGAGGGGCATGGTTTAGTGTTTGATGGGAACTGTTGGACTCGGTGATCCGGTGGGTCTCTTCCAACCTGGTTATTCTGTGATTCTGTGAAATCCCCATGCAGCAGGGACCACCCTTGGACCCTGACAGCCAGTAATGGCCTCGCTGAGCTTATTACTAGGACAGGATCCCTTTGGTCCCACAATTGTGTAGAGGGGCTCCTGCCCTCATGATCAAACAAGTTCTGATCTAAGGCAATGGCAGTTTCTTCTACTTCCTCAGGAGGTCGATGCTTGACCTCCTCCCCTCGCATGATTCAGCCAGTCCTCAAAAGAGACACTTTTTGCTGTATTACCCAGAACTCAACAATGGTATTAGGGCTGTTTCCTCTAAGCCTGTTTCTAATGGCCAATCTTCTGCAGAAAGAAAAAAAAAAAAATAACAGGCCCTACAACCCTGTGTGGTTGTGCTGATCCTGGCCTTAAAATGCCTGTGCCCTCAGCCCAAATGATCTTCAGCTTCCCTGCTGAGCTTCTAGGCAGAGGGATGTTCTCTGCATTCTGAACTCCAACCTCAAGGAGTACCGGGAGTCATCACATAACTTGCCCACTTCACCCAAGATGAGCAAGAATGATTTGGGCTCGAAGGGATCTTAAAGATTGTCTTAGTTCCAACACTTCCATAACCATGTCTTCAGTGTCACCTTGCTCAGGCAGTTGCATTTTCTTCAATGCAGGAGTCACAACACAAACAGGTGAGTCACTGCTGCCTACCTGTTCCTTTGTGCTTGTCATCTGTAACCTGGTACAGAGGTCATCCAGCTGTTCCTTTTGTTCATGCCTCCCAAGGCGCTCCAGGTATTCTCTCAGCATCTGGATAATCTGGAACCAAAAGGTATAAGAGACAAACATCAGAGAGCTGCACCAGGCTGAGATGTTTTTACAGGAAAAATTAAATTACAGTTAAATCGCCAAGCACAGCCTTGACACTGCAGTACACGATGACGTATGCGACCCACAGAGAAGAACACAGAGAGCATCAGAGCCCAGTGAGCCACCAGAGGCACTGATCAGCCACAGACAGGCTAGTTATGATCCCTGTGCCTGGTTTAAGAACATGGAAAGGTGACAGACCCAGCTGAAGAAGCACAAGGTCTCGCCCTGAAAGCATCAAGCTTTTCTTTACAGCCAGCAGGGACTTCCCACTCCAGCAGCATCTCCTTGTGCACTGAAAATGAAAATCTCCGTAGCTCCTATATGGCTCCTGAAGCAAGGCCCAAACCTCATGCATTCATGATGCAGCGATGCGACTGCTTTCCTAGCCCACGCCTCCCAGTATCGGAGCAGGGCAGACTGTGCTAGGAATGCAGAGACCCTACTGGAATGTGTTCACCATGGCTACAGCCCCATGCTGTGGTCCCTCTCCTGCCATAAGGTGCCCGTCTTAAATGGTGGTTGAAGACAAGTGTTCCACACAGCCTGAGAATTAAGACATTCACTGCATCCTTGGCCTATCACAGCCAAGGGAGGTCTCACAGAAAATTCAGAGTGGCTGGGAAAAAGGAAAGTCTCTGAAAATAGAAGGGAAAAGTCAAACTCTCCCCAGAGCCGCTAAGATTCTACAGACAGATATTTAAAACAGCTGCTATATGATACATGACCCTTACAGGCTGCAGGAGACTGCTAGGGCTGCACCACCTTACCAGAAGAAGGGACCGTTTCTTTTACCTGTTTCACTTCAAGGCGTACGGCCTCCAGGCTGTGGGAGAGTCCTTCCTGCAGGATGTTCAGCTTTGATTTAGCGAGGTGCAGCGGGGTTCTGCCAGCTCGATCCAAGGCATCAACTCTGGCCCCTGTAAGATGCGTGAGCAAGGACAGAAAGTGAACTTTCTCTTCAAGACTTATTGTGCCCGGGGAATACCATCAGGGCAGGGCAGGAAAAGGGACAGGTCATAATTGTTACAGACGGAATGTTACCTCCGCGCAGCAGCGTGGTGATGACAGGAACGTGGTTCGTGCAGGCAGCTAGGGAGGGAAAACACAGGACACGCAACTCAGAGGTACTAGCAAACAACAAGGAGTTTCTGCTCAAGAGTAGAGCTTATGGCTTCCCAAAGGGCTCTTTGCCATGGAAAAGAGAAACAGCCCAGCTGCTAAGGGTAGCCTCATGCTCAAGCCCGAGTGCTCTCTGGAACAGATCTTGCGCTCCTTGGGGTTGGTAGAGGGAGGGAAATTAATTTTCTCAAATTCTGACCCTTAAGCCTTCATGAGGAATGAAGGCAATAAAATGCGGAGTCCCTCTTAGGTACTCAAAGCTAGGGATGCATACCGTGATGCAAAGGGAAGAGGAAGGTGGGGAGGAAAGAAACACCAAGGTGGTGTTCACCTCACCTCTCTGCATGCAAAACTTGTCTGTGTGGCACTTACCCAAATGTAAGGGGGTGTTTCCCAGCCCATCTCGCTGGTTCGGGTCAGCCCCGTGGTCCAGAAGCAGTTGCACTGGAAACAAAGAAACAGGGCCACATCAGTCCCTTCCCTTTGCCCCCATGTGGGCCGTGGGCCCACACAGCAGCTGCTTCTGTCAGCTCATCAACTTCCTCCCAGAAATAGGAGAGGGAGGTTTGCGCAGCCATGCAGAAGAACCCAGCAAAAAGCCAAGCAGGAGAAGAACTGGAACTAAGAATATCCCTCTGCATCAGCACAGCCCTAGAGGTGGGAGCTGCTGCTCCCCTTTCAGCAAGGGGACATGACAAACCCTGGAGCCAGAGTTCAGCTGGCAATTCTGCCACAAAACACACATAAACCAGCAATCTCTGCCATGTGCTGAACGAAAATGAAGAGTGCTTTTCAAGAAATCTCTACCATAGAGAAGTCAGATGACAGAACTGCCCTTCCCTACTCACCAATGTGATCATTGCCATTGCAGGAGGCGAAGTGCAGGGCTGTCCGGCCCTTGTCATCTGCAGCGCAGGGGTCAGTTCCATCCTCCAAGAGTTGCTGCACTGACAGTGCCAAGGAAGAGAAGAGAGCAGGTGAGCTGAAGGGGCACCTGACCAGAAAGGGTAATGCTGCCCACTCTTCTGCAGTTAAATACGCACTCTACCAGCTACCAAGTCAACTGAATTTGAACCAGCTCCAGGCAGCATCCTGGCTCAGCAGAACCAGCCCAAGCAGCATTCGCTCCACCCCCTGATACAGCCTTCACCAGCTTCATGCACTGCCATGAAAGATAAGTCATCAGCTGTAACAGCTAAGGCTAAGGATCCAGCTAGCCAAATACTCAAGCTCCTAGGACAATCAGCAGCAAAAGCCCATGGAAGAGTATAGAAAGATGGCAGAGATGCGGGGCTAACACTCGCTGCCATTAGTCAGCTGCATCTCAGGCAATTCCCAAGCCATAATTATCATCCTGTCCTTACTACCCCTCCATGGGCTTTCTCCATGGATTTGTACAGTCATTTTCTGCATCTGTGTAAACTTTTCATATCAATTTGGACCTGCACTGAGAAATTTTACAGTGTAACTCCATCCAGTGAGAGAAAACATCTCTTCACACCTGTTTTGAATACACCACTTCCTAGATTCATCTGAAACTCCTAGGTTTTGCCATATTAATGGTGGCTACTGTTTGGGAAGCAGGCAGGTGATTGCACCAACCTACCAGCATCAGCACAAACATACTTTTAGGAGACAATGTACTGAAATGAGCCACAGAACAGCCTGAGTAGCCATACCATGATCTACCCACACTTGTTCCCCCTGCTTTTCCACCCAGCTACTTCTTCAATGCCACCACTGGCACTTCCTGCCTCCTTTCCTCAGATGAGGAGGAAAAACCTACTCACACAGAAACACAGAGAAACTAGTATGACTCTCTGGTATTTGATATAACAAAGGCAGAGAGCAGAAAAAGCTGAAAAGATTGGGGACATAAAGGTAGCATCTACAGCAACATGTGCAATCGCACGTGGCAGGAGGGTTGGAACCGAATGATCTTTAAGGTCCCTTCCAACCCAAACTGTTCTGTGGTTCTATGTGTAAGGGATATTACTCCTATTGTTTAGAGACTACCCTAACATAGCAGTCGGTGTGTAAAATAAAGCTCATTCCAGCTGTTAAAAATAATGACCGATTCACTATATTTTGAAATCTTTGATAGAATATACTGCAACAGTCAAGACTAACCAGTACTGGAGACAAGAAACTAGATAGCTCAGGCCACTGAAAGTCACCATTCATCTCAGCTTCCAGAGATTGAATTATAGCCACACCTTTATTTCTTCCTGTACAGCTACTGCTTTAAGAGTGGTACAGAAGTGAAAGGAAGATCTGAAAAAATGGAATTGGCATTAATAGGGAATGTTTGATGCTCCAGAAGAAAGAAAAGTAAACTGACAGTGCCACCAGTGAGAACCATTAATGGGGAATGCTTTACCAAGTCCTTCCCTGAAGCCAGCAGGAAATGACAAGACCTTTCCCACCCAGCGCCACCACAGGCAACAGCAAAGGCTTTTACTGGCTGATGAAGAATAAACTCTTTGTCAGATACTTCCTCAAGTTGCAAAGTACACAAAACACAGCAGGATTGTAAGCAGGGGAAGACAAGTATCAAATACGGGTATAGAACTCTAAGATGTATTGAAACCAAGACTTTCATAAAGACCGATCCTTCCATTCTTCCCCTTGACGTGGTGACTGAAGGCAAGCCTTTCTGTACCAACAACGCTCACAGTTTAACTTTATCCATTAGTTCACGAAACAAGATGTACTGTAGAGCCGAAGGGTGAAGTACATCAGACAAACCCCTGTCTTTATAAATTGGGAGTTTCTACAAATCGAATCACTTTCTATTTCTGCTCACAGAACGGTCCAATGAATAGTGACGCCAGCACAGCTGAGGGGACAGTACAGTCTAAAGAGGGACAACGATACAGGATAGACGATATAGGCCAATATTGTTGCTGGACACTTCATATGAAAGCCTACCTAATCTACAATACAGAGAGGTAAAGGGAGTCACAGAGCCTTCCCTGAAGCCACTGTGAGAAATAGAGTCCAGCAATGGTCTTGGTTCTGATCTATTGGATCACACTGTCTCACACCCAGGCTGTAAGTTAGATAACTATTCCATTTTTACCAAAGCACTTCTCTCTTGCTGCTTACAATTGGGCAAAAGTTAGATACCAAAAAAAGCTGGAATAGCACAGTACTGACTTAGATTGAAATAGTTGGAACACTTGAAATATGAAAAATATTAAATATTTCAAGTGTCTAACATCTAACCAGCCCCACTCCACTCAGAGAATGAAACAAGCTCCAGAAAAGCAGTTTCTAGATTGACAGCATCTAAAGCACCATATCTGCAAACCATCCACACTCTTCTCCTCCTCTCCTAAAATAAAGGTCCTTGATAAAACTGTCCTTTCCAGAAGAGGCTCCAAGTAGGACAGGCAGAAGTCTTCCTTACCTGTGTCCAAGTCGTTGCTATTGGCAGCTTCACGCAGCCTTTTCAGAGCTACAGAGAAAAGAAAGCAATTACTGGGAAGCACAGGGGAATAAAAGGAGCATTTCTCTACTGAAACATCCCATCCTAGCACTCGAGCCCAGGTGCAGGACCCAAACCATGCTGGTGCTGGCTCAGCACAGAGAAGGAGAAGCAGGAAATAGAATCATAGAATAACTAGGTTGAAAGAGATCTTTGAGGTCCAACTGTACCCGTCCACTACTAAACCAAATCCCTGAGCACCTCATCTATCCGTCTTTTAAAAACCTCCAGGGATAGTGACTTGACCACCTCTCTGGGCTGCCTCTGCCAGTGCCTGAATAGCCCTTTCAGTGAAGAAATTTTCTTAATGTCTAATCTGAGCCTCCCCTGGTGCAACTTGAGGCCACCCCCTCTCATCCTATCACCTGTCACGTGGGAAAAGAGACCAACACCACTTCCTTTCAGGTAGCTGTATACAGTGATAAGGTCTCTCCTCAGCCTCCTTTTTCCCAGGCTAAACAAACCCAGTTCATCAGCCACCTCACATAACACTTGTTCTCCAGACCCTTCACCAGCCTTGTTGCCCTTCTCTGGACCTCAATGCCTTGTAGTGAGGGGCCCAAAACTGAACACAAGATTCGAGGTGCGGCTTCACCAATGCCGAGCACAGGGTCAGAATCATAAAGTTGTACAACAGAATCATAGAATAACCAGGTTGGAAGAGACCCACCAGATCATCGAGTCCAACCATTCCTATCAAACACTAAACCATGCCCCTTAGCACCTCGTCCACCCATGCCTTAAACACCTCCAGGGAAGGTGAATCAACCACCTCCCTGGGCAGCCTCTGCCAGTGCCCAATGACCCTTTCTGGGAAGAATTTTTTCCTAATGTCCAGCCTAAAACTCCCCTGGCAGAGCTTGAGGCCATTCCCTCTTGTCCTGTCCCCTGTCACTTGGGAGAAGAGGCCAGCTCCCTCCTCTCTACAACCTCCTTTCAGGTAGTTATAGAGAGCAATGAGGTCTCCCCTCAGCCTCCTCTTCTCCAGGTTAAACAATCCCAGCTCTCTCAGCCGCTCCTCGTAAGGCCTGTTCTCCAGCCCCCTCACCAGCTTTGTTGCTCTTCTCTGGACTCGCTCCAGAGCCTCAACATCCTTCTCGTGGTGAGGGGCCCAGAACTGAACACAGGATTTGAGGAGCGGTCTCACCAGTGCCCAGTACAGAGGGGACCTTAAATATCATCCAGTTAAACCCCCCCTGAGATGGGCAGGGACATCTCCCACTTGATCGGGCTGCTCAAAGCCCCATCCACCCGGGCCTTGGACACCTCCAGAGATAGGACAGCCACAGCTTCTCTGGGCAACCTACGCTAGTGCCTCACCACCCTCACGGTGAAAATCATCTCCCTGCTGCTGCTGGCCGCGCTATTTCTGATCCAAGCCTTCTTGGCCACCTGGGCCACGTTCAGCCGCTGTCACCAACACCCCCAGGTCCTTTCATCCCCCCCGGCAGCTTTCCAGCCGCCCTCCCCCCGCCGGACCAAGATGCCAGCGCTTCCCGAGGGCCTCCCTGCCCCGGCAGGAGCGGGGCTGCCTCCCGAGCTCCCCGACGAGCACATCCACCCCCTCCCCGCCCCTCACCGTGGCTCTCCTTGCCCGTGGGGCCCAGCCGCCGGTGCAGGCGGGCGGCCCTGCGCAGCCGCCGCGACGGGATCTTGCCCGCGGGCTCGTCCCGCTGCCACAGGACGTGCAGGTACCCGAGAGAGGCACCTGCCGCCGCCGCCCCCAGAGCCGCCTCCGTCCCCGCCGCCCCGGGCGCCGCCGCGCCGCCGCCACCGCCGCCCTCCATGGCCGCACCGCGCGGGGGCGGGACGAGCCGTCGCTGTGGCAACGGGGCGGGCCGCGCCCTCTCCACCAATCGGAGGCGCCGCGCCGCGCGGGCGCAGCCAATGGCGGCGCTCGGAGGGTTGGGCTGACGGGCAGGCGTGATGCCCAATGAGAGAGAGCGAGGGGCGGGGCGAGAGCCGCTTCGAGCCTATCGAAGTGCCGCTGGTCGAGATTGACGGCGATTTCTACCAATCGAAGGGCGCGCCGCGAACCCGGCCCCGCCCCCCAGGCGCACGCGCCGCGCTCGGTGCCCCCTCCAGGCCTTTCGGCGCTGCCATGGCCTACCCAGGCGAGGAGTACGACAATGAGGTGCGGGGCGGGGAGGGAGGGCCGGGGGGGCGCGACGGGGCCGGGCGCGGGTACTGACAGCCGCCCTCTCTCCGCAGGCCGCCTACGACCCCTACGCCTACTCCAATGACTACGACCTACACACGGGTGAGCGCCGGCCGCGCCGCGACGGGGACCGGGCTGAGGCCGGGCCGGGTCTGGGGGCCTCGCCGGCTCCCGCCTGGCGCACGGCTGGGCCTGAAGGCCCGACTGGTGTAAGGCTGAGACTGCGGGCCCCTCTGGGTCTGGAGGCCCGGCTGGTGTAAGGCTGAGCCTACGGGCCTCTCTGGGTCTGGAGGCCCGGCTGGTGTAAGGCTGGGTCTGTAGGCAAGGTCAGGTCTGTGGGCCCGGCTGGCTCCCAGCTGGTGCAAGGCTGGGTTTGTGGGCCCTGCTGGATCTGAAGGCCCTACTGACTTAAGGCCAGGTCTGTGGGCCCGGCTAGGTCTGGAGGTCCGGCTGTGCAAGGCTGGGTCTGCAGGCCCAGCTGGCACAAGGCTGGGTCTGGCCTCTGCAGTCACAAGGCTGGATCTGTAGGCCTAGCTGGATCTGTAGGTCCAACTGTTGCAAGGCTGAGTCTGTGGGCCCGGCTGGCACAAGTCTTGGTCTGGAAGCCCATTGCGCCTGGCTGGGTCTGAAGGCCTAGCTGTTCCCTGGCTGGCTCTGCGGCCTCTGCTGTTGCAAGGCTGGGTCTTTGGGCCTGGCTGGATCTGTAGGTCCAACTGTTGCAAGGCTGGGCCTGTAGGCTAGGCTGGGCCTGTAGGCAAGGCTGGGTCTGCAGGCCCGGCTGGCACAAGGCTAGGTCTGCGAGCTGGGTCACACCATGCTGGAACTGCCTTCACTACTCTTCTTTCCACTTAGGAGACCCAAAGCAAGACCTGGCCTATGAGCGCCAGTACGAGCAGCAGACCTACCAGGTGATCCCTGAAGTGATCAAGAACTTCATTCAGTATTTTCACAAGACGGTGTCAGATCTCATTGACCAGAAGGTGTACGAGCTTCAGGCCAGCCGTGTTTCCAGTGATGTTATTGACCAGAAGGTGTACGAAATCCAGGACATCTATGAAAACAGGTACAAAGCCATCCTTCCTGACAGGGGAAATCACTGTTTGAGCTGTGATGAAAGTGCACCCTGCCCTTAAAACGAAAAGCTGACTACTGCCTGTGTTGTTCTGAAACTGGGCTTTCTCTAAGATACAGCATGAGTTTTTATTTGATTACTGAGGGAAAAAAAAAGAGGTATTTCCAGACCATCAGGCTGACATAAGTATAGATGAGTTGTGACCTGTCTGAAGGAAAATACCAGTCCTGTGCCTAACATATGAGGCAGTGACCTCAGTAGTGCTAGTTAGGTGGCTTGCAGAAAGCTGTGAAGTGTAATTGTTGTCTGTTCAGTACAGATACTCCCACTCTTGCTTGTAGCTGTGTCACCTTGCCATAAAGGGGGTGAGAAAGTAACGTACACAACTGTTCCATAGTTCAGGGGTAAATTGCAGACTTTAATTGCTTAGTTTACAATTCTCATTCTTTGGACAAGGGGTAACGGTTTTAAGCTGAAAGAGAGGAGATTCAGGTTAGACATTAGGAAGAAATTTTTTCCTGTGAGGGTGCTGAGGCACTGGCACAGGTTGCCCAGAGAAGCCATGGAAGCCCCATCCTTGGAGCTGTTCAGGGCAAGGTTGGATGCGTCTTTGAGAAATGTGATCCAGTGGGAGGTGTCCCTGCCTGTGGCATGGGAGTTGGAACTGGATGATATTTAAGGTCTCTTCCAACCCAAACCAGTCCATGATTTGATTATTCTTTGTTTTAATACTGGACTTACTAAAAGGGGATGGTGGTGGTTTTCTAGTTCCATCAGGTCCAATCATAGAATCATCATAGAATCATAAAATGTTTTAGGCTGGAAGGGACTTTAAAGATAATACAGTTCCAAGGCCTCTGCATTGTGATCTCTAACTCCAGCCCTGTCATACTGAGAAATGGTTTCTAATGCTGTGTGTGTGTCTATGTTTCAGCTGGACAAAGCTGACAGAAAGATTTTTTAAGAATACCCCGTGGCCAGAGGCTGAGGCCATTGCCCCTCAGGTTGGAAACGGTAAGTCTTTCACTTTCTTTTTGCTTGTCAGAGAGAGAAGGAACTAAATCACTTTTGATATGTGAGTGAGCAAGTGTACAGCATTCCTGCCGCCTGAGTCAGTTTGTTCACTCTGGCAACTACTTCAGCAGATGCCTGGCAAGAAGTCAAACTGAGTGAAGTATCCTTTTCTGCCTCCCTTATTACTGTGACAGGAGAAAGACCGCTGGTGTATCTGAGAAATCCAGAGGCCTAGGCTTTGTGGCTCACTAATGTCCAGTTCTGTCATCTTTTCTAGATGCTGTTTTCCTCATCCTGTACAAGGAGCTGTATTATAGACACATCTACGCCAAAGTCAGCGTGAGTGTTGTCCTGAGTCTGCCTGTTGGTTGCATGCTGGCTTCTCTGTGCCCTAAAACTTGCCAAATCTTGCTGCCACCATGGTGTTAGTGGCTCTGTAATTTTTGCAAGACAAGATTGGGTGGGTCTATGAGCTGTAAGTCACGTTGCTGTTAGGGAAGCTTATAATTCTTGCCTTTTCTTAGTTTACCAAGGTTCCACTGATTGCTGAAAAGCAAGAGACTTGATTGTCTTTCTGAGGCTCGTTAGCTGTCTCCTCAAGCTTAGTTGAAGACAGCGTGCAGCTTTCCCTGGCAGCTTACATGGATCCAAAGACCTGATCTGAGTTTTTAGGACTCTTGTGTAAAAGTTTGTTTCTGGCATCAAATGCAGTGGTTGGAGAGTTAGGGACGAAGGAGTTGGGAGGTAATTGAATTTTCTTTTTGACAGAGCTGCAATTGCCTGACCTATCAGTTAGTTGGGTTTGTGTGTTACTTTGTGGCTCTTCACATTATGGGGGGGAGTGAGAGGGAGTGTGGCAAGAGGAAGGTGCATTCATTAAAAAAATACATGGGGTCTGAGTCCCTTGCAGAGAGGGAAACACAGGCACCATAAAGGATACAGGAGAAGGAAGTGTAAGGAATAATGTCTTATAAAACAAAATAAACCCCACTTTTTTTTTTTCTGAAGCTAGTTTGAAGTCAGTGAGAAAATCACAGTAGTTCTTGGTCCTTCAAGGAAAGAAACCGAATAGATTATGAGTTAAATTAGTAGTAACTGCAGTTTTGGTGTAGACCAGAGGGTGGAGAAACACGCACTTTAAAAAGGCTGCTGTATTAAGGCAAGTCAGGCTTTAACAGGAGGGACTGGTTTCTCAGACTGTGTTGTTAGTGATTCTTAGACTGCCTGGAGTGTCTCCGGGTGAAAGAAGGAAGGTGATCCTAGGAAGACAGTGATTCCTTAATGTACTCACTGGTCTTTCAAAGCATTAGAAGTA
Source organism: Phaenicophaeus curvirostris (assembly GCF_032191515.1). Classification (NCBI taxonomy): domain Eukaryota; kingdom Metazoa; phylum Chordata; class Aves; order Cuculiformes; family Cuculidae; genus Phaenicophaeus; species Phaenicophaeus curvirostris. The sequence continues at coordinate 43,930,523 of NC_091392.1, read as the reverse complement.
CTATCCAGAAGTAGAATTGTTGCTGTATTAAGGCCTTTTGTGAGGGGAGAAGTAAGGAGAGCAGTTGGAAGTAGGAAGCTCTTGAGTCTGTACAGCAGAGAGGGGACAAGGAAGGTTAATGCATCCTATTCCCAGAAGGTCTGAACGCTCAGTGTTCCTGGGAGAAGCTACCTGAACGTGAAAAGTCAGCCCTATTCTATGAGACAGTAGTGAGACAATTTCAAGTTTTCTGGGTGGTGCTGGTGGGTGTCCTGGTTGAATATTGGCTCTGATATTTCTGAAATAGAAGACCTTCCACTGCTTTGACTACCAACTGTCCTTCATATGCTGTTGCCCATAAACTCGCTCCTCCCACACTTAGAATCATACAATGGTTTGGGTGGGAGGGGACCTTAAAGATCATCCAGCTGTAACCCCCTCCGCCATGGACAGGGATACCTCCCACTGGATCAGGTTGCTCAGAGCTCCATCCAACCTGGCCTTGAACACCTCCAGGCGTGGGGCATCCATGACTTCTCTGGGCAGCATGTTCCAGTGCCACAGCACCCTCATAGCGGAATAGTTTCTTCCTAATACCCGACCTAAATCTCCCCTCTTTCTGCCTAAAACCATTGCCCCTCCTCCTGTCCCTCCACTCCCTGATAAAGGGCCCCTCCCTAGCTTTCCTGTAGACCCCTTTCAGTACTAGAAGGCTGCTACAAGGTCTCCCTGGAGCCTTCTCTTCTCCAGGCTGAACAACTCCAGCTCTCTCAGCCTGTCCTGGTGTGGGAGGTGCTCCAACCCCTCAGATCATCTTTGTGGCCTCCTCTGGACTCGTTCTAACAGATCTATGTCCTTGAAACTAAGCAGACTGTGCTGACTTCTCATTGCAGGGGGGGCCCACGCTGGAGCAGAGATTCGAATCCTATTACAACTACTGCAATCTCTTCAACTACATCCTTAGTGAGTTGCTGCAATTCATTTCTGGTTTGTGAGTTTTGAGGAGAGAGAGAGAGGGAGAGGGAGAGGATGGAGTGGACAGAACTGGAGAAAGGGTCAGAAGAACCGAAACGTTTTTGTTTATAGATCATATAGGGAGGAGGAGTCTACGAGGTTTCCTTATGTTAGAGTTCGTTGGATGAAGAACGCTTTACATCCATGCATGTCAAACCACAGAAGGCGCAAATAGCTTCCAATGCTTTCTGAAATACTGTGAAGGATAAAACTTACTTAGCTTTCTGACTTGCTGAGAACTGCTTCACCTACCCTTATTAAAAAGCAAAATGAAGCTGTAAGCTAGAGACAGCTTGCAGTGTTTCACAACTCCTTATTGTTGTGGACTCCCTTTGGAACAAATTTGAGTGTCTGTGACTCCCTGCAGACTTTTGGTGGAAAATGGATCAGTTAGGATAAACCCCACAGTCTGTGCACAGCTTCTGGGAATCACTGTTGCTGAGCAGCCACACTCTAGAGATTAACCCTGTACACGCTCTATTCTTCAAAAGCGAAGGCAGTTGAGGCGGCTGAAGATACGTATCACTACCCTAGTGGAAGCTTCATTCACCTGCTGCTGCATCTCCCATTTCAGGGAAATTCTTGTGTTGTTTAATTAGTCTGTTCCTCCAGTTCTACCACTGTTCTTGCTCAAGGTATTAAGCTTCTCTTTTGTACTTACATTCTGCAGATGCTGATGGCCCTGCTCCTCTGGAACTGCCCAACCAGTGGCTCTGGGATATCATTGATGAATTCATATACCAGGTATATGACTATAAGACCAAGCCATTTTGGGATGGCCTTGCTTATCTGTTAGCGCTGCAAATTTTGCATCTGCTCCATTTTTGTGATTTTCATAGCTAGGATATCACTGCAGGTCAAAAAGCTTCAGTGAGCACTGTTATTCCTGTGTCACCAGGTAGATGAAGTAGATGTACAGAATTTTAAGATACAGGGAATTCTTTGGGGATTCCTGGCCTTCTGTTGATATTTCTGTATCAGTTGCTGCTTAGGGGATTTTTTTTCTAACTCACTTTTGTATCTGCCCAATTTGTGCAGAGCAGCTTGACTGAAGTCTGCTGTAACCACAAAGACATTATGGAAATACTTGTTCAAACTAGTTTTATTGTGTTCTGTGGCTTTACTTCAGTTTTGTATTTCTTAGTCAGCAGAGCCTTTATGCTTGCACAGAGAAACTGCTGATTCAAAATAATCTATGGTCTAATGTCTTGATGTTAGGGAATGTATTTCCAGTTATTGTTCTGAATGCAGCAATGCAGATCTCAAATGCTATTGGGTTTTCATTGTAGATCGCTTTGCTGTAACCTCTTATTATAGAGCTGTCCTTGAGTGTAGTGTTCCAAACTTGAGGATAAAAAAGGATGTGTGTGTACATAGAGAGAGATGTGTGTGTAAGCAAACACACTTATGACTTCGTTATTCTATTTGCTGACTGCTCAGACAACAAATTTATCTTTAGTTGCCTGTTCTACTTGTCTAAGAGGTCCTTCTCAGCTTTGTTCATTCTGTGCTTTTCCCTTGACACTGTATCATTTTTCCTCTGCACTTTAAAGGTGGTGTCATTTGCCACTTTGATTGCCAGGTGATACCAGATGAAGCTGATTCTTTTTTACATGTAACTTCTAGGTTTTTGTAATGCATTTGTGTGATCATACTTGTACGCTTAGTGCACTTAGCTGGACATCTCCAGACTAGCTTCTCATCATCAAATCTCTGCGTTTTCCTGTAGTTCCAGTCTTTTAGCCAGTACCGCTGCAAGACAGCCAAGAAGTCTGAAGAGGAAATAGATTTTCTTCGTTCCAACCCCAAGATTTGGAACGTCCACAGCGTCCTAAATGTGTTGCACTCCCTGGTGGACAAATCCAACATCAACCGACAGCTGGAGGTCTATACAAGTGGAGGTGAACTAGCTGTGAGGTGCCAAGCAAGACTGGTGTCTGTGCTGCCTTGCTTTGATTTGACTGAGTTCGGTTAGCTTTGCCTGGGAGCTGGATCAAACCCTTAGTCAGTGGATGGGTTGACTGGGAACTGTTGGCCTTATGTGAGAAGTGCTGGTCATCACTCCTGAGGTCTTGCTACCTCTGCTTGTAAACACAGAGGTGTTGAAAGGGGAGGAAAGCATCGTATTTCCTTTCTTTCCTAGGTGACCCTGAGAGCGTGGCTGGTGAATATGGTCGCCACTCCCTCTACAAGATGCTGGGCTATTTCAGCCTGGTTGGGCTCCTGCGTCTGCACTCTCTGCTGGGGGATTACTACCAAGCAATCAAGGTTCTGGAGAACATCGAGCTCAACAAGAAGGTAATACAACATCTTTAAAACCCTCTGTTGCAGTTTTCCAAGTGCCTCTGTTCAAGCATGCTGCTTAAAGATTGGCATAATGAATCTTCCAGCTGAGGAGCTGTTTGTAGCTGCTGTAGTTGTTGGGCGCTTGTAGTTGAACACAGCTGGAGCTTTGGCATTGAATCAAGCCATATGACAATGCCTGATGCTGTTGCAGCACAAATGCCTATTTCTTTAGCAGATTTGCTGTGTTGTGCAAGGTGGTGTTGTTATAGGGAACATTATTTGAGCTGCAAGCGGTAGCATGGTGCAAGCTGAACACACTGTTCCCACCTTGGTCAATGGCTCATTCATTTATTTTTGACTCTCGTTCGCACTGTGCCTACTCCCACCTTGAATGTTTTTTTGCACTAGAACAGGGTGGTGCTTGTGATAACAGGAGCAAACAGAAGTCCAGCTGCATGGTGGGCCTGGCCCAAGACTTAGCCCAAATCTATGTATCTGCTCTCTGGCACAGGACGAGGTGTGAAACAGGGGGAAAGGGAATTGGGTAAAGCAGTATTAGGCACAGTGCAAGAGTCCTCTGCTTGCAGGAAGCTGAAACTGGAATGATAGGAAATCGGATGATCTAATAAACATTGAGGAAGCTGCTACAGGGATGAGAGAAGATGAGGTGTCCTGAATTAACCCTCCCCTTTCTGTATTTGGGACAGGAGTGAAGGCAGAGGTGACTGGATTCTGGGTGATGAGCTGTTTGGACCTTAGGTGGTTGTCTCTAACACGGCATGTTGATCCTTTCTTCACAGAGCATGTACTCCCGAGTGCCTGAGTGCCAGGTGACCACCTATTACTACGTGGGCTTTGCATACCTTATGATGCGGCGTTACCAGGATGCCATCCGTGTCTTTGCCAACATCCTTCTCTACATCCAGAGGACCAAGAGTATGTTTCAGAGAACAACCTACAAGTATGAGATGGTAAGGGATAGCATAGGTCTAGGCTTCCAAAACAAAATCATAGTGTCATAGAATGGTTTGATTGGAAGGGACCTTAAAGATCATCCAGTTCCAACCTCAGCCATGGGCAGGGACGTCTTCCACTGGATGAGGCTGCTCAAAGCCTCATCCAACCTGGTCTTGAACACCTCCAGGCAGGGGACATCCGTGGCTTCTCTGGACGGCCTGCGGCCGTGCCTCATCACCCTCATTGTAACAAATTTCTTCCTAATATCTAACCTAAATCTCCCATCTTTCAGCTTAAAACTGTTACCCCTCATCCTATCACAACACTTCCAGCCTTGTTTTATGAGGCTGTGCTGGTGGGAGTGACTGAGGATCCTTTGAACTCCTTTGCCATGTGTGACAATGTTTTCTCTTAGCTGTGTTGCCAGTTCCTTTGTTCATTTACCATGCTGCTGACCTGGCTCTATCTGCACTCCCCCTCTAGGCAGTGTTGTTAAAAGTATATCAGTTGCTAATGATATTTTTGTAGATGCTTTTTCAGACTCAGTCCTCTGCCTAGTCCAGTCCTGCATTTCAGGTTACTGCCATTGTCAGATAGGTTTCCATTATCAGATAATTGTCCACAGACTGTTTTAATTCAGCGGGGCTGAAACAAAGCTCCTTTCTCTGTCTTTGGTGCCGGTCTAACCCCCTGCTGGTGCTGTCTCATCTGCATCCTTATGATTCATTTCTAACACTTTGCATAGCCAAGTCCTGCTGTTCGTAAATCCATGACACTTCAAAGATTTGGTATGTCCGTTTCAGCCACACAGCTGTCTGTTTCATCCCACACTCAGATAAATCTTCCTTCTCAGTCTTTTCTTCACTGGCCTCCCTGATAACTGCCCTTTGTCGGGAGATGGCTGATAAACTGTCCTGCCTTGCCTTCTGCTCTGCACTTCTTTGCACCAAAACAGTTAAACCTGTTTCTGGCCATCCATATTCTGTATGGATTTGGATGTGTTCAGTATATACTTCTCCCTTATCATAGAATTATGGAACGGTTTGGGTTGGAAGGGACCATGAATGTCATACAGTCCAACCCCTCTGCCATGGGCAGGGACATGTTCCACTGGACCAGGCTGCTCAGAGCCTCATCCAACCTGACTTTGAATGTTTCCAGGGATGGGACATCCACCTCTCTGGGCGACCTGTGCCAGTGTTTCACCACCCTCAGCGAAGAAATATTCTTCCTAATATCTGCTCTAAACTTCTCCTCTTGTAGTTTAAAACTACTGCCACTCATCCTATTGCTACAGGCCCTGCTAAGAAACTTTTCCTCATCTTTCTTATAAGCCCCTTTAGGTACTGAAAGGCTGTAATAAGATCTCCTCTGACTCTTCTCCAAGCTGAACAACCCAAACTTTCTCACCCTGTCTTCACAGGGAAGGTATTCCAGGCCTTTGAACATTTTAGTGGCCCTCTGGACCTGCTCCAACAGGTCCATGTCTTTCCTGTGCTGAGGGCTCCAGAGCTGGACACAGTACTCCAGGTGTGGTGTAACCAGAGCAGAGTGGAGGGGCAGAATCACCTCCCTTGCCCTGCTGACAATATTTTTTTGTTGCGGCTAAGGATATGGTTGGCCTTCTGGGCTGCAACCGCACTTTGCTGGCTCATGTCCAGTTTCTCATCCACCAGGAGGCCCAGGTCCTTCTCTGCAGGGCTGCTCTCAATCTGTTCGTCCCCCAGCCTGTATTGATACTGAGGTTTACCCTGACCTGGCGCTTGGCCTTGTAGAACCTGACCAGGTTTTCACAAGCCCACTTCTCCAGCTTGTCAAGGTGTCTCTGGATGGCATCCCGTCTCTCAGGGGTATCAGCCTCACTGCTCGCCTTGGTGTCATCCACAAGCTTGCTGAGGGTGCACTCGAACCCATTGTATATGTCATTGATGAAGATATTAAACAGGGCTCTTGTCCAGCCCTCTTATTCATTGATGACAGCCTTGATACGGCATTGATGTGTCTGCTTTGCCCAGAGGCGCTGCCTCTTTGTGCTGTCCGCTTTGAGCATTAAAACCATCACTGAGTGCTCTGGGTAATGGGTCTGTCTCTGAAAAATGCAGCTTCCAGCTCCCTCCTGTGCCACAAAGCTTGAGCATATTAACAAGCTAATGTATTCTCCTCTCTCTCACAGATTAATAAGCAGAATGAGCAGATGCACGCACTCCTGGCCATCGCCCTCACCATGTACCCCATGCGTATAGATGAGAGCATCCACCTGCAGCTGCGAGAGAAATACGGGGATAAGATGCTGCGCATGCAGAAGGGTGACGCACAAGTCTATGAGGAGCTCTTCAGTTACGCTTGCCCCAAGTTCCTCTCCCCGGTGGTGCCCAATTACGACAACGTGCACCCCAACTACCACAAGGAGCCCTTCCTGCAGCAGCTCAAGGTCTTCGCTGATGAAGTTCAGCAGCAGGCTCAGCTCTCCACCATCCGTAGCTTCCTCAAGCTCTACACCACCATGCCTGTGGCCAAGCTGGCCGGCTTCTTAGACCTCACAGAGCAGGAGTTTCGTATCCAGCTGCTTGTCTTCAAGCACAAGATGAAGAACCTGGTATGGACCAGTGGCATTTCTGCCCTGGATGGGGAGTTCCAGTCTGCCTCTGAGGTTGACTTCTATATTGACAAGGTTGGTATCTGCCCCTTGCTGGCTAGGAAATATCTTCACCCAGGAAATTCTGGGTTTTCCTCCAGTCTATGAGAAACTTCCCTTCCTTTTTTGCCACATGAAGAGCTTGGGGCTCTACAGTGAAATTGTAGCTCTGCTTAATAGAAGTTTCAGTGGATAAACAGCAATAGGATATTGCAGGCAGCTTTGGCAGTTTTTGCACCCAGAAACGAAGGTCCCAAGTATCTTCCGTAGGACAGAAGGAACTGTTTGGCCGTTACTGTTCTTGGGAGGTTACAGCTGAGTGACAGACAGTGCCGTCAGTGTGTCAGCTTCGTATGTCTCCCGTACATCTCTCCTTCGCTTGACAAAGCAGGGATCCTGCTTGGTCATTTTACAGGATCATTTTTCACTGGAGCAGCATTTGACTCTTGTCTGCTCTGGGACAAGTCTAAACACAAGCTATGATCCTGTCACCATCCTGCCGTGGAGCTCCAGGCAGCAGGATGCATAGTATAGAGTCTTTAGGGACTTCATTTTCAAAGAAGATAGCAGTAATCATTAGGTTTCTTGCTAGGAAGGAGAACACGTTGCCCCTTGCTCTTGGTCCGTAGAGCAGACTTCTTCCTGCGAGGTCTTGTGCTTTGTCTCAGCCTAGCTCTCCTAATAGAGAACATAACTCTTGGCTGCAGGTAGAGGGAAGCAGAGCACAAATCACCATTGAACTGTCACACTGCTGCAAAGAGAGACAAAAATAGGCAGAGTGTGCAAGAACATGGGAAGCGAATACAGTGTGAATTTGGGACCCATCCCAGGCAGGGTGTAGAGAAGGCAGCCTACAGAGAGCTGAGTGGGTGCCATGGGACTAGCACAGGTCAGGTGCCTGTGATGCTGAACCAGAGCTGCAGTGAAGCCTCTTCAGTTGCTCCTCACTTTTGACAGTGCTTGTTGTCTTTCTGCTAGCACAATCCTTTTCCTGATCTCATGCTGTTCCCTCCCCAGGACATGATCCACATTGCGGACACAAAGGTTGCTCGACGCTACGGGGACTTCTTCATCCGCCAGATCCACAAGTTTGAGGAGGTAAGGCCTGGGCAGTAGAGCTGCATAGCCCTTAGGAAATAAGGCAGCCCTGGGTTGTGTTGGCCCTGGAGCAGCTACACTTGTGTGAGACAGCTGTGCAGTGCCTTGCGGGGGCGAGTCCTGGCTCTGCGAGGCGCTGGGCAGAGGCGGGTGGTTTAAGCAGCAGCTGCTGCCTTTAAAGAAGGATATGTTTTTGTGTGAGAAGTGCCCATTGGAGCCACAGTGGAAAATGAGGAGGGTTTTACTGTCCAAGGGCACTGATTACATTGTCCCTAGAAAATCGTGGTGTTCTTGTCAGTAGCCAACCAAAATCATATCTCTGCCCTCAGAACTACAGCTCTAGAAAGTGGCCTCAGTGATTTCTGGAGCACAGATGACTTAGTGTTCTGCTGAGCCAGGAGGTGACATTCGGTCACTGCTCCACTCTACCAACAGAGGCTGCTGCTCACTGGACGCTTGGGCAGCTAAATCCTGAGATATGGGGGCTTGAGCAATACAGGGTTGCAATACCACTGCTAGTAGCTTGCACCCTCTCCTCTTCCCACATCTTCCTCTGCTTTTCTTGGAGAGGAGGAGGGACATTTACTAGTTCCCCTTCTATTTCTCACACTGCCTGCACTTGCACGAGAGCTCTTTTTGTCGGTGAGTTGGAGAGGAAGGAGTAAAGGCATTGGATAAAGTCTGCTGAGGGAGTAGTAGTGTATGTTCATCACCGTGTATTTTTCTGACCTTTGCTTTCTCAAATTCCAGCTGAATCGAACCCTGAAGAAGATGGGTCAGAGACCTTAAAACTTCTGTGGATTCAGTGATCGGCCTGAACAGTGAAGTGGGTGAGGGGTGCGGAGCTCAGGGTTCTGGCATTTCTGGAATCTCCTGTGACTCTGAAGGATTTTGTACTTAAATAAGGAGGCTCATTTGGCTCAAACTATCCTACAGAGAACAAGATGTCTAATAAATTAGTGAAATTTTCCTGGTGATCTTTATTTTTCCTCTGTTGAAGACTGTAATTACATCTGGAGACTTGGGTAGCCACTGTTGGTTTGCGCTCTCTTTGGTCTGTGCTGTTGCAGGTAATAGCAGCAAGCAGATCTTTTTCCGTCCTTACTAAAGGTGCTGTGCACGGTGAACAGGGAAGGCTGTGTAACTGATTAACAGGGAGAAAATTAGCTGTTCCATAGTGTTTTCACAGGATATGGAAAGAGATGCAAGCTGATATTATTCCTTCTAGCTCTTGCCCCGCACACTGACTAAACCTAAATTGCAGTTGCGTTCCTAAAAGCCTGCATTTTTAACTTCCCATTCTTTTTTAGTTGCTGTGAAGGAGAAATGCTTCAAAGAGGCTTGACATGTATTTAAAGAAAGGGGAAGGATTTTTGTAAACACTCAACCAATATTAATTTGGGTCATCTGATGAGATCTCCTTGCTGGAGAGTCTGTTTTATTTCAGTGATGTCCAAGTCCTGGTCCTTGATTTAGTGGAGTTCAGTTTCTCCATAAAACTCCCTGAGAGCTGGAAGGGACCTTAAAGCCCATCCAGTTCCAACCCTCATGCCATGGGCAGGGACACCTTCCACTGGATCAGGTTGCTCAAAGTCCCATCCAGCCTGGCCTTGAACACCTCCAGGGACAGGGTCATCCACGACTTCTCTAGGTAGCCTGTTCCAGTGCCTCACCTCCCTCACTGTAACAAATCTCTTCTTAATGTCTAATCTAAATCTCCCCTCTTTCATCTTAAAATTGTTCCCCCTTGTCCTGTCCCTGCACTCCCTGATAAAGAGCCCCTCCCCAGCTTTCCTGTACCCCCCTTTAAGTACTGGAATGCTGCAGCCTTCTTTTTTCCAGGCTAAACAGCCCGAACTCTCAGCCTGTTCTTCAAGGCAGACTTGCAGTGCCTTGAAAGAGAAAAAACAGTTGAAAACTAGCCCTGTAAAGGGGAATCAAAGACCTGTAAATACTGGGGAAGAGAATGCAAAGAATGAACCCCAACTCCTTTACCTGCCACACCCTCTCTCCCATCTCCTTTTGCAGACTGTCCTTAAATAGTTTTGTCTGTGAGTGGTAGAAACAGGTGCAAGAGAAAAACCTGCGTGTGTAGTAGGAAAGCTAAACAAAGCAGCTTCATGTATTCCATCTGCCTCTCCATACCCCTCCCTCTCATTCCTTTCCACTGAGAGAGGGGTCCTGGCAGTCCTGCTTGGCATCATATGTGATTCTGTTTAGAAGTTAGGAATAATTAGCCATTGTTGGTTTATTTGCTGTGTTTGGATGAGGGCTGAGTTTCTAGTGTCCTAGATACTGCTCAAAACTAAACCGCGTTTCCCCGTCTG